>NC_090445.1:203478003-203781033 GCF_031143425.1 Pleurodeles waltl | reverse complement strand
TTAGTTCCCCATCTATTTTCTCACATTGCCGTGATCCTGATGTTACTCCTTCCTTCGAACACAGCCTAAAGCTTTCAAGAATTCCCTATATATGTGCCTCCAGCCATTTGCACTTCCATATACTGAGCTGATAAGCTCTCCTTGCTGAAACAGTGGTCTAAAAGCAGGCTAGCAGTGGACAGACTGTTCACTTTGAGACAGAGCAATGCATGGTTGAAAACTACTTTCTGAAGCATTACATTGCTAAAACATTTATGAGTAAAGACAGCATTAAATAAGGTTACGTCTTTCATGAGATGGTGTGGAGCAGTGCTTTTAAGAGCACATAATGGCCTGGGTGCCTTTCAAAAGCACCTAATACATCACTATTTTCACATGCAGATAATGTTATTTCCTTCTACAGTCTTGCCTCCTTGAATTGCCTCCTAACTGAAACAAATCAACTTCACTTATAAAATACAGCATGAAGACTTATTGTGACTCAGAACTTCTGACTGTCACTTTTCCTTTTTTCTTTCAAATGTCCATCTCCTTCCCTTCCATCTTTTCCATGCCTCCTGTCTCTGTGCACAACTTTGTCTGAGTCATATGCATGTTGGCCTTCATCTCTATTAATGTATACCCGCAAATTGGCCACAACTTTTTTCAATGGTCACAACCTCTCCTTCCTTTAAAATCGTGCATTTTCATCCTAATAATGTATAATCTCCTCTAACACATCTATTGAGCCTACCAACTATCTGCATCAACTAACACACACCCTGCCCAGCATCACTAATCATCACACCTAACTAATATTATTTTAATCTACCACAAAAACCTATAGGGAATGCATGCAATTGGTTTCTTGAACACATAAACCGAATCCCGATAGCCAACAATAATCAATGACAGCAAATTAAACACTAACCATAGGTTCTGAAGCAGTGTGCTGCCTGGTGTAAAGCACTTGATAGCCTAATCAGGGGTAGAAAGCGATGTATAAATATAATTACAATGCAATACAATTACAAGATATGCTCTTTAAGAATAATTGGTAGGCCTTCATAGAGAGACAGTATTTTACTTACCCAATGATAATTTTATATACCTTTCTATTTTAAGACTGTGTGTATCGTGGGTACCTTGTGGAAAACCTTGCGCTCAAGCCAGTAGGCCTGAGTTGGTTTTGGTGACAAGCTATAGGCCTGATTGGTACACTGAGAAATGTTATGTGCGATGCCATAGGTGTCGTTTGTGTCTTGTGGACAGTTGGTCTAACTTATTTATTACGGAAAATATTTGTTAAAGGCAGGACTCCTTTAGCAGCTAATTTTTATCACATTGTGTGGTATTGGCCACCCTCTCTGACAAACCCTGAGGTTTTCACTGAGATGATTAATATTAGATCTGTTGAGAGGGGTTGTATATTGTGTTGTAAACTGTATTTTTCTACATGTTTGTAACTTTGTAATAGTATGAGCCATTTTATGTGCATTTTAACAGGCCTAGGTTGGTTAAGGTGTAAAGACAATGGCAAAGGATATAGGTTATATTGGTTCATTGGGAAAGTATTGCTAGATCCCATGGGCTTGATCTGGTATTATCAAACTTTTTGACAAAGCCAAGAGGCCTGACCTCCTGGTTATGAAAGGCATGTGTTAAAGGTAGAAGGCTTCTAGGGATGCTTTGTTATTATACTATTACTATAATAACATGGAATCTCACAGATTACTCCAGTAGGCAAGAAGTTTGGACAAACTGTGGTGATAAAAGATATGCAATATTCTGATCCTTGTGAGGCTATTTTAGGAGAGATAGTTGTTGGCTTTTCCAACTGTAATGGTGTATACATTTGTATGTTTATGATTGTAAACTTGATGGTTGCCTTTGTGGGAAAGCTTATGCTCATTACAGCAGATCTGTGTTGGTTATGGTGACAAGCCAATGATAACGCTTGTAGACCTGATTGGTGCACAGGGGAAAGTTATTTCAGAAATCATAGGTTTATAATGAAAAGTTATGACAGAGGCAGGAGGCCTGGCTTGTTGTGTGAAAAGCATTTGTGAAAGCCATTAGGCATTTGACAGTGAATTTTTATTGCAATATGTTACAGGCTATGGAGAGGTATTTTGTTACATGTTGTCTGATAGAGTACAATAGTAGGCAAGGGCGTTTGGTAAGTGGTCACCTACTCTGACAAACCCTGTGAGTAGAATATTTTAATTGTGATGATCCTTGATAGGCCCTATTGAGATGGGTTGTATATTGTTTAGCCAACTAGAATTCTGTGCCTATTCGTAATTGTATATGTTTAAATTGTTTTATTGAGATTTTAAAACATAATTATAAACTTCAAGTAACTCAATATGCGTAACCAAACCCAGAGAGAACATTCCACATTTTCAATTTGTTACCTTGCTTCTTGCACAGCTTACTCTCTAACAGTTGTTATCAGCCCTTATCATCAGCGCCCATCTTTGGGTCAGTATCACAGTACCATCTGTGTGCAACCAGGGAGACCTATTGTTGGTGGGGATTCATGGTTTGCATAAGCATCGCTCCCCAGTCTCCCACGTCTTCATCCACTTTCTCATCTCTCTGGGCCAGTTCCATGTGCTGCTCATCTGCAAGTGCTCATTCTAATAGATCTTTTTTCAAGTTGTGAGCTCTGGATCGCTTGAGGTTGCCCAACATATAGCAATCCAGAACTTTACCAGCACTACCATACCGGCCCTCATTTTATAACAAACCTGCTGTGTTATTGTACTGAGCAAGCAAAGCTTAATAAACCCTGCTAATATAATTTCCAGAAGATGTGAAAGGATCTGGATTACCCCCTCTGAGAAACTCTCAGTCTCAGGTCCATGTCATGTGCAGGAAATCGGCTGAAAACACCCATCATCTCCTACACGCGGCAGACTGAGCAGGGAAGATGATCGTCAACTTTGTAGGTGTTAGATATGTTCTGTGTAAAAAAAAAAAATTGAATCACCTTAAACCATGCATTGGGGATACCTTTGATGTGTTTGCCTGTTTTTTTCCATTCCACTATGGTCAGTTCCTCTGATTCGTCTGAGCAATACACACACCAGTGGTCTTTTGCTCTGTCAGTGTTAACTCCATTATCAGTCACTAAAGCTGTATGAACTTTTGTTATTGGGTGTTTGCAGCCCACTAAACTTAGCAGTTGTTGCATAACGTAGTGTTGCTGTGTCTTCTCTCGGAATGAATCCCAGATCATACGAGCCGAGCCTTGTATGCTAATCTAGCATACTGCAAGAATTGTCCCAATCCCACGCTAACCTTGTGCAAATCATATAAACCTGTTATATACCCTCACGCCAGCTGGTGAACGACATATCCTTTAACATAGTAGCAAACAGGTGTAAGGCCCAAAGAGGCATGTGCTCCACAATGATGATCTTTGCAATATCTTAGAAACCTTGCCAAGTGACACCTCTGTTACAAGTTAAATCAAGTCAGGAAATCTTTAAGCACCCCTTGTCCATCATAAATAGCTCTGGCAAGGAGAAGGAACCTTGTGTGCCCACCAGCAGAGATTTTTCTCCTAATAGGAGCCCTCATCAAACCAGCTGACAGCATGTTGCAATTTCATCATCAAGTAATACATAAACAAGTTTGGCAATGCCAACTCTTCTTCCAACCAAGAAAGTTTCAGGATATCTAGTTTCACCAATGTTGTTTTCCCCTCCAAACCAGTTAGTTTAGCATCTTATCTATTTTAAGAAATGTTGAGAATGGAATTGGACACATTTCATTCTGCAGGACATACAGGCATCACGGAAAGAACACCATCTCGGTGACAAAAATGCATCCCATTATAGAAGGTAACAGAGCTTTCCAAAAGTCAACTGAGTGGTTCAAGCCCTTTATTGGGTTGCCCACGTTTAAGTTATATTGTGCCTACAGAAAGAGGTGGTCAGCGCATGCACAGTGTAGTTCAGTCTTCCAATATTGTACATTGTGCTTCTCCCAGGAATAAATCCTGTTTGATATGAGTGGATCAATGATCCTAACACCCTCAATAGCCTATTAGCTAGGCACTTAACCAATATTTTTACATTCATGTTTACCATTGACAATTTCCTATTATAGGGAAGTTTGGTAAGGTACTTCCCCTCCTTGGGAATCAGCACCATCACCTGCTTCTCATGGATAGTGGAAGAACTCCCTCTCTAGTGCCTTTAGGAAGCTGTCCAACAACCATTCTACTATAATAGGGTGGAACTCCTGATATAGTTTCACTAGGAGACCGTCGGCTCTGGGGACCCTACCATGAGTCAGTCCCTCCAGTGGCTCTTTCAACTCACCTATCTCTAGCGGGCTCTCCAGAGACTGCAGCTGTCAATCTAGGCAATTTCGCTGCCACTCAGTATATCTTCAGTAATCGCATGTCTTGGCGAACCCCTTTTTTTAGATACTGTGTGCTATTATGTCTGAGCAATCTTCCCCCTCATGGTCATTATGTGGGAGTGTGGCCTTTCTCTTTTCAACAACCAGGGCAGTATTCACCCAGACAGTTTTTGCCTATATTATGTACAAGTAAATCTCTCTAGTTTAGACCTCACACCTTCCACCTACCGATTACATAAGTGAGTTGCTGCCGGTCTTCATGGCTGTGATTGGTGCGTGCATTTAACTGTGCCTGTGTATCTTCCAGTTCAGTAAATATCCATTCCTGTTATTAGGCACCCCAAATACCTGAGCTGTGGATCCCCCCCTCAGTGACACTTTATATGCTTCTTACTCTACTGTCTGTGGAGTTGCGATTGTCTTGGAAGAACTGTGTGGTGTATTCTTGGACATAGGTGAGGAACGTGCAATATGCCAGCACCTCCACCTGCAACTACTCCCATAGTGAAATTGTGGGCCTAAACTGTCTGAGAAACCATAATAAGCGGGGAAGAGTGATCTGAGAGGTAAGGATTCAGATAAGCAGAATGTCTGTAGATCTCTGTCTTCTTAACGGCCCAGGATGTAGTCTAATCATCTGTGTGCCTGTGCATATGTGAGTAATATCAATATATGTGATATATCGAGTGTTGGTGTCGCCAGATCTCCAATAAGTGGAAATCTTCTCTCACCCCTCTCAGGTTTTCCTCAATATTAGACTTAAGGCTAGAGCTCAGGGGGCCTTTATCTAGCTGTCATTCTAGTATACAACTGAAGTCCCCAGCCCGTATGATTCTCATATGTGTATACGGGGGTAGCAGTCTCATAATTTCGGGTAAGGATGCTTCATCATCCACATCGGGGCATAGATGTTTAGCCATTCAAAACCCCACCACAATCACATACCTGCTTACTGGATCAGAGAGCACTACTTGTTCTACAATCGGGGCCCAAGCCGCAATAGATGTCACCACTCCCCTTGCATAATGCAACAAGAGTATGTTGCAGCAAACATGTGATCCCTCCAATTTTTCTTAATTTTGCTTTAAGCTGATGGGTCTCCTGTAAGAGCGCAATCTGCACATTGTATCTGTGAAGATAACAGTATACCAAATATCTCTTAAGGCAGTTGTTAAGCCGCCGAACATTCCAAATTATTTGTGATCTTTTATTACATCCGTTGTTGGTCAAGTAAAGCCTTACCTGAGGCAGCCTATCTCTTCTCTCAATTTTGTAACCTGTCCGCCCCTTGTAAGACATTGATTTCTACCTAGTTTAACCTAGTTAAAACCTAGTTTAACCTATAACAAAAAGCCTGGTTGCACAATATAATAAAAACTCAAAATACGCTCCTTCACAGTACCGGAAATACTTCCTGTTGTCCCTCCCGTAGGAATTCTCCCCAACGTACGCTCAGCCCAGGTGTATTGCCTAAACTATAGAAGGACTGTGACCTAAACCCCCTTACCCAATACCTTAGTAGTAACCCTCCTCCCTCAACTTTACAGTGTGTAAAACTAATGAGAAAAGAAAAATTAAACTGTGGGCAGTGAATGACCAACCAAGAGTCTATCCCAGATAGGACAACCCTGAGCCGGTCAAGTCTGCTGGCACCAGTGTCCCAACTGAGGCGTGATGAACCTCAGAGCAGCCCCCCCACACTCCACCGAAAGGCAGAGGAGGGAGAGTCAAGATCAATCGTTCATCCAGCCTCATTTTGACCTGCAGCGTAACCAGTCCTATAACACTAATAACATTCCTTCCCATTCCATCATCCCAGGAGAACAGCCATAGCATCAAAACCCATCCCAAATATCACAATTCCATTTGTTTGCTGTAAAATCAAATCTTAAAAACTGTACTTTCAGCAGATTCAAAAGAGCTATGGAGTAGTGGGCTCCATCTCTATCGCATCCACCTCCCCCCAACTGGTGATGCTAACCAGTTGTTAGGAGTTCCAGGTCCATCACAATAGGACTCATCTACCCTAACCATTGTGCCATTGTCACAAATTGTATTTCATTGGCTACTCTGAGGTCTATCTCAGCAGCCACAGCTTGTCAGTCCAATCTATTCCTCGTTTGCACCACACTCCGGGTGGACCCATCTCACTGACAGCGGGTGGCTCCCGCAAATTTAAATCCAATCATTCCCACTTTCTAAGCCAGATCCATCATCTGGCCTCTTAAAGAAATGGCTTTTACTTTGAACTGTTACTTTGAATTGTGCAGGAAAAAGCAGCATATAATGAAGATCTAGTCCTTACGTTTGTATTTCACTTTTATGTAAAACTTTCTCTGCACCTCCACCTTCCTGGTATAGTCAGGATACATAGTGATGGTGTGGTGTGGTTCTTGAGGAGGCACTGTGTCACCACTCTAGCCACCTTAAGTATACAGCCACTGTCTTTATGGTTCAGAATGGTTCTGTATGCTACCTATCAAGCCCTTGGAGGACCCCAGGAGGACCCCTCATCACCAAAGCCCTAATCCATGAAAACATAGATTGCTGTGACATGAGTGGTTTTCCGCATCCTCTGTCCTGTCTTCCAGAACAGTTGCTGCTATTGTCAATTTTGCCATTTGCTCCTTCAGCACTTTCACTTCAGTTTGAAGACACTGTGGCCTCAACAGTATGGACACTTTCCACAATCTTAGGTATGTCAGCATGAAATAGATTTACATCCACTGAGACTATACTACTGCTCTAGAAGGTTTCTCAAAGAGAACTTCTTGCTCTTCTGTCCTCATGAATTCTGTCAGGCATAGTGTTCTCTGTGTGATGGGTTGCAGTGTAGTGTACTGCATGATGGTTTTGCCTTGAGACTCCTTGAGTGCTCTATCCTTAACCCTAGTGCTTGCTCCCATTGGTATATTCTTGTGTGAATGGGCTCCTAGGCTGTCCTCAGCAACCTCCACACTAACCACTGCTCTGTAGTGGGCCCATATAAACACAGGGTACACCCACTCCATTATAATGCAGCACCACCCAGCCCCAACTCACCTGCATCAAAGGCCAGTGAAACTACTATTGCCCAATCCATGGAAGGAGACACGCACCAGGAAGGCAGACGAGGGAGGGGGTGGCCTATTATCGTCATAATCTCGGAGGCTTTCTCCTTGCATTAATTCTGCAGTTCCCAGGTCGTGAGGAGCCCTATGCAGCACTTACTTCCCTCCAGGGAGTATCCCACTTCAGCAGTCAACATCCCTAGTCCTCTAGCTTGCCCACATGTGCGCTTAAGGGTCTTATTAGCATGGGTACTCACAGCCCCGCCGCACCTCCCCACATGAGACGATAGAGCGCGGACTTGGATGCAAAGCCTCCAGGCCCCCTTCTCCTTTCGAGGACTAGCCTCGTCCCCTCCGGTCCACAAGGTTGCCCTCACCAGCCTACAAGGAGAAAAGAGGCGGGGTCCGACCCCCACCGGGACCTTCTGCTGTTTTGCTCCCTTCCTGCCACCATGTTGCTCTGCAGGGCTGGCCCAATCCTCTTTACTGCTGGACGGTGCCTCCTCAAACTCCGGGGGCCACCTCAAGCATCAAGTCCATGTCTAGAGCAGTGCAGCACTGATGAAATTGCTCACTGGGAGCCTGGCTATGAAGTCTGCATAAACAAGATGGCACAACCCACAGGCCGTTCCTTGATGGTGCTATGCTCCTGAGTTTGACAATGGAGCAGCAATCTGTACAGCGCAATATCCAGAGAGTGGAAGCTCTTCAGTGAAGTAGGGTTACAGTTGTTTCCTGCACAGGATTCTCTAGGATCAAAGTAAGGCAGACGAAGTTTGCTGAGACTACGTCCTCCTGGTCACCTTGCCAGGCCATGGCCTACATATTTGTAATTTTATAAGTGTATTAAGGTTGATTGCCAGAGTATGTGAACTTCAGAAGACCTGGGTCGTTGTAGTCTCAACCCAACAGTAAAGGCTAGAGGCCTTATTAGTTCACTAGGAAAACCTGTCAGATTCCTTAGGTGTGATCTGTTTACAATGAAACGTTATGACAAAGCAAGGAAACTTTACTTACTTAATGGCAAAAGCATGTGTTAAAGGCAGTAGTCTTATAAGGGTGGATTGTTAGTATACTGTACTCAAGCCTGTAGACAGGTATTTTGTTGCACAGAATTTTGCAGCCAATGACAAAAGTTGTAAGCCTGCTTGTTTATTATGTGAAGTTAAAATGAATGCAGTAGGCCTGAAATATTGATTATGAAAAGCATATGTTAAAGTCAACAGGCATTTAAGATCTGATTGCTATTACTCTACATTAAAGGCTACAGATAGGTATTTTGTTACATAGAAAATAACAAGTTACCATGGTAGGCAAGGGTTTTGATGCTTGCACTGTCAGAATCCTTGTTGGGCACTCTTAGGATAGATAGTGTTTTGCTTTGACAAATGCAATTTTGTATTATTTATAATTATTTATAATTAAAATTATTAAATAATGCATATAAATATATGTTCATATAGATACATAAAGGGACTTTGGGAGAGCTCTAGCTCTTCTGTCGCAGAGATGTCAGAGTTTCATTTACACTCTGTTTCCAGCCATGATAGTGTACTGCATGGGGTAAAGTTTTTTTGTAGATTTATGTAGTGCAAACTCAGCCCAGTAGCATAAGAGCACTTTACATGAGTACCTTCTACATTACACAAGGTTAGATTCATTTTTCAGGCATGGGGCGTTAAGTGTTTCGCACAGAATCACAGTATTTTGAGCCAACACAGAAACTCACACGTGTTTGCCCAACACCTGAAAATAAGTGCACTTCAATGTCAGGATTTGATGGCCAGTTCTTTACTTTTCAAATGTTTCCTTTTGTAGATTCCTTTATATTTCTTTGTTTCTCCTTTTATTTTATTTTTTCTTAGAAGGATACCATAGTTCTCCTTTCAGTGCTAATGGGTCAGTTGGTTTCTGCTCATTTCATCTGCAGTGCACAGTGCTCCTTTAATACAGGAGACCATAATAGAATGCTGTTGTCCATAGTGTATCATTGTTTAAAATTCCAGGATGACCAACACATTGGTTTAATTTGACGTATTCATGCTGGAACTTTGAAACAATGATAGACTATGTGCAATACTTTTTCCAGACGTACACCCACTGCTATGTTCAATTTTTTAATTGCAAGCATATGCCCGCCGTGTTTAGACAGCAGCATGTTGTCTCTTTTTCTACTTGTATTCTTCGACTTTACCTTCCATATGTTATTGAGTTTGTATTTTTTTTTACAGTTGTTTCAAAGAGTGAATGCTAAAACGAGTCAGTGGATGGATGAACGGATGCATGAGTGCAAAGTTGAATGGCAAAGTGCATGTATGATGTCTTACTGAGTGCCTAAATCCATCAGAGAGATAAAAAGCACTTTTATTCATAAACCAGACTTATTGGCATTGACAGTGTTTGCTTCTTAACTGCGCCTAAAATGTGATCCTCCTCAGCTAACCATTGAGCTCTACAACAATTGTGTGACCACCATGCATCTCCTGAGCAACCTACTACCAACCCAAAGACCAAAAAAGGGGCCTCACTCATATGTTTCTCTCCTCATTGCAAGCTGTTTACCAGAATCCAGAGCCCCTTGCAGACCTCTAGTTTCTGGCAGGAGCTCCAGAACCCAGAAACGTCTCACACAACATTACTGTTAGCTGAAGAGAGGTGTGGAACGTGGCAAAGTTTACTTTTTGGCAACCTCCATGGGATTCTCTGGAAAACTTTGCAAACTTCACAAAGCAGTAAAGTTTGGCTCTTTCCCACATCTGTGTGAAAATCAGGACTCCTTTTAATTCATGATGCATAAGGGAAATTTGCAGAGAAAACTCTGTAGACCTGTAGACGTTTGCCATTGTAGATAGAACTCAGCGAAAGGTGAACCCTGCAAATAAAAACCTTGCAAACCTTTTTCCACCTTGCTAGTTTTAATCAGAGTGTAAATGACCAAGCAATGCACAGAAAATATATGCTTAGGGGTATTTGAACTTAATATTCTAATGGGGAGTGAGTAAACTACTTGTGTTATTACAGTTCTCCCTACTCATACTAAAAGGCCTCAACAGATGCTAATAGAAAGACAAAACTAAGCTTCGTCCTTAGCTCGGCGTGTGATTATTGGTTGGGGATTGTCATTCAAAAGGATTTCAAACCCTCAGTGGCACCTCGTAGCTTCATTATAGAGTCTGCTTCTGTGTGGCTAGAACCCCACCATGGTGGGAACAATCTGGTCCCACTGTGTGTGTGCTGTGTATGACGTACAATTCTGAGAGGTCTATGTTTATGTCATAACGAGTGATTTTACGTCACAGGTCCTTCCCCCTCGAGTATGTTGTTACCTCTAATCTAAAAAGGCACCCACTATGTTCAACCATGTTGGATCTATCTCTTTTCACCGAATGAACACAAAACCAGGGGTGTAGCTTCAGGGAGGGTGTGTGGTATTACGCCCCCCTAATGTATTTTTTTTTATACATAGTTGGGTACAAGTGCTTGCAGTCTCGTATTGTGAGTTGTCAGTTGGATTTCTGCAGGATTTTTACATACACAAAGACAAAAAAGCACACACATTCTCTCTGTTGAGAGTCAAATATTGGTTATTTTACAGAATATAGTGGTTTCTCTCTCACTGCTCCTACCAACCACATTCATCTCCCTTTCCACTGCCCCTTGGTCCCTCTCATGCGCCCAGCTTGTAGTATGTTGTCTTTAATCATTATATGCCAGCCCGATTGTCTGGAAATCTGAAGCCCCCCAATATCACTGACCAAGCTACACCCCTGGACAAAACCATTACATTTGTGCCGGGGTGTGACACATAATACTTTTGACAGGTCCCCGAGGCCACATGGTTAAACAAAAACAAAAGGCTAGATGAGCCTCTTCATGGAATGGTTGAGGCGACATGTTTGCTTGTTTGTCAGGCACACACAATTAAACAACTGTTTATGGGTGACCAAGAAAGTCTGCTGCTAGGCAGGCTTTTGTTGCAGTGAGCCTTTTACTTATTTTGAAAAGGCTATGAGGGAGGGTTGTTCTTCTGGTGGGTAATTACTTCCGGTGCATTGACAAAATGTCAAGCCAGTGTTATGGAAAAAAAACATGGGTCTCATCACAAAGATATTAAGCACTTCAAAGTTTCCATATCCTATTAGAGCGGATGCATTGTACAATGTAGATATACCTATGTTGTTTTAGGGCCCTAAATTGGCGCATATTGAAAAACTGGAAACTGAGTAGGATCTTTTCCTCCCTAGCCACTGATGGAAAGTCCTCACTGGCTGAATCCAAAGTGCATATTTTGGAGGATAATCTAGAAAATGTAGGTCCCACAATCTCCTTCCATCCCCAGACCACATTTTGAACACTGTTACAAAGCAGAAGACGCCCAGGTGCTTTCCTCTAAAATTGCTGAAAAAAAAGAATTGTTCACTTCGTCTGGTACTGGAGCAGGGCAGGACAAATTATGTTTAATAGGGGGCAACACGTTGCCTTGGACAACACACTCCCAAATGTCAACACCCTCTTCAGGTTGAGGTCCACATCGGGTTGATCCACTCACCTGGATTGCTTGGCAGCGGGTGGCACTCTTGCTTGAAGAGCAGTAGCTATAGCAGGACTTATCATTGTTCAAACAGTACCATAGAAGGAAGCTCAGTGGAATAAGGAACTGGGTTCTATCCCACTTCAGAGGCGGGAGAGGCAAAGTGGGGCATTTCTGAGTATTTGCGCTTCTCACTGTGCTTTCTCACTTCCAAAATAAATTGTCGAGGAGCTCTCAACTTTTATTGCTGCCATAAACTGAGCAGTGCCTCCAGCTTTGACCAGTTTCTATGGTAAGAAGATGTGCATGGTCACTGGAAGACTTGTGATGCCGCAGTCATTTAAGAAGCAGGTAGAGGTGACGGGCACTGAGCTAGGAGACTGCGAAGCACTTATTTCGCCATTTGGCAGGGAAATGACCAAAGATAATCATCTGCCCAAGTTAAATGTACAGGTACTACCAGAATACAGGGACCACTGCAGCAGCACCTGATGACTTACAGAACGCGCCCAGACCAATGCTTAATTTGTGCCTGTGTTTGCTGGTGCTCATCACCAGTACTTATTTATAAACACCGGCACCTATTGAAGGGAATCCACCACATGGTGGCGCTCCATGAGCATTTCATTAGTAGATTTTGTATCCTCTGCTGAGCTGTGAAGTTGATGGGTTTGCTGACCAAAATGAGAGGTGCACGTCTCATCCAAGGCCTCTGCACCCTGAGCTTTTCACTACGTCTTCTAGTACTCCCCGAGGACCCAGATTAAACATCATTCAAACATCATTTGGATCTAATGCATCTCTAATATCAGGTGGTAAGGTGAACATGCCCCATCTATTGGGTTTGTGCAGCAGGGGTTTTCTTCGTTTTTTATTTCAGGTTTTCATTTAATATACAAACATGCAACTGCATTATGATCTTGACTTTAAAGGCAGTATGTTTTACGTTTGCACCCATAATATCAGAGCACTGTATCTCTGAAACCAAGGAAACTCTGAAATGTCTTTACCTATGAAAAAAAGTGGACAAACTGTGAATGTTATTCCACCGTAGCGGTTGCAGGTGTCCCCATGTGTAACCTGGGGCCTAATGAAGAATTGGGCTGATGCGCTTCATCCACCAAAATGTAGCGGATATCTCGTCCACTGTATTAACAGTGTGTTGATGTCAGACACACTCTAAATACATCAGATGTGACATTAAAGTCCCTACTCCCGAAATGTCTCCTAAGCTGGCTAGGGAGGTAACTTCTAGGGAGATAACTCTCTGATTTTGGGGAGTTACCGCCCTAAATTCTAGCTTCTACAGATGTACCACTCTAGCCTATTGTCCATGCCCTGAAACCATTTTTTCGGTGGCTCTGCAGCAACTGTTTGTAACTCTTCGCCTTCCCGGTACAATGAGCACTGACCATCCTCTCCTTCAGGAAAGCCTTAAAAATCACATGTTTAAGATCAAGAGTGAATTTACAAATGATGTCACAGCAGACAAGATCTGAGGTCCAAAAGATTGTTCACAAGATTGTTCAAGCTCTGTTTTCCCAGACTCACCGGTTATTTCCCGTCTTCCTCATCTCTTTCCTCCTAGCTATCTCTACCTTTTCCCCATTGGTGTTACATTTGACCCCGCAGCCCCTACAGTGGACGGGGGTGATTGTGTGGGGAGGGAGGTTTCTGAGCTCCAGGGGGCCCCATCAGCCATTGTTAAAGGGTTGCAGGCACCTGACTCCCACCCTCTAAGTACTTTGCAGGGGGGCCACCTCAAGTTTCATTATGCAAATGCTTCTCCCTAGGTTCATGTCCTCCTTCGCTACAACTCCTTGATTTCTGTAAAGCACTCTAGCACCACCAGGGGCAGTGGTGCTTTAGAAAACTGTAAATAAATAAGCAGTTGCACGTGCCTTGGTGTGACAGCTTCAAAAGAAAAAGATGGAAGCCTGGGTAAGCACTGCTTTCATCGGGGTGAAGATGCAGCGTATAAATATTAGTATCAAATTGATATCCATGCGGATACATGCGTGATATATCATAATATATTACATTTCTGTCTCACAGACGTATTTTCCTTTTTCATCAGTGGACAGTATTGAAAATTAATACCTGAGCCCCAAAGATTGCTTGAAAGACTGAAAGTGGCCACATGCAATACATTAAACCCGCCGAAAGACGTAATGCCCAGCACCGTTCTCCCTTTCTGGAGCTCTGTTGCAACGAAGATTAGAACCGAGTGAAATGACTTAATATTGTTGAAAGCACAGCTGTTCAAGTAATGTTTATAATTCTAATCTCTGTGTTTGGGATTGCTGCCTCGCATTCATTTACTTTTAGCTGACATGTTATTTCATGCTGTTTTCATATTGCGTTGTTGTTATTATGTTCAAAACTCCTTCCTTCCTTATCCCTATTATCCTGCACTGCATCCCACCCGGTGCCTGATCCATGCTTAAGAAAACTACAATTAAATAATTTCCATTGAGTATGATTTTATGCAGCTGTTAGCGGAAGCATAGTTTAGGTCTCAAAGAGCACTTCATTAAAAAAAACTAATTCTCACATTCTTTTTACATGTTAAATGCAAAAAAAAAAAATTGGAAAATGTTGCCTGTATGCTGAGCACTTTGGATATTTGCATCATGTTCAGCAAGGAATGCCTTCAGTTTGTCTTTTTAAGTACAAGAGTGATTTTAAATGGCAAACGCACTAGGACGTTTTTGGTCACTGTGTCGTCCAAACTGGTCAAGTTTAGGAAACTTTCAGAGATTACTTTTAACTGGTTCCATTTTGTGGAATGGCAGAAATTGGTGAAGTCAGTTTCAAGGTACATAGGGAAACATGTTTGTTCTGTGCATGCAAGATCTGCTAAAAACCTTTAGTTTACAGAAGCCTACGCTTCAGTAAAAGGCACCACTACTAAAATATCTGCCAATTTCTGAGAAATGGCTGACTGGCTTTATTAAAGAAAATCTGTGAGCTGCACAAACTATAAAACGTTGAATATTATTTCGTTAAACAGTTGTTGCTGACTGTGAACTCAGAAGACCCGAGTTCTTATCCCAGTGTCCCAGTCTGAACAGAAGTTGTGTAACCCTAGACAAATCACTTAATCCCCTTGTGCCGCACTTTTCTTATCTGCCCAAACATGGGGCACTTAGACACAGGCTGATCAGAAGCATTAAGTATTATTTAGAAAATCTGGACCATTCTGCACAGCCGGAAGCAGATCCGGTGTTGTGCTATGCCAATCCTCTCATGCGCTCCCTCAACAAAAGAACCGCAGTCCTCTCTCTGGTCATGCTTTACCAATGGCATCCAATGGCCTATGCTGGGGACTATGTGGATACCTCGTATGCCAAACTCTGGGAGTCCAGAAGCTGCCACCAGAAGGCTGTTCCATTTCATGCCCTGTAAGTACGTCTGCTGCCTCTGAGTCTTCTCCTCTTGTCCCCAGCTTCCCACAAAATCACAGTGAAAGCCCTCCGCAAGGCGTGTAAGCCATTCCGTAGCACAGTGTACAACTCCCCTCTCACCAGCTAAACAGATACTAACCCTTGTGCAAGCAGTTATCATCAGGAACAGCACCACTTGTGTAATGTCTACTCAGTCAACCAGACGTACCAGGATATTTTGATTTAGTATCATCCATCTTCTCAAGAAGCTCCCTGACCAGCAACATCAGCATGATCACTGGTGAACTAACATCCAAGCCACGTGACAGACATGTCTATTTCCATCAGCAGTGATGGTGCATACTACTCCATAACTGTGTACTAAGCACCACAAACACAGACTGATGCCATCCCTATGACAAGCGCACCAACCTACGGGCATTCTTTACCGACAATAAACCTAATACCGCTCCAATGGAGCGGACAGCAAATATTTCACTTAATAAATGCCACCTACAATAACATAACTCACGCCACTCATCTTCACTTTCCATAAGCCTACAGTAATGTCGTTGAGCAGAACTTTCAATTTTGGGACCTTCTGTGTTTAGTGTTTAATTTTCATAAATCTGAGCTTCTGGTTTGTTCTTGAAAGGAAAGTGGAAACATTTAAGGAAAGAAAAGGGAGAATGGTAAAGAGGATTAGGGTAGGTGGTATACGGTATCCCTGGCTTCCTCGCTTGAACCACAAAATGGTGGCTAAAATCCCTTGATTGGAAGGGAAGACTGTTTGAAGGACACAGAAATTATAACTGAGGGTTTTGGAGAGAAAAGACTACAGGAGACCATATTCCATCTATAAAAATCATAATAGGTATTGATGCAGCTGTAAAAAAAAAAAGGGGAAGTGATTTTAGTGTGTTTTTAGACTTGGCGGGCTGGCTCATTTGTATAGATTAGGACAAACCCTTGATTAGAGAAGAAGGCAGCAATTGTTCTCTTTGATTTTTAATTGTTTTAGGGAATACTATGGACACACTTGATGGATATTAGAAGAGGAGGTTGACAATGCAGAACTTTGTCACAATCCTGTTCAATTTATTTTTGATGGAATCGAATGAGGTAGTGTGTCACCAATAGGCGTGACTTTTTATCCTTTGTTTCTGTATGATAATAACACAATAAATGGCCAGCGACTGTGGAATATGAATTTTAAGAGTTTACAAATAGGGAGGAATATCAAAGTACGAAAGGATGTAAGAAAGCAGGTGAAGTACCGAAAGCGACCATCAGTATCATATTGTTAGTTTGATGGGGAAGGATGTTAGGTGAGTCCATCATATCTGTGTGTAATAAATTTGACTCAGACTTGAAAGTTATTCACAAACTTTTCCAACTAGGCTTGAGACGTGTGGCTCTTTGTGTGTATACATCTAAATTGGAATTAAATTCTCCCTAGCCAGTGAGTCTGCTAATGAAAATCTAATCCTCTTTGTAGTTCTTTATTCAAGTTTATAATAATTTCATCTTTAGCTGAACTAGGTTTTCACTAGGGCCACTAGAGTTATGCAATTCGGTGTCATTTTAAGCATAATTATGGAATAACGTCCTTTGCCAGATAATCCATCATCTTCTGCATAACTTGCAGATTGTAACAAAAAAACTGTTTCTAGCACAAACGGGCAAACTTACAAACAATGTTACCTCACGTTTCCACATAGTGGTAAGCCTTTTGTCGCATGGTTATTGCTGTATTTTGGTGCTTAACTGATATTGATGAGGTGAAACCGTTGGCCACACAGTATTGACGTGTGAAAATAGCGAAATAGTGCAGTAATGCTGCTTCAAAGTATGCGGCAATAGCCATACAATTTTGCATTTCTTTCCACATAATTTAGTAAACCCTGCCGCATAATTTGGTATTTCTCAGCCATATAATTACAGTGGCCTCGCTGTTAAGAATGCAGCAAGCACGAAGGGTACATACAATTACGTTATGCAGTTAAATCATATCCAGTAATGATTTCACATTCTAAGGTGAAGCAAATGGAAGCGAGACTGAGGTAAGAGAGGGAAGGGTACTGTGGGACAGTAAGGGGCTGAGGCCTAACTTCACCAAAATTAAAATAGGAAGTTTAGGAATTAAATGAGTGCATTTTCGCTTGAGTGGAGGAAAATTATAAACTTTCCAGGATGGTAAATGTATTATTTTTGAAACTGAGATTGTGTAAATTTTGTGTAAATTTGTATGAATGCTTGGCAAGTAAATGTATGCAAATGAGCCTCTCATTATACTATACATTTTATGTAAAACAACTTCCTGGCATCCATTTCAAGCTTCTGTTACCATAGATCAGAAATTTCAGTTCTATACTTTGCTTTCTTTAGAAAAGTGTACATTTTCCCTATAAAGCTGAATCTCTTCTGTGGATACCAGCAACATCCACCATTCTTGAACTGTTAAATCACATAGGGGGTCATTACGACCTCGGCGGTCTTTTTGCAAGACCGCCGAGGTACCGCCGTGCTGAAGACCGCCAGTGGTGGCGGTCTTCCGCTCGGCGTATTATGACCGTTGGCTGCTCTCTGTCCTTGTTCCGACGGAGAGCCGCCAACAGCCATACTGGCGGGAGGCAGGGAAGTGGAGGTTGCTCCACCTCCACTGCCACGCCAACAGAACACCGCCCAGCGAATCACGACCTGTGATTCACCGTGGCGGTGTTCTGTTGGCGGTGTGGTGTCGGCGGAACTGCCCCCATGGCTCCCGTCCCCTCCCGGAGGATCGTCAGACCAGGTAAGACGATCGTCCGTGAGGGGAGGGGGGTGGGGGGTGTTGTGTGTTGTGTGGGTGCATGGGGGTGTGCGTCTGTGTATGTAGAGGGGTTGTGTGAGTGCGTGTATGCCTGCGGGTATGTCTGTATGGATGTATGTGTGTATGTGTGAATGTGGGTGTGCGTGTATGACTGTGTGTGTGGATGTAGGCATGTATGTCGGCGTGTGTGTGTGTAAGTATGTAAGTATGTAGGTGGTGCCTGCGTGCGTGTCGTGTGGGTATGGGTGCAGTGATGTTGGAGGTCGGGGTGGGGAGGGGGGCCCTGCCACCTTTGGGGGTGGCAGGGGTGGTGGGGGGTGTAGGGGAGGGAGTCGGGGTGGGGGTGGGGTGTGGGGGAGACCCCTATCAGTGCCAGGGAAGGAATTCCCTGGCACTGATAGTGCTTACCGCCATGGTTTTCATGGCGGTTCAGACCGCTGGAAAACCGCGGCGGTAAGCCGGGTCCAAATACCGCCGGTGGTATAGTGACGGACGCCGGGCTGGAGACCCAGGTCTCCAGCCCGGCGGTCGTCTCCGCCCTGGTGGGCGGAACGCAGAACCGGCGGATGACCATGGCGGTAACCGCCATGGTCATAATACGGAAAAAAAAGACCGCCAGCCTGCTGGCGGTCTTAACGCCGGTTCTCCGCCTTCCGCCATGGTCGTAATGACCCCCATAGTAATTAATAAAGCTTTCAAAATTGCCTCAAAGTTAGAGTGTACTATCAGAAGCACAAGGGACACAATAGAACCTTTATCTCCCTGATCAGTTCCTTGCCTATACACCCTCATGCCACCGGATATGACATCATCAAAGATGGCTGACCCCACGAATCAAGGTAATTCCATAAGAAAACACTATCAGGAGAGTGTGGAATATACAGCTCACATGTTGTCTGGTAGTTTATGTTCTGGTGGACGGAGGTCACATAATTAGCTTCATTAAGTCCATCTAACTGAAATTCGTAAAATGTATTTGGGTGAATGGTGGTCACAGAGCTGTTTTTCTCAATGTGCAAGCAACCATTCCTTTTTGTTGTTTGGTGAAATATAATTTTATTTCATGCTTAGAATAACTCGAACTAGTATTGAGGTAAAGCTGCATATGATGTGAGAGCTCCTGCTTAGAAAGAAAGTATGTCTTGTCTCAAAAGAGGTACAATGAAAAAAATGAGGTGCATTTGTTAATTAATATTGTCCACTTTGTGAGGGATAGAAGGTCACTGCTCATTGGTCATACAATGAAGTCCAAGGTCCTGAGGGGAGGCTGAGATCCCTTCCCCACCCTCAATAACTGGTCCCGGAGAACCCTCCCTGGAGATTACAAATCAGACCTTTGGCAGTGTGGGTGTTGTTCGTATTTTGTTGTTTTCTGGATACGCTGTGCATGAAAACTGGGGTTTTCTTAATATTCTGCACTTAGATGCATGTGCTGGAGGGAGATACTCGGAACAGACCTTGTAGGCTATGATTACAAACTATCTCTCTATTTCTCTGTCCTCTCTCCCCTTTGTGTGTGTTGGCTGTGTGGCACTCTGCATACACCAAGGGTGGGCTCTCTTCCCTTTACATACACTGTGTATGCTGTGTGGTACTCTATATTCGGCCTGTGAGCACTCTGCAGTTATAAACATATCCTGAGTTTGGACTTGTTTGTTTTTTAGATGGATTCTGTTTAGACACTGTAGTTTTCTGGATACACTGTGTAGGCTTTTTGTCTATCATCACTGTGTTATACGTTGGGTTTTGGATAGATTTCTGGATACACCATGTTTGGATTATTTGGCTCGCTATAATATTTATAGTAAGTTGGCTCTTTGGGGCTCAGTGGTTTTCTGGGTACAATGTGGTTTGGTACTGCTATTCTCAATGAAGTGTATACTCTATTTCTACGGATGAACTGTATTTGGGGCCAGATCAGCCTGAATCTTGCAGACTGGTATATCCAGATAAATGGTCCTATGCCTTGTCATATATTGGCATTAAACATCTGAAGAGTGCCTCTCAGGTTGCCAGCATCAATATGGAACATTTTAGTTACTTACAGAATCGTAGTTTGACACATCTTTTATAAACTGAAGTGGGCTATACATTTGCAACTTGTCAGAGTATTTCATTCATTTTTAAATAAGTGATAAAGATGTATTAAATTGTGCTCATAATTTACAGGTTTGCTAAAAATAAAAAGACCTCTCTTACGTATACAGCAATTAAAATGATTTACGCATCTGCTCGCATGCTGTATAGTTATTTTGATTAGTTCAGTGCTAAAATATAATTTATTATTCCTTATTGTACAAGTGATGTCTTGAATCCTCCCCTTACACAAGGCATATAAATAATATTACCCAACTTGTGATCAATAGAGAGGGGTATTTACCACATGTGGTAAATACAATTAGCTGGGGGTGTTATTCCTGGTTTTTAAAAGGAAAATGGGGCATAACGTGCAGAATCTCTTTTGCACATGAAATCTGCATATTTTGCCTTTTTATAGAGCCTTTCCCACTGATAAATATTGGCAGGTTTGACCACCTGAAATCTACCTTAGGAAACAGGGTGCTACAATTATCACATTACTATTCCGACCACTGTGCAAACACGTGCCTCCACAGGGATCCGAATTAATAACTTAACTCACAGTGAGGGCCCTGGTAAATGACATTACCGCGGGAAGGGATATTTATCCTGTGTGGTAAATGCCTCCTATTCAGAGTTTATAACTTGGAAATGAAGCATAACAGCCAGATTTACACTAAAAATTACACGTTTTGATTATTTCCCAAGCCTTTTCTCGCTGATCAATTCCGTCACAGTTTGACCTGCTGAAATCTGTCAGGGTGAAACCGCAAGGGTGTGAGAATGATCACACACCTCATAAGTCTCATCCATGTGCGAACCCCATTTTGCTTGGGGATCACATTTTAATATCAAGCCTGTAATGATGGCCATAGAGTTTAGTGGTAATGCATAATCCTCCAATATCACGATGAATGGCTAATCGAAAGTGGACTTTCATCCACAATTACGCATTTTATCCAATTTTATCCACCATACCATAGTGGAGGAACTTTCACTTGCAGATAATTAACCTAAAACAGTATTTCCTCCAGAAAATTGAGATTTTTATGTTAATACCAAACCTAAAGTAGGCATAACATGGTTTGAATCCTTAGTTCCAGTGAAAATCAGCTGAGAAATCTAGTCTTTCCATGAATATTTAAATCTTGTCACCTTAATGGTTTCCAGGAAAGCTGAGGCAGTATGTAGTTGATGGAAAGAACAACAGGCGAACAATGTGTTGCAGTCTGTTTTCCAACTGAGTTTCAGCTAGAGGTTCCAAGTTTTTTTCCACAAGTTCGGTCTTGGATGAAGCACACATTCTTTCATTTTTATTGCAATATTTAAACTAAATCTGCTTTATATTTATGCAGTTCAACATATTCATTTGAGGTTTAGATTGTATTTAGTGCTTCCCCAGTCATTTGGTCCTGAATATCATTGCAGTTTCTTGTCTGACCTGTCTTCATACAGAGGAGACACTGCAAATTAGTTCGATCTACGTGCTGTATGAAATTGGGGATCTACAGTATAGAAGCAAAACATTTAACTCTGATTCCACATAGACCCAGATCAAGATGAGTTACTTACCTTAGGGTTAAACTGTAAATGTTTACCATATGTGTGTACAGCCTCCATTCTTGTTTCTTCACAACTGGAAATGACATGTGATTCAAGGTATCGGCTGGTATGATTTTGGATTTTGACCAAATTTTCCTACTTTATTTCGAGCTGTTTCATTCCTGGGATATAGACAATGTCTGTATGTAAAATTCTGAAAAGTAATTACACATGGTAGATTTTGACATCAAGATACTGACACTCTTGTCCTCTTTTTACTTCAGTAAACCTAATATAGTAGTTAAATATTAAATCTTACATCACATGGCAAAGATGAGAAAATTTCCCTTTTTTTATATTGAAAAAACAGTTGATCTGCCTGACAACTTTATGTTGTTGCTTTTGTAATGCGTGTTGCATAGCGTGTTGCAGTTTGACCTATGTTAGAGGTGTTGTGTGTTGATCGTAGACGTGCTCCAAACATGGTACTGCCACTGGTATCTCGCCATTAGCATGAAATATGGTAGAAAATGAGAGTAGATGCAGCTGCACATGCAGGTGTCCATTTCTTTTTTAGGAATGGCCTATGCAATATAATTATGTGAATGGAAAAAGCCAGGCGAAATCTGAGGGTTGTTGGCAATGAGTCTTCTTTATGTTGGAATGGCTGTCTGGACTGAAAATGCACTTTCAAGGCTTTCTGAAGGAAGAGATGATCAAAAATAGAGCCAGCCTTCATTGTGAGGGTGCTCAATTATGCTGACAGGGACCCGATCCTATGAGGCACGAAGGTGGAACATTTGTTGTACCAATGTACCCCTTTGATGGTTTTTCCGGACTACACTTTGAAAGTGCAACAACAACATTGCTTCTTTCAAGAGGGCAAAAGCAAGCTCAGGGCCATGTGCCTCACCTACATACTTTTATTCCCGGCCTGCCTAAAGGTTATTTTTTAGGGTAAACCCTTATTCTTTCACTCACCAGAGGCGGCCTGGAACTGGATTGAGGAGTGACCACCTCAGCAACCTCTCTTGCCCTTTGCACATGGGGACATAAAAAAAGGGTGGTGGGGGAGGGGAGATGAGCACAGAGGAAATGGCACACACCTCTGCACAGGAGGTCAAGGCACAGGGATAGAAGAGCACAGTCGCCTATGCCCAAAGGTGCGAAGAAAGACATGGCCACCTCGCTGGCCGGTCCTGGATCCCAAGAAGAAGTTGTGGCCCAAGAGCAGGAGCCGTTGCATGTCGCCTGACTGGAAGACTGAGTAACTTACGGGTGACCTTCTTCTTCTTTTTTTACCTGCTGGGGGGTTCAGGGCTCGTAGACAAATAAGACTTGTTGCCATTTTTCCTTTTGTGTGTGGGGGGGCGTTTCAGACGATGGGGGTGACATTTTATCACAAGTTAGTCTTGTTAGCTAGGTCACTAGATACATCACAAAAGATAATTCCAGTTCATGAAGTACTGGTTTGTTGGGGAGGTGGGTGTTTGATTTCCTTTTCCCTTCTTGTTTTGGGTGTTCATCATGGATGCATTGCATGTACACATGGGTAGCAGATTGTCATTGAGCACCTGGTCCATCCTGATCAGTTAGGGTTTATGCCGCAACGGGCCACCTGCCACAATCTGAGGCAGGTGCATAGCGCGATCACCTTAAGTGAATCAGTGGGGGAACACAGAGCCTTGTTGTCAGTCAGTTTTCAGAAAGCCTTCGACTCTGAGCGTACATGTTTGCTGTTCTGGCCCTAATTGGATGTGGCCCCAAGTTCAACAGCTATGTTCGTCTTTGGTACACCAAACACCAAGCCAGCGTGCTTGTGTGTGTGGGGTGACCTCAGAGTGGTTCTAAGTGATGAGGGGCACCCATCAAAGGTGCCCCTTTCCCACCCTGCTGTTCGCATTGGTGACTGAACCACTGGTGGCCTGGGTGAGGGTCAAAGCATTGTTTTGGGGCTTTCAGTGGGATGACACGGTGAGTGATTGGATATCCCTTTATGCGGATGATGTCCTTTTGCACTTGGGAGATCTGCCTAATCGGGGCCTAGGACGCAACAGATGTTGGATGTATCCGGTACATACTCAAGTCTCTGAATTAATCCTTAGATATTGGTGGTGTACCCCTTAGCCCTATGCGGGGTTGACATGCCGTCAGGGTCGAGAATACTGATTAGACCTTCAGGGATTCGGTATTTGGGAGTATTTGTTACAGGGAATGCAAACTGTTCATTTGATAGAGATCTGTTGCCACAGATAGAGCGGCTAGCGAGGGATATAAAGTTCTGGACTACTCTTCCATGGTCCTTGATGGGACGCTCTGCCATCTTTAAGATGGTTGCACCACCAAGACTCTTATACCAATTGCAAAATCACCCCTTCCACCAAACCTCCTTCGTGGAGGAAAATACACAATTATGAAATTTACTCTCGGGGAAGACCGCTCCGCATCTCACTAGAAAAGTAATGTAGGCCTGTTTTTTAGCTGGGTGTGGCAACGCTGGACTTTCGCTTGTACTATTGGGCGGTCCATCTTCTTATTATTAATGATTAGTGTTTAAGGGGGTTCATGGACCAAGCTTAAGCCCTTGAGAGGACGGCTATGGGCCTACTGGGTCTTCCGCATTTGCTGTATGGGGACGTCGGATTCAGGTCTCTTCCTCTGACTACTTGAATGGTGCTGGAGGTTTGGGCAGCAACTAAGAAAATCACCAGCTGGACTGATAGGCTAACATTGGAGACTCTGCTATGGCAGGGCGCATACCTCCCGCAGGTCGTGGCTCTGTGGGGCTTTGCGGCATGGGACACTATCGGAATCTCGACTCTGAGGGATGTTCTTCATAATAGGAATTTGGAATCCTTCCAAGGGTTGCAGGCGGAGTATGCTTTACATCATACGTGATACTTTCAACTCCGCCATGCGTTAATGCCAGTGCTCCAGGCCACAGCAGGGGTACCAGAGATCTCATCATTGGAAGCTAAGCTTCTCCTTACGAACATCAGGAGCACAAGCTATTGCAGACGTATAAGATGCTGCCAAGGAATGCACCCGATCTTACGGTGGTGGCACGCAGGGCTTGGGAAAAGGAGCTAGGAGTACCTGATGATGATGATTGGAGAGAGACCCAGGAGGCTCACAGAGAGCCAGTAATAGCTTCACAGTTTCTGCACATACAGTTAAAACTGCTTCATTGTGTATAATTTACCAGGGCCCAACTTTATTGAATGGGACTGGTACCAGATGGAGGGTGCTTGCGGTGCGGGAACTCCCCTGGGAACTATCCCATACATTTTGGCACTGTCTTGTTCTCTCTTATATTTCGGAAGGGGTTCTAGAGAGATTGGAGAAGGTGTTGGGCTGGGGAATCCCGAGGGATCCTAGGTTGGTGTTGCTTCATGTCACGGACGAGTCTAGTGGCATACGATACCAGAAGGTACTCCTATGGTTCTGTCTGATAGTTGCCAAGAGATATATTGCAAAGGCTTGGAAATATGTGGCTGCTCCATTGGTTGAGGTATGGGCATGGAACACCCCATTTTCAAAGTGAGATGTTGTCCTAAGAAACACTACAAGATATGGAGGGGATGGGCAGAGGTTAGAGGTATACACTTAGAGCCTTGCCCGGACTGAGGAGGGGCAATGCAGGCATAGATTCAACATTTACTTTAGTTCTGCCTAATGGATGAATACTGCTACCATAGTAATATGCAGTATCCTTATGCTCAATGCTAAATGCTATGCTTTTAATAAGAGTTACGATACACCGTGGTTGAAAAATCAATAAAATTAGAAAAAAAAAATAGGCCCAATCTAGGACGCAGTTTATGAATAGGTATGAGTGGCAGATTGCTGTGGATGACTCAATGAGTAGTGAACGGTTGCTTTAAAAGTGATAGGACTAGTCAGTACACATCTGACTACACTCTACCCCCATCCATTTTAGTCGAAAAAAGATGTACCAATGTATCAATCATTTTAATCCTGTTTGATGTAATGGTATTATTGTGTTTTTAATAATATCAAGAGGGTCCTGTACAGTTCAGCGGAGTGGGAGAAGTTCTGTAACGTAGCATTTATCCTTCCCCACCAAACGTACCCTTCCCTTGCAACATTTGGAGGTGGGAAATTTTCTGGGTTTCTACCTGTGGAGCCTCAGCTAACTCACAGAATCCTTGACCATCAGAGCCATCAGGTCACGGTAGTAATGATGGTCTAAGATGTTAAATGAGGGGTGCTAACCTGTTGAAAGTAAAAAACAATTACAAGGTAAGAGTCTCAGATAATAAACAGTGATTAAAGATTAATACAAAGAGGTACTACGAAAACAAGTGACTGATATATGCACATAAAAGAGTAGGGAAATTAAAGAAACAAGCAAAATGCATAGAGATTTAGGGCCTCGTTATGTGTTTGGCAGTCCTACCACGGGACCGCCAAACCTGTGGGGAGGTGGCGTCCCACCTAGTGTATTACAATGTTCCCACCAGGCTAACCGGCGGGAACATTATAATACGCATTCCCGCCGGGCTCACCGGCGGGAGCAGGGCTACGATATTGGCCTCGGCTCCTTTAAGAGAGCCAAGGCCAATACCGTAGCACATAGGCTGTTTTGCAGACAGTGCACATTCTGAGGGTGCTGAGCAGGGAGGCCCCTGCATTACCCATGCCATGGGCAGTGCAGGCCCCGCCTGGGGCCCCCAGCCCACTCCTACCTCCAGCCCTTCCATGGCGAGGTGAGTGCCATGAAAAGGCTAGCGCTAAGGTGAGTTGTAATCAGTCAGGTGGCACTGAGTTCAGCACTGCCTTGGTTGAGTACAATTCGCACCGCCGTCACTCCATCGAGAACAGTGTTCCTGGTGGGAATGGAGGTCTCTGGCAGATCCGCCCGCCAGGATTGTAATGTAGCGGTTGGACTGCCACAGCTGCGGCTGTCCGACTGTCACCATGAGGCTGGCAGACCTTGGATCTCCATCCTCGTAATCAGTCCCTTAATACTTTAACTGGCAATTTTCATCAGTAGAGAGGAAGGACAGGAAAGCAGAGGAGTTACATAAAATGTCGTTGTTGGAGAGAGAAAGTGGAACTAAGGTGTAGGGCAATGTGGCAATGGGCAGAAAAGGAGGAGTTTGGAGGAGACCTTTGTTGAGGGACATTAGACTTTTATTGATATGGTTGTGAATAACCAAACCTGTGTTTTGGATCTGTCATCTTCTCTAAACGATGTGTTCCTGCATACACTGTGCTTGGACTCTGAGTGTTTAAAAGTATGCACTTTGTTTGAGATCTCTGGCACACAGTGGCTTCACTGAGTTTGAACTCCCTGATTATTTACATGCAATTAGCATATATGTTTTGCCTCTCTGTATACATTTGGCCAGGGCTGTTCATTTTCTGGATACAAAGTGCTTGGGCTTTTTTGTTTCCTGCATGGTCTGAAATTATGGTCTGTGGTTCACTGTTGCGTTGTGTTTTGGATGGCATCACTCTTCAGACTTGCACGTGTGATTAGCACTGTCAATCGAGTCAAATGTGTTTGGTTTTGCCATCCGCATTAAAAAGGTTGTTTGTGCAGTGTCATTTCCTGTATACACTATGCCTGTTTGTGAATATGTAGTGTAAAATTGAACTTGTAGATGTACTCCTATAGAAGGCTGCCGATTTACTACTTTCTGCAACTCATAAACTTCCCCAGTAATACCCCTAGAAAGCTGTGCTAGTTGCAAGTTTTCAGGTATGCTACTGGTAATGCCACATGGCATTTACTAGTTGCTGTTTTTTCCAGTGCATAATTTTGTATAAGGTAGTATTTCACAGTGGTAAGAGGCTGCCTTGCAGTAAAGTTATCATTAATTTCCTTCTTGGAAAAGCCTCTTCTTTTACTTTCCCCTTCCCAACATGGAAGTGAAGGATATTTGCTACAGCCCCTTCCTGGAGCAAAACTTCTGATGATTTCCAGGCTGGGAATGGCTTGAATAGGAATTTCTGATGGTCACAGACTCACAAGTTGTGGCTGTTGATGTATTTCCAAGGCAAGCCATTACCTGATCCTCATACTCTCCACTCTTTGTACAGTGTTTAATACTGCATTAGTGTACACATTTGTAGCACACAATTACCCAGTTGTAAATATATTTACTCCAGATAGGTGGTTGCAGCTGGCAAAGTGGTGGGGCAGGGGTGGGGGGAACAAAACAAAAATAAAATAAATATATTAAAAAAAAAAAAAAAAACTTGCTCGGAGCAGCGTTAGGATTGGCTTGAGTGCCCTTGCTGGGCGCTCCGGGGCAGAGTTTAAGTCTCTGCCTGCTCTCTCCAGCCCAGCAACACAGTACATTGGAGAGAGCTCAGTACGCATGTGTGTTTGGCTGGCCAAACATACATGTGCACTGAGGGGAGTGCTGTTCACTCCCCTCCATGGCTGTCATCCCCCATGGCCCCACCCCTTTAAACACCGTTGATTATCATTTTATTTTTAAAGGTTTGTAGCTGCAGCTGCTGCTAGTGGATTGGGAGGAGGTGGGGGCATTGCTCCTCCTCCATAGCGGAGAAGTTGCCCATACAGATAGGTATACTTTTGTGATTGAAACCGCTGTTTTTAGACACTGTGGTTCTCCACTGACACTTTGAGCTCTGCCAGTCTTCGGATACAAAGTGCTTGGGTTTTGATGTTGTCTGCCTGGATTTTGTTTCAGCTGAGTGATACACTCTATTATTGTTTTTGGGCTTTCAGAATTTCTGTAAACCTTTCCTGGGCTCTCTGTCCTGCGTTTAGACTCTTTGGTTCACATGATGTGATGGGCCCAATTCATGAGACTCCTGTGGGCCCAATATATGAGACTGCGGCTGCAGGTATAAAGGCCCTATTTACCACTCTTGATCAGGACATGTGAGCAGGAAAAGCTCTTAATTTCAGTTCAACCTTCCTGTATAACAAACCATCAGACACCCAGCACTGACTTGCCCAAATGTTGGCTTTCACATAGGTCATGCACTTGATTATGTCAGGAGGCTATCGCCTTATCCTCAACACTTATTATAGTGCACTGGCATTTACATGTTGTTACGGGCTCATACATCTTTATGCTGAGACTTCTATTCCCACCTTAGGATGGGGGAAATAATCTGCTTTTGCATATTTCCCCCATGCATACTCTTGTGGATTTTCTGCTACTTGGGAAACCTCACTTGAGTGAACACTTGAGTATGCATGAAGGACTAGGAATACACCCATGTCTGTCACTGTAAAATATTTCCTAGTTTGCTGGCTAGAGTTTTTGTGAATATGTTAAAAGATTGAAAAGTACTCCTAACACAATGTTGCTGGAACAATTTTCAGAGTGGGACTGGAGGACATCAATATCACCTCATTAAAGGCTTCAGCTTCAATTAATTTAAATTACAATCCAACTCAATAACTGAAGCCCCCAGCACAGCAACATGTCTTCATCAACTTAATGCCCTTATATATTAGATATATTTAAAGATTCTTATTGTATATTTTTATGTTTTTATATTTTTATATTTTTAATAAATCGTAACAATCGATGTTAAATTAATAGATTTTAAATATACATAAAAATCATTCTTAAATATAATTATTGCACTATTTTAAGTACTTACAAATATTATCAAATATAAATATTGGCTAATAAAAACATTAAATTGTTAATGATTATTCACATATTACCTAAAAATATCATTATCAATAGCAAAATTAGACATTCATCATCAGTTGAGTCACTAATGTAAAAAATGTAAAAGGTCACTATCAGCTTCTCAAAATATAATTGGAAAATCCTAAAATGTCAAATATTATAGGTATTATGTTAAATCATCTGACCATATGATGAATTTTGCTGAGATATATATTATTTATTTTTAAATGTATGTTATACTTACCTCTACTTTTACTTTTGACCATGCATGTGCCTTTACCAACTATGCCTTTACTACGAAATTTTTGTGGTAAATACGTGCGTGGTCAAAGCATATGCGTGGTAAAAACATTTCGTGGTTAAGTGCATGCGTGGTAATGACCATGCATTGTACTTACTGCGTTGTAAAGGCGTGTGTTGTAAGTGCATGCGCTGTTCCATCAATCATACATCCATCTGAAACGTGCCACTGTAGAAATACTGTCTCAGAAAACGTAGCAGCCACTGATAATCTTGTAAAAAAATATGCTTCTGTACCAGAGAAAAACAGCCATCAATCAGTAAAAACAATGCTCATAGTGCTGCTCGGCAAGAGGATAATAATAACCCTCAATGCTGCACGATGGATTTGTGCTTCTTGGAATATTCAGTCAAGGCTAGGTCACAGCATCGCTTCGCAGGAAGTTTACATCAAGCACAGTGTGTTGCCATAGGCGCTCTGTCAGTGGTGCACCGTATTTCCAGTCTTTCATTTCACAAATATTTTCCAAGTGGTGATACAGGATTTTTTTGCATGCCCTGACGCAAGTTTTCTGTTAAACTCACAGCTTTGAATATTGATCCCCGCGTGGGTACTGTGGACAAGTGGAAAAATGTATGATGGAAGATAAAAGGCGTGTAAGTCATTAAAACACTGGGATCACGTGATAATCAAAAATGTTATTTTGGGTCGCAACTGGAAAACATATTTAGAACAGAAATAATCATTTGGGCCAATTTTAATCTTCTGTGCTTAATTGAAAGGAATCATAACGTGTTCTGCCCTAATTGGATCCCCCCAGGCTCAGCAGGTAGGAGTCAGTGTTGAGCTCATGGCTGGAATAGTTGGGAATGGCTGTAAGGTTCAGCTTGTGAAGCAATCAGTTTTGTTATTTATATAAAGTTGTGATATCTGTGCCCTACTGCTGTAGCCTTCTCCTTCAAGACACTTCTGTACCCCAATAATAGTGTCAACCAATCAGACTCACATAATTGCATAGTTACAAAATGAAGTAAACTTAAATGCAGACCTCCATGATAAACTAATCAGCAGCAGTTTGTCAGAAGAGGTGCCTGATATTGAATAATCTGTCCTTAAAAACACATCCAGGGCTGCTGAAAGAAAAACACTCCCGGGCGTCTTTGTTGCTCAGACCCCATTTTAGCTCTTTCGAGATCATCTGATGGTTCTGCAGCACATTCTGCACCCATTTCACCGCCTCTGTAAACGGAAATTTGCAGGAGCAGATGAACACCCTTTGTGTACAGGGCTTTGTGAAGCAGGCTTCACATTTTGTTGTCCTGTGTGCAGTGATTCAGGTGGATGTTTGGTTCTGTGGTTCTCATTTTGCATCTGGTTTTAGGGCCTGGATTGGAATTTGGCAGAATGATACTCCATCAACAAGATCCTGGTTAACCCGTCCGCCTTATTACAAGTGCTTTAGGATGTCCCATCCCCTAATCATAAGTGCACTGGGATGTGATGAATTTGTCATAAGGTGAGCTGGATATACGTCAGGTTTTTGACAGTATTCATCCACCATACTCTAAATCGGCCCAAAGACACGTATTTATTCTCTCATTCTTTCAGACAAGGTTACAGACATCCAAGAATCTTACAGAAAAGATACCCTTGTGCCTAACTGTTGTGTATAGCTTGCCTACACATTTCCTCTCCCCCTGTATCTCCATACAGACGAGGACTAAATTAAATTTTGAGGGAGAATTAAAGGCCAACCTGTTCTGTGTTGCCTACATACCTTGATAGACTCATGTTGCAGTGCATCACTGTCACCTAAGAGCACCGTATAGAGGAAGTCACCTGTCCCGCACATGTGCCGAGCTGTAATGTACCCTGTGCTCCGGTCCACCAGCCAATTACATTTATTCATGGTAGCCCTACCCCTCGCCTTCCTATCACCTCAGTGCACCTGAAAGACGTTTTGGTGTGGCGCGGCATCCCCAAAAAACACAACGAACGCGCGTGCGTGTGTCCTGAAATAGGTGCACCAAGTTATGTTCATTTTCAGCTTCTCTTTTAGAAAGTAAAGCATTATAAGCTCTTCTATGGTGTACGTTTTACATTTCGAGCTTCTTGGTTAGTTTTGTTGCACTTCCCTGAATTTACTCAAGTTCCTCAATATGTATGTGTAGGTCTCGCAAGAGACTGCAAATCTTTTACCATCAATACGTATAGAAGACACAGAGAAGGACAATGGGTCTATTTCCTTCAGTCACTGGTTGCTGTAAATGCCATTCATAAGCTGGCCAGCCTACATTATATCAATTGGTTGTTGGGGCCATCATTATATTTTGATAAACATAAATGGCGACAGTAGTCTAGCAGTTGCTTTGGGAGGTCAAACCACCTAGTAATGTAACACATTTGCATGGTCACAGGAATTCCCCAGCCGGTTTTACCTCCCAGTTTTACATTTTCACCGTTGGAATGGGGAATAAAGTATGGGAACAGTCTTTGTGGCTGTTAAAATTACATAAAATTTGGATTCCTTGTTTCACACTATTTTGGCACAGCAAATTTCTCCAAGTAATACTAGAGAAATATGTGTGACCAAGTGCCTGGGTTCAAAGCAGGTAGATTGGTAGATGTCTGGTGTTAGCTGTATCTGAGTTAAATTTCATAAGATGTACATTATTCTAGCTTTGTAGTTGGTCTACATTTGTTATAATTCTGTGCAATTTACAATTTTCCTCAGTTTTGGGTCCTTAGCAGATTTTTCAAGAAATCTGAGGATTCAATTTAAAAAAACCTCAGTGCAGATTATCTCATTGCAGCCTTCGATACAGTATCACACTCGGTTCCCTGTAGGAGGCTATTTGATATTGGTATCCAGGACTCTGCCCTCCCCTGGCTCTCCTCCTTCCTTCTAGAATGCACTTTCCAGGTCTTTTTCAAGCCCTACGAATCCACAACACTTCATCTTCCATGTGATGTGGAAAAGGGCTCATCGTTGAGCCTGACACGTTTGAACATCTATGTTCAACCTTTGGCTGACCTAGTTGAGGACTGTAATCTGTCTTTTTTTCATGTACACTGGTAACACCCAGATCACTATCACACTTATCAGAGAGGACGGGGATGGGGCGACCAATCTCTGCCTCTGCCTGACGGAAGTGGCAGGATGGATGAAACTCAACATTTTTAAGTTAAATGGTGATAAGACTGATGGTGCTGGTGTCGGGCAATCAACCCCACCTTTGGGGTCCTCAGTGGTGGTCCACTGAGTTGGTACGCTTCCTACTCCGTGTAAGGTAGTCAAGAATTTAGGTGTCTGGTTGGGCATAAAGCTTTCTATGAACTCCCAAACATCCACAATTGCAGCCTACTGTTTTGGCTGCTAAAATGCCTCAATAAACTTCTCTGACTTTTTCCTCTTGAAGCACAAAGAACTGTTGCTCAGGCACTGAAAAGATCTAGGCTGGATTATGGTCATATGCTGTATTTAAGTGCACAGAAAAAATCCTTAGACACTTCAAGTTGTGCAAAATTTAGCAGCTTGTCTGCTCTGCCATATTCCCAGCCACTCCTCCGTTGCTACTCACTTTCACTTTCTTCACTGGTTGACCATTTAGAAGTGTATACTTTTTTAAAACCCTTTTCTTTCTGCACAAGGCCCTGTATGCGATTGGTCCTCCCTGTCTCAAGGCTCTGGTGCATCTCTGCTCCCCCAAACGTAATTGCTGCTCCTGGAACAAGTTCCTTTCCACTATACCTAGTTATAACCTTTCAAGGCAAGATGGTAAGTATTTTTTTGTACTTGGTCCTACGTTATGGAACAGTCTTTAAAAAAATCGGACTTGCAGCTCGTTTTTGGAGTTTCGCACATTACTAAAAACTTGCCTTTTCTGAGAACTTCTGCAATCCTTCCTCTAGTTGTAGCACTGGGAAACTCTTTTTGGGTAGCCATGAACTCTACAACTGTAGTGATTAATAGATAATATTATTTCTAGTATCTTAGAAACAGCTCCTAGGGTACTCCACTCCCAGTCGACGTTTACTGTTCTTATTTAACATGCTAGTTAAGTGTGATGCTTTAGCAGTTTAATACAATATTGTTTATTATTAATATGTGTTTGGTCAGTACTTAAGCTGCACAAGTGGAACATAAGATGGTAAACTATAGAAACTAGGCCGGGAATAGGCTCAGAGGGAAGAGAGAAACCAGGAAGAAGAGAATATACAAAGAGAGAGAAATAGAGAGAGGTAGAGTGGAACATAAAGTGGGAGCGAGACCGAGAGAAAAAGAAACAGAGAGAGGGGTGGAGGTGTAAGTATTGTGCTTGTGTGCTTTGCTGGTAGACAGCAAAGTGAAAATAAAAAGCAGTATGAATACATTAAATAATATAAAGGTAATAAAAAGTACTTTCTTAGTAGTGAAATGGATAAGTGGGTTAAAGTGCCTTCTGCAGATGTCTGCGGATTTTTTGTCAATGTCTATTGTTGGGTGTGATGTTAGCCAAGACCTTTTGATTTTACTAAAATGATATGTATAATATACTTCTATGGTATTTCAGCCACCCACTTTCATCTATTGGTCTGTTATTGTAGCATTCATATTTTCCTTCCGTCCGCTGCCTCATACAGCATGAGTCAGTGAGTCAGCCCACTGCAGACACTGGCTAACTTTTCTGTGAGTGACTGCATTCTGCCCTTTCACAATATTTTTGCTTTTAGCTAATGTTTTTGTTTAGACTGATGCAGGCCCGGCAGTTACCTCAAGAGTAAAGTTTTACAAAACCCATGACAAAACAAAACAAACTTTAATGTAGCCAAAAGACTGGCCTATTGAAATTGCCAATGCTTCTTTAAAGTTGTTGGATGTTTCTTTTGATGAGTCAAGAAAAGGTGGTGTTGCTCGGCTGTGTTTATTTTTATTTGAACAGTGTAATGTTGAGCCTCTTTGCTACTTGTTTGACAAACAAATATTGATTCATAAAAAGAAGATGAGGTATTAAGTATTACTCCTGTAGTACTCCTTTATGTACTCTTACATGCCTTGTTGAATTGGCCTCAAAACATCTAAAATGGGAATATTGTTTCATATATAGTTAGTATTAATAGAAATGACTGTGCTCTCTTTGCAATTTTACTAATAGGGAGTTAGAGGTTTTGGAGCGACTCACAAAAGCACGTAAGAGTACGAGATCGAGTGCTCATGGTGTACTACCTCACATACCCATAAATGCTTTGTGAATCGTCCCCAATATTTATTTTAAGGATTTATGTTGTGTGCAGCAGAACCTAACTGTAGCCCATTCTCTTGGTAAAGATTTTGGAATCACCACATAGGGGCCAATTAAGTGAGCAGATATTGCTATACATTGGAAATATACTAGCAATGTCAAATTTACCAGGGAAGTCAATATTAACAAGAAGCCACTTGTATATCAGATAGACAACAAAAGAATGATAGCAACAGCAGTCGGACCTATATCACACAGTGTGATATGCAGGCAGCAAGGGTGATTTCGCAGTCTGGGCAAATACTTGGTAGACAAGTCATTGAAAGGCATTGTTAGCGTTCCACTGGTCTGCACCACGAGCGACCCTCAACATAAGTGGGCCTCAGACTAGGCCCAACATAAGTGGGCCTAGCCAAGGGCACACCTCTGTAGTTATAACCTACATGGTTTTTACTTGTCTAATGTTATTTATGTGCCCTTTTCTCATGAGGCATAGTTTGAGTAGGTTGCCTTGGCGGAACTGTTGAGGGAAGTGCCATTCTTTTCCTGATCTACAAAGGTTTTTCTTTAAACCTTGAGAACAGTGAAACTCAGGAAGTGACAATTGCTTTCTTTTTTAACATGACCGGCTCAATGTTGTTGCCTGTCTTTGCGAGGAGTCAGGTGGATATTATGAAATAGAAGAATACTGAGTGTTTCTGCTATTTGACTACATCCTCAGGTTCAGCAGTTGGTTTATTTTGTTTCAGAGTTGAAGAATGCTGACTGAAAAAGTAGTTTGAAGGTGATCTAACCACATTGAGTCCTTGTACTCAAAGTGTGCTACTTTGTAGAGCTGAAAGTAAAAGATCAATCTGGATTAACTGGAATTAGTGCAGGAATTTGTTACATTCTTTAGTGGGTTTATTACTGTATTGGGGTGAGTTATTGTTATTTACAAACATTTAAAAGTCTGACTTTAAGAAATAGCTTACTTGAGATAAACTTTATAACATAATGTACTTTAATACTGCACAATTTGTCAAAATTATCAAGTTTTAAATAGGGTTTGAAAAAGACCTTAAAATGTAGTACCCTATATACAGATCTCAGAAGGCTAAGAATCATCTCTGTCCTCTCAAAATCTGATATACCAGCTTGAATGAAAAGAGAGTTTATGGACTTCTGTCTCCCAAGATAACATATCCGCTCAAAGCTCAACTAGTCCTCCAGTACTCGTTGGTGCTGCACTGCGTAGAGCCTACCCAGCCTCAAGCAAAAAGTAAATTATTGAACTTTAGTTTGAAGGTGCTTATATAGAAGCAGAACATGTATGACATGTTCTTGTGCTTCTGGAATGTTGCTTTGAGCTACCCGTTCATCTGATGCTGCTACCAAGCCTGGAAAAGATGCTACCCTAACGAAAAGCATCTTTCTTGGGGCCAGAAGCATCTGATTGTACCATCTGGAAGTTTTGCTACAGTCTGGTGATCTCCACCAGAGAAGCAGCTTGGAACAGGAGAGACCAGCTCCTTCAGTCTGCCATGCCTATCACAGACCTTGGACGTTGACCAGGAGCAAAATTCAGGTTGAGAGGAGACCAAGCGGCCAGAAAATGCAGCATAGCATGCGTACAGGTGAGCTGCCACCCTGAGAAGTGGTATTCACGTGGGCAGGTCAGTGTGTCCTTGTTGATGTTCCCTGCCCCACCCCACCCACTTGAGTCTGTCTACACCACCCCTCTATGGCGAGATGAAGAACATATGGGCCGTGGCTTCTTTGGAAGGGCACAGAGGGTGTTCAGAGACACGTGTGATGTCTCTCAAGATCTTCAAGATTCGTTATGTTTACATCCAGTGGCCCTTGAAAGAAATCTTCCTTTCTATTGGCACCTGAAGTTTGTACAATAAAGCCCAAGGTCAGTAGCAAAGGCATCACATATTGTGAGCCTCATACAATAAACAATCTCTTGCTATAAAACATGATTGCATATCTTTCTATTTAATTACATTTACATAGATTTTACATTGATATCATAAGTCTGGAGTCTAGAATCATCCATGCACTCAGTTACATGGGATCGGCTTCCTGACTGCTTCAACATTCCAAACTGAATGTAGATAAAACATGAACAATACAGAACAGTAAGATGTATGAGGGTAACTCGAAAATGAAGGCTGCCATATTTCCAGCAGACTGATTGTGCAGCATCAATTTACATTTTTTCATCAAAACATTTGTCTAGTCACATTAGTTGTTTTAACAATCTCCAGCATCCTGAGCACATTTTAACAAGATTTTTAAAGGAGGATTCTCAGGGAATGGCTATTTCTCAGGTAGCTCCCTCAAAAGATTAATCATTTTTCAAAAGGAACTCTAAAGTAGAACCAACGGACTTGAGTGGATTTCAACAGGGAGGTAGGACGAGAATTGGAAACCTTGGGTGGAGAAAGCCCTGTCTTAACTTGAGTTTAGTTTGTGAGAATGTGATTGTCAAACAGTCTCGATCTCCTTGTCTTTGGGTTGTAAATTTTGCCTCAACCAAATTCTCCAGTGCAGGTTTATGCAGACACTTAAATGTAAGGCATACACATTTAAATTGTACATTTTTGCACTGGAAGAGAGTGCGGAGATTAGTGCCTTTTAATTTCCTTTATATTTAACTCTGAACAGCTTCAGTGGGGATGCTTCTCTGAAACCCTAAGACCTTCTTACAGCTCATCCTTTCTGTGGGTAAATATTTTGGAATTGCTACATAGGGGCCAGTTATGTGAATAGAATTAAAGAGAAGCTGCCCAATGTTTTATAGAGTTTTAGTAGCAAGTGCTTGGCAGCGGTCAAGTTTGCACAACCTAAATCTATGGAGTCTCCATATGTCAGTCTGTGGTCGAACATTATCCCCAAATAAGTTCATGACATGACGCTGATTACATAGAGTCCATTCAAAAGCTACATAGATATCCTTAGTAATTTTTCAAGTGGTATAATTTCAGTTTTTTGAATGATGGTATATGGTATATTGTTTTCAGAAGGTTTGTTGCCCTTAAGACCAAAAATCTTCGTGGCAGTGACCTTCACACTGAAAGGTTTTTGGTCCTATTCACACATAAACAATGAATATAAAACGATTTGGATATGCCCCAGAATAAATGCATTACAATTAGATATATGCTTAGTATGGAGAATTGCTGACCCTACAATCAACTCCGTACTTCCATCTGTGAACAGAAATTACAATTGTTTCAGGAAATTGGACTGAACACAGCTGAGAAGAGTTGCGCTCATGCTGTTCGAAAATTAACATAATAGCACCACAAGTGGCAACTACAGGCAAGCGTAGCCAGCACCACGCGGTAATTAAGAGCAAAGGGCAACTTTGTAAAACCAGACGAACATACTGGAATTAAACTGGAGTCCACCCATGTTTACAGATGACTAAGATTTGCTTAACAAATGCATTGGCAGCTAAGACTTTCAGAGTGATAAGACTGCTAGAAGGGGTTGGACCTTGACCTCTTCTAAGAAAGAGGGCAGATTACACTTCCTGTTATGTTGCGGCGAAACCACTAACTGCTCGACCTTTAAATGCATGCTCATTGCTTATGATAACAAGTTAACCAATGCGTCCTGATGCAGACTTTAGATGCTGTAAACAATTTTGCTAGGCCTACAGGAGAAAAGGAAAACAAAAATGTCCTAGGATTTTCTAGATGTTATCCTGAATGGAAGTACTATGCAGATAGGAAATTTATTCCACCTGGATGCCTCAAAAAGTCTATTGTAAAGAGCTTTTTCAATGAAGTTACTGCAGTGCTGTTGAAGCACTCAAATGGGTGGGATTTTGTTTATTGATTTGGAAGTTTTCCATCACATTCTGTGTCTCCTTGCGGTCCCTTCAGATGCTTAGGACAATACTTACGGATATGGGTCTATAAGGTAAAGAGGCGTGAGAGTCTGATCGAAAGGTAGAACCGTATGTGACATGGTCATCACAGTCCACTTCTCCGATCACTTTCCTAGGCAGAATTGAAGAACTTAGTTTTTAGTGGGGTTCCCAAGCACTTTTAGTTTGGTTTGGAAATAAGGCAAGGGTCCAAATGTTCCAGCGTTCCAACTCTCATCTGTCAATCAGGAATTAAAGATGTTAAGGGTGAAATGTCATTGGGGATAGTTTTATGTCAGAATATTGTATACTGAAATACTGTCTGCTATAAATATTGTCTTAAAATCGCTTACAAAAATGTCATCTAATTGGGTGTAGATTTTGTACTATTTTTTTTACAATACTTATGTCAAATATTGTTAACAAAATTGTTGTCCCATTGCATGTAGATTTTCTTCTATTGATATGGACAATATGTAGGATACAATAATCGTGCCAGATGATAGTATGATAGTGACATTCTGGTTCCCCATCTTAGGGATTTATGAGTCTGACCTAAGTACAAAATACTACTGTGAAGTCTGAAGTGCCAAAGGAACTGTATACTTTTTATGTTCATTTCAGGGGTAAATTATAATTTATAACACAAAAAATGGTTGTGATTCCACCCCCTCTTTCATCTTTCACAGTTGACCCCCTGCTCCTTGTCTCATTCTATCTGCTTCTCATATCAGTGTGTACCTGCATCAAAATACAATGGTGTTTGCTCTAATTTAATAATTGGCCCACTTGTCTCCGGTTCTCGAGCCTGTAGTGTTTGATTGTGTGATATCAAGATCTTCAAATCCCAGTCTAGCTAGAATATTTGACTATGTGATGTGCTACCTCATGTGCAGCTTCTCTGTTGGCATTTCTGTGTAGTTAAAATGTATGAGTATGTGATTTCCTAATGCAGGTGCTATTGGCATCTCTTTGCAGTAACAATGATTTATTGCGCGGCATCATCATGGGTGATGTCTATTCCAGGCCTATCCTCTCTGTTGACATCTTTGTGCAGTTGTGTTTGCCTCTCATAATTCAAACATCTCTGTGTAGTTAGAATATGTGATTTTGTGATGTCAAAAGATGCTGTGGTGTCAGAATACACAGAGGGCACCTGCCTCTGCCTACTCCATTGTAGAGTTACATAGGTCGATTGTGTGATGTCAGGCTGCTTTGTCTTTTACAATTGGAGCAAGAATGCACATGGGGGTCTTCTGCCCGTTTCTCAGGTCCACTTTACCAATATGGAGGAATGGTAACCCCAAGGAGATACCACAGGTGGGCTAATATTCCCAAACCGGGTTTACCAGGTGCAGCGTCACACCTGTTAAAACTGTGGGTGATGAGGGACATTGGCGGTAGCCACTGGTGCAGCCTGACCCCATCTCCTACACCCCAGATAGGCCACATCCTCCATTCGCCCTGGATGCCCTAGATTCTTCCTAGCATGTCCTGATCCACACAGGCGCTCCCACTGATATTTACCACCTACTAAGAGCATTTAGTAAATATCAGCAAAACAGTCCCAAGAATCAGGGAAAACATACAGATATTCACTGGTGTTGCCAGGTCAACATAGTTATTTCCCATTCCAGGAAATAAAACTCATAATAGTTGAATTTGGGTGCAGGGTTACTGGCTGGAACCACAGACTCCGGTACCTTGGTATCACTCCACCTAAATCCGCCCACCTTATTAAGAGGATATTCGTGCATTCAGAAAATTTTAATGTGTGATGGTGTATTTTGATGTTTTTGTGAATTTACATCAGAGTTAAGGCCATGGTTATCTAAGCGCCTGTAGCCTAGCGACATATACTGACAACTGAAATGGTGAAGAACAGATGGGGTTTCAGCTGTCTCAGGAACAGAAGCAAGTTCTCCTCCGCAAGCAGAATGCATGTGAGCCTCATCTTGGCACAGCAATTTTCTTTGGTTGGCTGCAAAACTTTAATGAGTCATAAAGAACTGATATTATTGGAGGTGAATAATAATATTGCTAGTCACCTCTTGTGTGACTTTAAAGCGCAAAGTTCATCTTCATTCGTCTACATGGAGAACATATGAGGAGATGTGGCCTAGTAGCTATGGCTGCTACCTTTATAGCCTGGACATCCATGTTCGACTCCAGGCCTCAAAACTAGACACAACATTGTGTGATTCTGGGCAACTCACTTAGGGCCTCATTACGAGGCTGGCGGTCTTGAGACCACCAGTCTCATGGTAGCGGTCAGGACCACCACTGCTGTGACGGTCTGACCGCCACATTAAGTGCCTGGCGGTTAGGCCGCCAGAGTACCGCCATCACCGCCAGGATCCATGATCCCGATGGGCTGGCAGTGGTGGAGATCGCAATCAGCAAGGACTGCCCTACATGCAGTGCCACCTTGCTGATTACGACCTCGTTCTCCACCAGCCATTACTGTCGCTGGCTCATAATTGCAGTGCTGCAGCCAGAGGGTGCAGCAACTTTGCAATGAACATTGCGAACGTGTTGGGCCGGGGACCCGTGCACTGCTCATGCCAAGTGCATGGGCATTGCAGGGGCGCACCTGTGGCCCTCTGCACCTGTTCTCCGCCAGCCTTTTCATGATGGCAAACTGCACTGCAGACAGTGAACATTGCGAAGGTTCTGCTGCACCCTGCGGCAGCAGCATTGCGATTACGAGTCTGCGACAATGGTGCCCCCTGTTTCCCGCTGGGCTGGCGGGCAGAAACCAGTGGGAAACTCTTAATACAGCCAGTGTGGTGGTTTAAACCATCCACCGAACTCCTAATCAGGCCCCTTAATCTTCCTGTGCTTAAAAATGTGAAATATAATGTGTGCATAATGCATTTGTGTAACACCCACTCGATGTACATGATCTTGTTGATCATCTTCTAACCCCTCACTTGATGTATAGGCTCTGTGACTTCATAGCTAGGTTTGTGCTGTATAAATACCAATGTCTAATTCCAACCCATTTATAAATCTTTAATGGTCTTTTATATATTGTATGAGTTATTAATCTGAAAGCTTCAGAATTCCACAACAGAGATCAAACACTTTTTAACACAGTTTTTCCCATCTAAAGTTTATTTTATCCTTCTACTATAAGGAGGAGGTTTCAGTATTCATTCAAAACACATTCTTCAGCCTCATTTATTGGTTCATTCCAGGCCCAATTTCCATATACCTATCCGCCTATTTCATGTAAATGTATTTGCCGCTGGAGCAGAGTGTTCAGTTGCATCTAGTGCTCAGTGTGTAAAAAAAAACAACAACATAACGATAATAAAAAAAATTTAAACGCAGGTGCCCAAAGGTTTTTCAGTAGCCTGTCGCTGGTGCTGCTGAATGCGAGGTTGTTGAATGCCAAAGCTGCCTCTTCTGAATTCTACATCATGGCTCTTTCTCCCACCACCGTACACTACCTATCTCCTTAACATCTCTCTTGAAAGTTCTTTCTTCCGTTGTTGCTATTTTCCTATTTTAATCTTGCTCTTTCTTACTCACTTTTCTGCCTTTCTCTCTCTTCCTCTGGATCAAAGTGTGATATAAGTACCAGTTCCCAAAAATGAATGACTGTGCCCACCACCTCCTACCTCATTCACGTATTAGGCACTGTGAGAGAACTCTCAACTGCCTTCTGTTCAGACTTTCTAGTAACTTTATTTCAGTGTTAGGACAATGGGCCATATTTACAGAGGAATATTTGATTGTACAAATTTTCTTGCACCTAGGTGTAAATTGATACCTTTTTGCAACACACCATTTTCTAGTGTAAAGCAATTAAGTGGACGCATCTAAGACTGAATTCACTAGTAACTTTTCACATGTAAGTGGAGAGCTCCACCACCAGTGCAGTGATCTCTACTATCAGAGGGGAGTTCTCCACTACTGGGGAAGAGATCTGTGTATGGTAATGTATAGGGAAACATAATGAACATTATTCTTTAAAAAACAAAATATTTTAATGTAAAAATTGTAAATTAAAATAAAATAATTATACAGCACAGTAACTCACTAATGTAAATGTTCATTAAGTAACTTGATAATTAAAATACATTAATTTATACATAAAATGTTTAAACAAAATGTTTAAACAACCCACTCCCACTAGCATTTTAATATATAATTATTATTCAGTAAAAGTACATAAATGTTATGTTTAATGAATTAAAATAATTGTAAAAGTTTACTATTTAACTTTTTTTAAATAGGTAAATTATCATTTTACAATGATAAAATATTTATACTTAAATGTAAAATAAGTTTCTAAAAACAATAATAAATGTATATATTCTAACAGTATAGTTATTACAAAACTCACAATAATTTACTTATTTTAACATTATTGCCTATAGAGTGTAATTTAACTCCCAGGCATTATTATTTGCTATGGGAGTGTTTTGCAGTACTTGCTGTATTTGCAAGTGGCCATTTGTTCTGCTAGACCTACTCCAAGCCTGGACTGGAGTACGTTTATGACTTTTTTTGGCCTTTGGGGTTGTAATAATTTTAGAAGTATAGTTTGTAAATACCAATGGACTTACTCTTTTGTGAATGGGTATTTGTATTAGTATGTCCCACATAAAACCCCTCCTATTTTTGTAGCAAGTGTTTCACAGTTTCCAGCCACTTCCACAGTCATTCCCAAAGTTGCTACTTAGCAGGAAACCTACATGTGTGAGGATCTCCCATTGAAAAGATAGGAGAGGGGAAGGTTGAGATTTCCAGCCGCAGGTTTGTGAATTGTATTTTGCAGTAAGTAAACAGTGCTAGTGTGGTACTACTTTTCTTACTATAAAATGCAGTTTGTGAATCAGGCACCATATTTATGTACCCAGCCTAAATCCTCTCTCTTCAGCCTTCCTATTTGTTACCTTTTTCCCCCTTACTCTCATAATGCTTTGAAGTGGAACTATGAGACTCCACAGCATGTAAGCAGTTTGTAAATCTCGGACTAAATAAATAAATATGTCATAATAGTTTCCCCTTTAAAATTCATTCAAGTCACTGACAAATTCATCCAGAGTTTAATAAACTTACCAACTTCGCTTTATATAAGTCTTTCAGCCTAGCTCATACCAAATTCAGATAAGCATTTTGTTCAGGTAAATGCAAAATTCTGGCATAGTAGTTTTAATTGTGCTAAATACAAATCACAGCTTTTTCTTAGGGAAAATATTTTATTTAGGTGCTGTGTTAATATCTCTGATTAATAGAAAATGTTATGACAATGACAGCATCTAGGACCAAGTAGAGAACGCTGAGCGTGAGCATGATAGGAACTGTACACTTCACCTTGAAAAGTGGAATAAAAGCACGGATGTGGTCATTTAAATTGCATGAATGAACTTTGAACATTCATGAAATGTAAAAGTACAATGGTGTCGCCAAAATATTTCAGTCAGACTGAGAAGGTGTGTAAAATGGACTTATTTCAAAGGAGTAACTCAACAGAACAAGAACAGTTATTAAATGCACTTATTATATAGAGTTACAGATGGGTATCAGTCAATTATAGGGATGTTTCTCAGCAAGGGGCATCAAATAGACAATGAGAGTGAAGCTTGAGTTGTTTATGATGTCACTCAGAACCCTGAGGCAAACTGCATACCTGTAATTCCCGTTTTACCCACCTATAATTTTATGTTATGTATGGCCCCCAAAATAATCTGCCACTGCTTTCAACTGCTAAACAGAGGAGTAATGGGGTCGCCATACATAACATCGCCTCTCCTCCCTCTCTCAAATTAAAAATCCAGAAGCTGTGGTCCCTGCTTTCCAGTGCTGCTCTGACAGGCTCTGAGATAGCCCAGCCAGAGCAGCTTGGAATTCCTTTATGATGTAGCAACAGTGGTCAACAAGTTCTGCTACCCACCGTTGCTATGTCACAGAAGAGAATCACTAGATGTAGAATCCAGTCTTTCATTCTAACGGCTCTCTATTAGAGCCATGCATAACATAGACATGCAGGAGGTCTACAGATACTGTAGACTTGTGAGTTTAGTGAGATACTTTGTGTTACTCTTGGAAACACACAGCTTTTGAGTCGAATGGTAGTTCGGAATAATGTTGTCCTTTAGTACAGTGTGTCTCTGGCACTTTGTGCATGGGCTTTACATTTTTTGAAGTTACTCTACAATATCTTTGACTTTGGTGATTATTCCGGACACCACAGGCCTTATTATGAGCTCGTGAGATGGTTTAGGCCGTCTGCCAAACTTCCGAAGGGGAGGTTGCCGCCATAGTGGCTACCTCCCTGCCGGGCTCATTGAGTTTCCCACTAGGTCAGTGGGTGGAAATCTGAGTTTCCGCCCGCTGGCCTAACGGGAAACACCCTACAGTATTGTCTTCAGCTCGTAATCGAGTTAGCGGCAATGCTGTAGGATGCAGGGTGCACCAGCACCCTTGCAATGTTCACTGTCTGCAAAGATTGCCCTGGGCCCCCCTGGGCAATGAAATCATTGGCGCAGAACAAGGTCATAATCCCCAGGGCAACACTGCTTGCAGCGCTGCCCTGGCGGATTAGAACCGCCGCAACCACCGGACCGCCGGGATCTCTGATCCTGGTGGTGCTGGCAGTCCGACTGCAGCACAACCGCCGTGGTCATAATATAACGCTCAGAAAGCCACATTGGCGGCAGACCGGCCGCCACTGCAGGCCAGGCGGTCAAGTGACCGCCAGACATGGATGAGACCTAATATTTGTAATGCACTTTCAAATGATGCTGCATTTGCAAACTGCCCAGGGCATTCTTCGTAGTGGTATACTGTGCATTAGTGTAGCTACTTACATAAATCTGTTTTCAGATTAATGTGCCTGTTTGGAAACATCTTGTTAGGCCATTTAGTATCTAGAGGTATTGTGGCTTTCGTGCTCATGGCTGCAAAAGAACCTTAGAAGGAAGCCTAGAAATATGTAACCTTTTAATAAGCTTGATGACAATAATGAAATAGAACCTTCCAAACTCATATTAACAGCTGCTTCTTGGATTTGTATTTTTATACAATCGTGTAAAGAGGTATCCATCAATATTTTAACAAAGTACTGAGAAATGTATCATTGTAAGTGCCTTTTAAGCGTATTTAGTTTTCAATCTTGTTTAATTTATTACTAAATTCTTTCATAATCAAATTTTGCAAATGACTAAAAGCATTGCTTTGTTTGTTATACACACATGACTGTGAATATGCTTTACAGCAGTTCCAAGATGGCTGTCAGAAAATGTGGCAACGGGAGGCCAACTGCAGTCCTTCAGGATTCGTAACTTATCAATCAGTCTTGCTGGGATGAGATAAAACTAGGAAATGTATTGATATTGGTGTTAGTGTTTACGGCATAGAAGCAAAAGGTTAGCCCTGTCCTTTTCTATAGATTATTGTGTATTTAGGCTCAAGGCATTTCTACTTTCGTTCAAAGTATAATTAGTTGATTGCTACAAAGTGCGGACCTCATAGCATCAATATTGTACAGATGAAAGTCCTGTGTCGCTGCATTTTCTTTTGACTCTCTGACTAACCATGAATTTTCCCACATTAAGCTCGATCTGTAGGAGGCCATTGAAGGTGCTCTGTTGATTTTATATTGCACAAAAGATGTGGGTGCACCAAAGTGGTACCTCTACCGATAAAGATCAGTGAATCCTACCCTTCATCAGATTTTGTAGAGAAAGGTGGTTGGTGATGGGCACATGCCTTGTACCTTTATCCAATGTAGACATAAAACCTGTTTGTCTTTTAAAATGGTGCATTCTTCCCCTGTGTACGTGGTGTACTGAGTTGGGACAGGTGGCACATATGGGATGCACATGTGCCCCAGCCTGGACCTACTTGTACATCACATACACACTTGTGCAGTCTGGTCTACGCTTCATTGATACAATGAATGAGCTCAAGATTAGTGTTCCTCTCCACCTTGCCTCGTGGACATAGCATTCCACGCATGGCTTCCCTCTGGTGTGTGACATTGCTATCCAGAAAGGTGTGAAGAATCCATAGTTGGCTACTAGATTGAGCGCTGATTCTGGGACAAAGAACTAACTGAACTATTTTGGTGAAATGAGCCACTCTGTCACAGAGATGCATAGCAATGCACTACCCCTGCTTCGAAGGCATCTCAATACACGTAGACCAGTCCATATCCTAAGACAATCTACATAGTGCATCCTTTGTTCTCTGACAAGGACTGACTAGAAGTTGAAGGGCCCACACTCAGGGCTTGTGACCTGCTTCTTTTCCCAAAGAATAAACAGTCTCCTGACCAGTTTATGGCTATGTTTCCCCCTCATTTGTGGAACACCTGAGAGAGAAGAAAGGCCGTCATTACGAGTCTTGCGTTCTTAAGACTGCCAGACATGTGGTGTCAGTCTCACCGCCGGCGGTGAAGACCGCTAAATTACGAGTTCAGCCGAACCGCTGATACTCCACTTGTCCCGCTGTTTTTCCACTGTTCGCCAGGCTGGAGGTGAGCACCTCTGACCCAGCAGATGCCTTAATACCGCTAGCGGTATTACGACACAGGAGACCGCCAGCATTTGCTGCACCACCAGTAAAAAGCTGGCGGTCTTGTATCACGGCAACAGGAATCTGCATTCCTGTCACCTGGATACTCCCGCACACACGTCCACATACCCACACACATGCACCCACATACTCCCACACACAAACACACCCCCACTCACCCATGCACTCGCGTCAGACACCCCCATTCACACTAACATACATACACAAACACCACACTCACGGATGCATTCACTCCCCCTCACCCTCCAGCGCATACATACCTTCACACCCCCCTCCAGCACATATATACATTCACTCCCTCTGCACTGCATACATGCACTCACCCACTCTCCCTGTCCACTGACACAAACACACAACCCCCCTCACATCACCCGCTCTCCTTATCCACTGACACACATGCACCCTCTCGCCCCGTTCACTCACACAAACACGCACCCCCTCCCCCTGTCCACTCACACACTCACCCCCTCCGCATCCACTTACATACACATGCACACGCATACACGCAATCACCCCTTCCATCAGCTCAATCTCACTAATGCACTCAATCGCTCACACCTGCACACAAGCTGTCACCCCCATCCACAATCACTCACACACTCCCCTCACTCTGTCCACAATCACTCACACACGCCCCCACAAACACCCACCCCCTGCACTCATGACATTCACAAACGCACTCACACACATACACGCACACTTATACGCCGCCCATTCACTGTCAGACGATCCACTTACCTCGTCTGTTGAGGAGGTCGCCCAGGAGGGGACAGGTCCCGGCACTTCCACTGCCAGCAGTTCCCCGTCAGAAGGACACCACCATTACGAGTTGTAATATGGCCTGCGGGGTCCTTTTGGCATGGTGGTGCCAGCAGTAGATCTGCCTCTTCACCACCGACCGCCAGCACGACTGGTGTTGGAATTCCACCCAATTTCAGGCAGAATTCCGAAATCAGTCGTAATAGGGCAGTCTTAAGACCGCCAGAACTGGCGGTCTTTCGGCACTTGTGGTTTCAGCGGTCTTACGAAAAGACCGCCGAAGATGTAATGAGGGCCAAAGTCTCCAAATTTGTAGGTTGATGGTATGATTTTGAAATCCAGAACACCAAACTGCTTAACCCTAGATTCCCACCATTGACCATGGTTTTATATAAGTACTGACCCTTGTGAGCTAGTAGGTTGTGTTCATCTGGACTTTGAAAGATGCTTCTTAGAACTAGCTTGAAGATATGTCCAACAAGTAGTAAGCCACCCTATGATGCTGGCATTTTACAGCCTTGCCTTTGCGGGAGGCTACAGCACTCCATTTCCAGTCCTGTATGACTTCTTCACATTATGCAATAGGTCTTTGACAGAGGTCAGTCGCTTTTTTCCTGACACTCCACGGATACTGCCCAGTAACTACTGACTGACAAAAGACCCATAGACAAGGTCTCATGTTAAATGTGACATGTTACAACTTTAACATCTATAGTGGAAGTGGTCTTCTCAGCCTAGTTTCTTTTGTTTCTTAAATACATTTTACTGTCTTTGAAGTTCTCTTTGTACAGGAATGAGGTGCATGTTCTTCATGTCTGTTGGTTTTAACATTTCCACCTCCTTCTTCTCCCCACGCAGGTATTTAGCACTTACTCCAATGAGGATTATGACCGACGGAATGAGGATGTGGACCCTATGGCAGCATCAGCAGAATATGAGTTGGAGAAGCGAGTGGAGCGTCTTGATCTCTTCCCTGTGGAACTGGAGAAAGGTAATAATGATATTAAGTGTCATGGATTATGTGGTTAGGAATGTGACTGTAGTGGCTAAAATTAAACGTCCCATTATTAGGGTGTCTTCCCTGGTTGATGAGGGTCATGTCACAGTGAAGATGATGTGTTACAAGGGATGATTGCAGGGGTTGAGGAAGAGCCTGCTGTAACTGAGGTTTTATTTTGCCTAAGTAGAGGTTTGCCTATCATAATGGAGAGTATGGCTGCTGTGACTGAGGAGGGTTATTGCTGAGGGTAAGGTACTGCTCGCTTGTTGTGGTTGATGTTGTGCCTTCCTTGGGTGGGCAGGTGCCAGCTGTGGTGAACAAAGTTTTGTCTGTGGTTCAGAGAGAACTTGCAGTAGTTGAATTGGTTTCTTCTGTAGCTAGCACCATATGTTGCCCGGCTTAAAGAGCTGCCTACCACTGTTGCAGCGGTGTCTGGTACACCCGAGTTTCGGATGAACAGATTTGAAATTATGGGCCCTTGTAATTGCTGGACATAGACCATAAATTGTAGGCGCTGCACTGACTGTAGAGTTGATTGTCTCACTTGCTGCTCTGACTCCAGGATCCACCCTAGAGGTACTGATTTTCCATTTGATGGTTCCAGGTACCATTTGCTTCTTTGGTTGAATGTGGCCTATTCTGGTGTATGATGCGTTATTTTTCTCTTTTGTTGGTAACCTTTGGTTGGCGATCTCTACAGTGTAATCATAGAGGCTGCGGTGTATCTTCTCCATTTGTTATTTTACGGGTTTGTTGCAGGTGTGTACAGTATAATCATAGAGGTTGCCGTATATGTTTCTCCTTGTGTTACATTACTCTGCAGTTTCTATTACTCAATTAATTAAAATCATTGTAATTGAAAAGATAAACATTCAATTTTTTTAAAATATGAGACGGGGAGTTTTAAAAAAATAACAAAAATTGAGACTTGGTTGCCCACCTAAGGGACAAGTACAGTTAACTTGTTAAAAACTACATTGATGAATTTTAAAAAGCGACCAGTTAATTGTGTCACCTCTGCTTAAGCAAGTTATCACTACCTCACTGCATTATCTAATATTTAAACGTAGGCACACGGGCCTTAAATGTTGGCGCTTCAGAGTTGTCACTTTCCTACAAATACATAATATTCGAATTAAAGACTCCACATCCAGTGGGAAGAGTATGAATATAAAATCTGTTTTGCCGTCTAGATGCCCAGAGTGGAACTCTCTGATGGAAAACAAGCAAAACCTCCTTCTAATTGTTTACTTTGCTATAGGCTGAGTGGGAAATCCAAATTATTTTTGTTCTGTATTATTTATATATGTGCTTAGAACCCTCCATATATGCTTCTTCAGTTCTATAAAAACGCATTCCTCACAAACTGAGATGGGTTTTGCTTGTTAGCTGTAATTACCTTCAAAGTGCCTCGAAAGTTGTTACTTTTTTGTCACTACCTCTCTGAGTTGGACACACTTGCTGCCTTCCTTGATTGTGGTAGCCAGGCTTCCTATCCAGAATTGAACCCTGATTCCCTGTTACCCTTGGTCACCATAGTAGATGCAGAAAGTACCATCAGAAGTTAAAAGGGCAAACATCTGACTGTACAGTATGTTTTTTGCTTTGTATTTTTTTCCATTTGTGTTGTTACCTTTGGTTGGTGGTGTGTGCAGTATAATCAAATGGGTTACTATGTGTTTTACCCTTTGTGTTGTTATCCTTTGAAATGCTGAATGGGCAAGGGCCCATATACTTTTTAGGTCTAGTGTTAGCCAAGACCTTTTGATTTTTCATATAATAGTATGCATAACATACTTACTTAAAATGGCTTTTCAGCCACCTCTCTTCACCCATTCGTCTGTTGTTTTGTGATTCCAATTTTGCTTCCGCCCACTACAGCATACACTATGGGGCAATGGGGCAGCCTACTTAAGCCTCTGGTTAAGGTCACTTTGAGTGACTACATTTTGCTGTTTCCCAAGGTGCACATCCACACATAAGGAGTTCCCTTTAGTCCCAGTGTTTCCTGATGTGATAGAAGGATGCATTTGAAGTGAGCATAGGGCACATTCCAGCCTTATTTGTTCCGCTCTCCTTCTAATGCTGTTCTAAGTTCCTTTTGCAGTGGAGTGCTGCTATTTTACAGCGTACCATATTGTTTTCCTGGATTTAGTTTCAAACATGACTCTTTAATAAACTTTGCCCAGGAAGTAAAACACACTTTATTGTGTTTAATTTGCTGCACACAGTTTTATTTAAACATAGGTGGAGCGTAATTTGGGTTTTAGTAACCATTATTTTATATTGTGAACCCTCATCCCTTCTTGCTATCTTTCCTGCCATCTTTTTTCCTTTTTCTTTTTTGCATTTCGTTATCTCCTTCTTTCTTTTTTGCCCTTCCTTTTTTATTTTCTCGCTTTCTTTTTCGCCGCCTTCTTTTTCTTACCTTGTTTTTTTCCTTGTGTTGCCTTCTTTCCCTCTTTCATTCTTTCTCTCTTTCATTCCTTTTGTTGTACTTTTTGCCTTCTTCCCTTTTTCTTTCCTTCTTTCCATTTTTCTTTCCTCCATTTATTCTTCTTTCCTTCTTTCATTCCTTCTTCATCTTGCTTCTTCATTCTTTCTTTCTTTTTGCCTACTTTCATTCTGTCTTGCTTTATTGTCTTCTTTCCTCTTTTTCCTTCTTTCCTTTTCTTTCCTTCTTTTGTTTTTTTTTCCTTTTTCCAGTCTTTATTTCTAGCCATTTTTATTTTTACCTTGTTTCTTTCATTCTTTCTTTCTTGCCTTCTTTCTTTCTTGGCTTTTCTTTTGTTCATTCTTTCTTTTTTGTCTTTTCCCTTTTTTCTCTCAGTTTTGCCTTGTTTCCTTTGTTCTTCCCTTTTTGCCATGTTTCCTTTATTCTTCCTTCTTTCTGTTTGCTTTGTTTCTTCCATTCTTTCCTTCTTAATTTCTTTTTCCTTATGTCTTTTTTCCTTCTTTCCTTATTCTTTTCTTCTTTCTTTTGCCTTCCTTCTCGTTCTTTCACCTCTCCTTACTTTCTTTCCTTCCTTCTTTTTTAAAGGTGAGGCTAGTAGCCAATGCCAGACTGATGGCTTTTTTCAGGTCTCTGTTAGTCAAGATCTTTTGACTGTACTAAAAGTGAGTATAAGATAGTTCCTTATAGGAGTTTTAAACCAGATTTTACCATTAGTCTGTGACTGTGACATTCACATTTATCTCCCACCCACTCAAGCATGCACCAAGGGGCAGTGTTAGTCCACTTCAGCCATTGATTGACTTTACTATGCATTATAGCATGCTGCCCTTTCACAAGAAGCACACTTTTACCTTTAACCAATGTGTCTCTTAGATTTAATGAGGGCCTGGCAGCTCCCGAACAAGAAAGTTCTGCAAAAACCATGACAAAAGAAAAACAGAGTTGCTAAAAGGCTGGTGACCAACCCCAGACCTTTTAGCTTTGCCAATGCTTGTTCTGTTTGTTTCGTCATTTTTGGTTAGAAGTCTGTACTGTATAATCATAGAGGCTGCTGATGTTTTTTCACTTTGAGTTAGGTGGCCAGTCTTGGCAGTTGTCATGTCAGCTAACCCTTTGCTGTGGATATGTATAATGCGTTCTCCATGACGCCATAGCCCTTCTCCTTTGACTGAGTGGGCCATGTTTGGATGCTGTGGCCCATGGAACTGACCAGCCCCATGATCAACCTAAGGCTTGGTTGCCTCTTCAAATCCTATCCAAGTAGTTAGGGTTCAGAAGTCGTCTGCAACTAGCTGTTACTTTGGTGGTATGTCTCATGTGAACAAGTGGTGTTATTCACTTTTTGTAGAGCAGGTTTTGACTTCACGAAAATTGCCTTTGCAATTACCACTAACAGCCACAATTCTCAAGAATATCTCCAGCGAGTCTCAGCAAAGTGGTGAATCAACTTACCACTTCCATTTATTAACTCAACTCTTTCGTAGATGTCCAGAATGCACATTCATGCATACTTGCATATGCATCTGACTTAAATATATTTGATTGCTCTTGTGCTACCTTAACAAAAAGGAATGAATGAATGGTTACATGTATTATTCCACTTATAAATGCTCCATTAAATTGTATAGTCCTCCTTTAATTCCGTACAAGAATGCCTGCTTCCTTGCATTTTCAATATGAATAATTACATTCCCTCAAAGCCTTCAGGTTCATGGCCCGACACTTTGAGCTTGACTTTGGGTCGTGGTTGTGCTCCAGACACCACAAACAGACCAGGTGTGGGTCCGTCACCGACATAATGCTATGATAGGTGTTGCAAGGCTTGAAGTCGGTCTTCCGAGACATCCCTTGACGCACCAAAAAGTCAAAAAATCTGACATAAAGTTCAAAGTCAGTCAAAAATTGATCAGGGTTGCTCTTCTCGGAAAAGAACTGACATCAGCATGCCAGGGTGGTGCTTAAGTATGACCGCAATGTAATCACCGCGATCACAATGCCTACGACGAACGCAGAGTCGACCAATGTCACCTGACGGCACGCAAGGGTGCTGCTCGAAGAAAACTCTCCGGATCCAGTCTGATGCCTGGGGCAAATTTCAAGGAAAGGAATCTGCAACTAGAATATGTCCCTACCAGATAAATCATTACCGAAGGTAAGTAACTTGTTTATTCAGTCAACTCACCAAAGTTCCATCAAGTTGTAAATTCTGATGTTGGCTCTAGGTAAGAACCCATTCTTTCTTCTGTTAACCTTTGAAGTCTGGGTACCATGTTTTGAGACTTCTGTATATTTTTCTTTTAGGTTCTGGTCTAGCATAGTTTCCATCTACTCTTGTCTTGCATCCATGGCTCTTCTTTATCTTTTTGATCCCCTGGATTAAAAATGCTCTCTTACGATTTCTGCCTATTTTGTACATTATTGCCTTCTTGTATGTGGTCTCTCTTTCTTGTGTTATGTTGTTTTCTCTTTCAGTAATAAACTGTCATTCATTGGTGACTTTTGAACTCAATTTGCGCGCTGTTCCTTGTGATTTGTTTATCAGCAGTCAGGTTTTTTTACTCTGCTTTTTATTTTCTGTTTGCTTTCATTGGGTTCAGTTCTGTCTCTCACAGGTAGTGCTTCTTCTTCTTCTTCTCTGCGCTTCTGAGTTTCTTGCTATTGCTTCTGAATCCTGAAAAAGGGGTTCTAAAGCTCACCATCATAGGTTATGAGTAGTCTTGCCTTGGCTCTTGCGTACCGTTTGAGTGCTCGTGTGATGGGCCAAGACACAAACAGCAAACACTATTGTAGGTACAGGTAACTAGGTACCTTTCCATTTTTTTCTGCTAACTCATTTTCAGTCTACCAGCGATATTGTGCATACTCAGTATGCACTCACCCAGTTTGTGTTTTATTCCATCAAAGAAGACAAAATAAACAGTATGAGAAGCCTGAAATCTAGAGGATGAGCAATTTATAAAAAAGAAAGATGACTAAAATGATAAAATGTAGAATACTGACAACAGCTTTCTATATCAACATCAATGACGAGCAAGAGCAAAAGTACTCAAGCTCGTTTTATTAAAATGAAGGTGGTTGGGGAGGGCTCTGAATAGTTGGCATATAGAAGTGATAATGCATTGCAAACCTCCTCAATCCAGAGCAGTTTTCTTTGGCCTCCTGAAACTCTCTGTTGTTCCCTCCTTCCAGACTCTGAAGGCCTTGGTATCAGCATTATCGGGATGGGAGCCGGAGCTGACATGGGCCTGGAGAAACTGGGCATCTTCGTCAAGACAGTCACTGAAGGTGGTGCTGCACATCGAGACGGGAGGTAAGGGGGGTAGTGGAGCGCCTTGAGAAGCTGGAGCAGAGGCCAAGGGGAGGAAGAGGGATTTCTCATTGACACGAGGTTAGAGTGATATCAGGGCACCACAAGCACTTGAAGTATGGCAAACACATGTATGTATTTCTTTATATGTGTGTATGTATGTGGTATTTGTATAGAATGAACCTAGCTAAAATGCAGAGTGTGCTATACAGGGTCAAAGGCAAAGATACAGTCATCAAGGGATTGGAGAGATAGCTGGTTTGTGGACTGTTACTACACTGACATGTAATGTTCTTAAACCGGAGATGTGTAGCATTTAGTGCTATATAAACAGTTATTATTATTATGATTATTATTATTATTATGGTGGAAAATGGGGCTCTGCTGCTCATGATGGTATGTCTAGAACAAGAAATTAGTGTACGTCCAAGAGACATATAAACCGAGCCATGACAGGCATTGATGTCTTCCTGTGGTCTCTTTTAGAAGGTAGAGACACCACACTTTTGAAGGCCCATACTGTTGTCCTATTTTGGAATAAGGAAGGCACCCAGGCCCCCCTTTCCCAGTCTCTATTCAGCTTCAAAATGTACACCACTTACAGTGTACCCAGGCATTAAGCAGGTAAGAATTCTGCCTAGACAGTGCTAATATGGCCAAATAAAAGTCTGAAGGGAAAGCCTTTATCTACACTAGAAAACAAAATCCTTACATTGTTGACTATTCTTTTGAATATCAGACTCCTCTAAACTGTCTATCTATCTATCTATCTAGGAAAAATAAGTGCCAGTCTCCAACGAGTGCTGGTGGCTCACACCGGCTCAAATCTATATATCTATCTTAAAGCGCAAACATGCATCCTCAAAAGGGCCTCTTGGTTGGACCTTCTAGATGAACTAGCAGCTAACATGCACCCGTAATACATTACTCAGCGTTAAGAGGCACTGAATATTCAGGACTCCTCACAGGCCTGAGAATTTGCATTTCCTTTTGCAAGGCCATTTTTAAATGAAAAATATGGCCCATTTGTTTAAGTTCCAGTATTCTGAAAGTGTCATATGATTAGGGTGATCGCCTCCCTCCAAGTCATTATGGACACTGTTACCAATCCAGTCCTATATGTGATAGTCTGATGCATTCTGGGTGTTGTAGCCTTGTCTTACTTCAAGTGAACTAATAAGACTAACACACCTGATACCAATGATTTACAGGTGAAATATTCAGGTTTGGCAACTGAGTTAGCAATGACCTGGAGTGCAGCGGTCATCCTATATGTAGTAGCATTGTAAATAAGTTGGTGCATATTGCTTTGTTTTAGATTTATTTTGTACTTTCACTGATCTCCGTGTTTGCACCAAGGCACACCAAGAGTACCTAGAAATACATTACCCTAGAATAGACAAATGTATTTCTAGGTACCCTTGGGGATATTTTTTTACTTGTACATTTCTTTTAAGATGGGAGAAAAAACAATAACTTAAAATGACAACCAGTAGTGCTCTCAACCCCCTTAAACCTACTGGTAGGCGAGCACTTTAAAATGAATAAATCAATTTGTCATTTAACATTTTCAGGTGGGAAACAGATGAAAAATTGGGAACTGGATTCCCTGAGTTCCTGTTCCCATTATAAATCCCCATTTATAAGGAATCCATAAGACTCCATGTCTGAATAGCGCATAATTACTGCAACCCAGAATTACTAAAGATGCAGTAACCCTACAGATTAGCAAGTCTATATTAGCATGTGCTGGGACAAGCACATGTGGGCAAAAAGCACAAAAAGGACAAAAAGAATTTGGAAAAAGGAAATCTGGAGAAACAGGAGACTAACGAACGTTTGCTAAAAGTAGGTAAAAAGGGAAGGCGTCAGCATTTCAGAAGCTCGATCAGGAGTCTTTTTTTCCAGGTCAGGGGAAAAATCTTTAAGTCTCAGCAATGCATTTCAAAGGAGCAAGGGTAGAGGGGAATATACTTCTCAGAGTACCAGGGGTTCAGCAAGTGGAATGGGAAGGAAAAGTCCCTCAAAGAGACATAGAGGAGAAAGCTGCAAATCCATTGGAGGAACAGTAAATTACAGTTCATAGGGCAAGATAATCCATCCATCCATCGCTTCCCATGACACAAAAGGTATAATTGTCCAATGGAAAGCAGTCATATAACCTAGACTGCAACATCACTGAAATTTTCCAGGCTCATCATGTGAAACGACTTCCGTTTTAGCTCATCTGTGCGAGTTGAAACCTTTGTGTACATACTTCATTCCACAGCTCCTAAATGTACTGTGCTCAAGGTTGATTTCCCAGACTCACTATGTGTAAAACAATAGAGTATCTATTTCCATGCTAGCATTCGCTTGAGAGTGAAGTCTGAAAGGAAACTTCATTTTAGCAAGAATGACTAATCACTTTCTGCACAGTCAGGAAACAGGGCCTTGCAGGACTCACTTAGGCTAAGTAAGGTGAATTATAATAACACATTCATTTAAGCTATTTATAAACATATAATATTCAAAATTATCATTTCAACATTAATAAATTGCTAACACATACATGTAGGTATAATGCAGAACTACATCCTTGCGTGTTACTTTTAAAATACTTCTCTCATAAAAACTATAATTTTAGTACAGACTGTTAATTTACATCATGATATAACATAAAAGCAAATTAATTGATTAAACATGAAGTTTAAAGACTATACCACTTCACTACTGACCTATAGTGAATGCACATTAGTATGGCTTTTCAGTGCATCACTTTACAACTGAACAATTAGTATTTTGATTAATAAAATGCATAGATTATCATGTATAAATTATCACTGTGACATTAGGGACAGTGCTTTAGTTTCTGCTACATCACGGTACTCTAGCACATGCAACCATCTACACACGCATGAATGTCACATGAATAAACAGAATTATTTATTTTAACCAATGGTACGAAGCAATCTTTCTTTTGTGGAGTTTTCGTTTAATTTATTTTTAAATAGAACTACCAGCTAGGAATGGCCCAACACCAGCATGAAAATACAATAAACTAGGACTAACTTACAATATTAACTGTATGCTCATTTTTCTGGGGAAAGCAAAATCCTTTTCAGAGGCATTTTTATATGGCTGTTTGACCCCTAAGTACCTTGTGATGGGAGCCTGCAGTCTTCTTTGTTATAGTGGGAGAGTCACGGGATACCCATGCTGTTCTTTTGTGTATGATAGCAGCAGTCTCCATCCCTGCTGCCTCCATACCCATCTGTCCTAAGCCCTTAAATGAGCCCATGTGTCAATCACGAAAAGCAAATAATTAAGCAGAGCAGTAGGGCTGTGGCAGGCTCTTGAGAAACATTAAGGGAAAAAGAACACATGTTGGTTTTCCAATTCGGAATGAGCGGTGAGTAGGCTTGGGGTGCCTACCCCTCATGCCCTCCTCTAGAATTGAGCCTGGTAGGCGCTGTCAATAAAGTCAGTCTTTGGCCCTTGTGGATGCAAAACGGTAGTCCTACTTCTATGTTTGTGTAATGTTATGGTTTTTGGTTTTCAAAATCTCATCACCTAGTAAAGTATTTCTACCTCGAGAAGCAGTTTTTTGTGTTAGATAAGGTTGCGTGTAGCATAAATTGTCACAGGAGGCACCATTTTTTGGGGATGTGGCAAAGTGAAAAACTTTGCTATGCTCATATGCTTTCCATAGACCTTCAGAGGCTGCGAAAAACTCACACTTTGCAACTTCGCAGAACCCTAACGGAGGGTGGGGGGCCCTGATCCAATAGCCATGCATCAGCTCGGAGGCATGTTGGTCACATGGCAGCTGCTCGTCAATCAGAGCATGTACACATTTAGGATTGACTCATGCCACGCCCTCGGGGTTAATAATCGCTTGCTATGATGAGTGGTGTTTTGTGAGAGGTTTGGCGTGAGTGTGACCTTCCCCTGGCCTCCTAGAGTGGTTGCTGCCCTGGCAGCCACCTCTGCTGGCGGCTGAAAGCTGAGGCCGGCGATTCATCAATTATGCACACGGGGACAAAGTGGCTGCGGGAGAGAATCTGTGAACTGCTGGCCTGGCATCAAGAGCTCTGAGGGGAGGGCAGGGAAGAGGCTGCGGGGAATGTCCCCGACTAAGCATGGGAGAAAGAAAGCTGAGGGTGATGTAGAGGAGGCCGCAGGGGGTGCAGAAGCAGAGGGCTGACGCACACCCTCCTAGAAAAGGAGGTTGGAAGTAGGGTGCCACGTCACGCTTTTTGAATCCTGTGCGTTCATTTATCGTAGCAGGGCATTCTGGAGCTTGTAGTTTCAAAGAACGCGAGCGAGATGATGTAGCGTAAAGGCACGAGCTGCCTACATTGGACTAGGAGGACCAGGTGTTCGAGTATCGGCGGCGCCTCAACAACATCTTGTGATTCTAGACAAATCACTTAATGTTCCCGTACCCAAAAGAAAAAAAAATGAATGTGTCTTGTGCAATGTAACTGGTGCTCCAATATCTTCGGGTCGAGTTCGCCCTATTTTACCATAAATGAGAAGGCCACTGTTGGAAGACTACAAACTGACAGAAAACGGGGGCGGGCCTTGGTGGGGTAGATAGAAGAGGAGCATAGGTGGCAAGTTCTGCCGATAAATGCGTTATGTTCTGCTCCAAGCCCTGTTTTTTTTCTCCTTTGAATTCTGGGACTTGTGGCCTGCTTTATAATGGAATAATGAAAACTACAAGTCTTAGAATTCAAAGGAAAAACCAGGACTGGAGCAGCACATCACGCATGGAACTGGGACACTTGGCAGTGCTGGAGGAGTTGCTGGCTGCAGAGTATATCGAGGGGCTGTGGAAGAACAGGGAAAGAGTGTCAGAGCTCTCAAGGACGGGGTCAGACAGTGGGCATTCTGAAGGAGTCAGACAAAGGAGCATTCAGCAATAGACTTGGGATGAGTCATGTGAAAGGAAGGCCACACACTGGATGCAAGACATACACGTCACTGCATCTTGTTGTCCAGCCAAGGACACGGTTAGCTGTGATTCTCAGTTTGTTTTAAAACTCTCACTTTTAACGAATACTCGCAATGCAGTGATATAATCTAATGTACGATGGTGAAAACCGTCCATGCTTTAAAGAAATACACTTTTTGAAGACACATTATCATATTCTAACATGATGTTTGTTGCATGTTTTTTTTTCATGCCAAATATCTTTAAGGTTTGGCTTGCGCACCGGCTCTTAGACAACGAGTGGCCCGTGGCTGAATCCTCCCTATTAATCTGTTGGTTCATCCGCCTCTACTTTAAATAACTAGTTGGAACAGGGCAGACAGCCCCCTTTCACCTCTGGGACCTAGAGTCACTGAAAGGGTGATACCATCCCTGCCCTGAAAACAATGCTGTTGGTAAACTAAGAAGAAGTAATTTGTCATGTGCGCCCTAGGTTCTTATTATTATAAATAGAGGAACATTACATAGTCTATTAACTCGTGTACAGCACACATCCTGAGCTCATATATTTGAAGGTGCTATCATATGTGATCATAAAGAAAAAGGAGGATTGATGAAATAAAGTGTTTGCCTGGAGTCACACAATTTGGTCAAGAAGGAAAGCCAGGATTGATCCCAGATTCACGCTGTGAAATTCAGCCTCTAGATGGATTTACCTATTTCAGACATCGAAGATGCTTGCCCTTTATTCTTGGCAGATGACATTGGACCACACGTGTCAGGCATAATCCAATTTTACATAGTGCAAACCGTGGGCATGGACATAAAAGTGCTTCATAACAGACACAGAATATTTTACACGTTTTTCTTTTCAGTACAGATAAACTTGCTGGAATTCACAGAATGCTAAGCTGAGGCCAGGATTCAAACCTGGTTCCACTTGTTTCCTGGTCGCCAGCTGTAGCCACAAGGCCACATCACCTCTGTGAAAGCTTGGCTCATTTCGGGCTCAAGGTACCAAAAGGACCTGGGGCTCAGCTAGGCATCTGACTCAAGCCTGGCTCAAGTTTTTAGTAGCTTGCTCACCTCTAATTTAGAGGGCACTCGCTCGGATATGTTTTTTTTTAACGCAAAGGGGAAAATACAAAGAGAAAGGATGGAGGAAACGGAGAAGGGTGAACAATGGAAAGGAGAGTTAGATTTACCCAACAGGTGAAGAAAATAATGAGAAAGAAGGTAAGAAATAGCAATACGGCAGAGGAAGACAAAAGGACCAGAAATAGAAATGCCCAGGATAGAAGAGAAGGAAAGATAGGAGATAGGGCGTAGAGAATCAAAGGGATGAGAAGGCTGGCAATAGAGAGAAAAGGAAGGTAAAATCTGGAGAAAGAAAGGTAAAATCTGGAGAAAGAAAGGTAAAATCTGGAGTTATCGAAGCAAGGGCACAACTATTTTTCAGGCAGCAGGTGTAGTGACACCGAGATCCAGGAGTGTGAGGGACCACTGCATCTGAATTAGCTCTGCGGTGTAATACCAACACAGGATGGGACTCGGGCTAATTCAACTTGCGTGCATCAGGGACCATCATACCCAGGCTGTGCCATGTGCCCAGCAAGTTTTGTTAATTCAATATCAAACCGCTTCCATGGACGTGTCTCTTATAAAGTGAGGCCTACCACTGTTCTGTGGGAGCTGTGAGTGGACCTTACAAGAAAAAAGCCTTAATTTGGTGACACAACGCCTGGGAGGCCACACCAATTCAATATATTTCACACCTGCGTCTAATAAACAATTGGAAAACAGTTTATACCAACTTTTTGTAATTTTTTGGCGCTGTGTTCAAAAATCGTGATAAAGGCTGGACTCAAATGCACACCAGAGTGCAGTTGCCCACATGATAATAGGAACATTTCTCGTCGGGGTGTTGTCACTACGGCGGGTGCACAATCCGGTGCACAAGGGCAGTCGCTGAACAGATGCCTGTGCCTTATGAATCTCTTCCGGTTTTTCAGAGGTCCTGGCCTTTATAAATCTCTCTTCCTCTATGAGGCTTGACAATCAGTTACAGAATATGTGGGTGAGTTTCCGTGTGTAGTGCCTCTAAGTGCTCCGAGGTGCGTGCAAGCATTTCTGGTGTCCCCCCCCCCCCCCCCCCCCCCCCCTCCTGTTGAGCTCCAGCCCAGTAGTCACACAACAGACTGAAAAAGTAGCCACTTCCTCATTTGGACTTCCTCTTCTGAGTATCAATGGTGCAAATATAAACATTTAGAACCGGTGCACATACATGTCATGTCCTCTTGCTTTCTAGTCTTGTGCACAATATTTGTCCTCCACACATCGGTGCTTCTAAGCCAGACTGTAAAGAGAATATGAAATGAAAAATAGGAAATACAAGGAGAAAAATGAAGCCAACATTGATCGCAAGCAAAACATCAATCCCCCATGGAGAGCAAGACAACTACCATTTGCAAAGCCAGTAAGCCTGGCCTTGACAAGGTGGTATTACGGTGACATTATTTGTATTTTTTTAATTGCAAACATGTGCTATACAAAAAGAAAACATGCAGCACACTTAAAATTCCCACTGTATTCTTTCAAAATACATTTTACCTGTGTTGCTGTTTTATTAGTGGTATTGTTAAATAAAACGTCTTTCAGTTGTAGCATGCATTTTATTGTGACTGTTTCTGAAGGCGATCAGAATAAATCCCCGCCTAACCAAGCACACAAATCTCAGGTAGTAGTTACACTGTTAAAATGTTAATTAAAGCCTTTATAAGAACAACTTTATATAGCCATCATTGGCAGTTCCAATAGGTATGACCAGTGAGTGGAAGTGCCCTTTTTGTCATTGATGAGTTTAGGCGCTCAGTAAGTCGCCTTACATGCACTCTGTCCCTCAGGTTTACACACATGCACCCATTCATCCATTCTGAGACTCTCTTATTTACCCTTTGAAACAACCACAAGAAAATGCAGACGAATTCAAGAGCATATGCAAGATAAATTAAAAGAATTAAAAGAATGCACATGAAAAAAGAAAACATGCAACTTGATGGGCATGTGCTTGCGATAAACAAACCTAAACATAGTAGCTGGCTTCCCTTTTGCAGTGGTATTGAGCATAATCTATCCTTGTTTTTAAGTACCAGCATTGCCATCATGTGTAGAACCAAAGTGTTGACCAACTTGGAATGGTAAATTAATGATAATTTATGAACAAGTGCATTATATAGTAGTCACCTGGTTTAGAAGAAGTGGTCATGTGGGAAGCGGGCACTGGAGATGAAATGTGTGCCAAGCAAGCAGCCCATCAGCATTGCTGAGGGAGCTGTAGTATGACACCAAGACAGACTAGTGGCAGAAGAGGCCTAACCCAAAGGCCCTCTATACATATATATATATATATATATATAAATCCAAACGAACAAAACGCTTCGCCTTCACCTCAGCCACTTACATTACGGTGGATCTCAGCAGGGTGGCGTCCCCTCATATATTCAAACAAACATTGTCAGGACCTCCCAGAGACAAATGTCCCACGAAGACAAATAACGAGCTGTGATCCCAAGCAAAAAACTTGTAATTTATTGAAAGAAAACAATCCTGACACGTTTCGGAGCACAGGCTCCTTGTTCACAGGTGCTCCGAAACGCGTCAGGATTGTTTTCTTTCAATAAATTACGCGTTTTTTGCTTGGGATCACAGCTCGTTGTTTGTCTTCGTGGGACATTTGTCTCTGGGAGGTCCTGACAACGTTTGTTTGAATATATATATATATATATATATATATATATTCAAACAAACGTTGTATATATACAAATATATATATATAGATATATATATAGACATTTATGGATGTATATTTATATATACATGGATGTCTGTCAAAGGTGGTAACCAACACCAAAAACCTTCCCAACAAAGGTAATCTGTGAGGTTACATGTAACAAGGTACCCAACTGCAGGCTTTAACATGGTGCTGAAACAATTCACCCTAAAGACCTATTGGCTTTAGCATATGTGGAACACTGTAAATAAATCAGTCCTGCTGCCTTTTCCATAACTTTTCATAATAAACAGATCACACCTATGGCAATTGAAATACCCTTCCTAGTGCACCAATCAGGTATATAGTTGTAATCTCTGGCTTTTGACCATAGGCATCTCAGGCCTTCTGTACTAAGAGTAAACTTGCCCAAAAAGCAACCTTCAGGCGTACAGTCATAACATTAAAATGAGTAAAAAATTACAGCTGGCTAAACAAAATACTATCACCGCTGAGAGATCTTAACAAAGATTCTTAGTGCAAATCTTTTATACCCATGGCTTGTTAGAGGCAGTACCATACACCAAAACCCTGGCCTAATACAAAAATCTGTAAGATTCTATGTAACAAAGTACCGATCTATAGGCTTTGAGAGAGAATTAGGTATATTATTATAAAAATACAAATATCTAGAAGAAATACAGTTGTCAGAACAATATAAAGTCTGTTCTAACATAGCCAAGCAAATCTTCTATCCCCATGGTTTGTTCAGGTGGGTCAACAACTCTAAAACCCTTGCCTGCTAAGGCAATCTGAGAGATTCCATGTAACAACTGAATACCTACCTACATGCTTTAACACAGTATAATAACAATGTGCTCTTAAATGTCTATCGCCTTTTGGGCAGGCTTTTCACAGTAAGTAAGTCAGGCATACTTGCTTTGCCATAAGTTTTCATGATAAACAAATCACACCTAAAGAATCTGACATAATTGTTCGTAGGTAACCAATAAGGTCTACAGATTTTACCACTGGCACTATACCCAACACAAGCCCAACAAAGTGTGCATAAACTGACAACTACCATGCATACGGATATACAATTACAAATATGTAGAAAGTAACAGTTGAGTTGGCAAAACAGTACACAACCCATGACAATGACCTAACACTAATCATCACAATTAAAATATTCTACTCCCTGGGTTTGTCAGAGTGGGTGCCAACACTGAAACCTTTGCCTACTGTGGTAATGCGTGAGATTACATGTACCAAAATGCCTGTCTACAGCCTGTAACAGTGTACAAACAATCAGCTGTGAGGGATATAGTTGGCCTACATTTGTGTTTATATGTTTATGCATGTGTCTGTGTACAGTATTTCTAGTTCGCCCCTCTTCGTGTAGGAATACATCATAGGTTTGTAGAAATATACTTCCCCTGTGTTTGTGAACTTGATTTTAATGGCAGGCTTGGGTGCCCCGTGTTGCTTGCCCTTACATGTTCGTAGGTCAGGTGTGCCAGTAACCTCAAACCGGTTGTACCCTTGAACCCCAGAAAAATATATATCAAAAAGTTGGAGAATGAACATCGCCACTTGAGATTAAGGATAAAATATCCACAGGACATTCAAACAAGCAATTACAAGCATGCTCTTTTCATGTTGTTTCTTTAAAAACATTTTTGTGTTGGTAAGAAGTTAAAACCTTTTGGTCAAAAATATGCTTTATCAACAAATATATTTTAGTTATGAAGCCGTCCAATACGATTCCCATTCTTTAGAAGCGTTTTCTCTTTATGGAAATTGCCTCTTTTGGTATAATGTTCAATTGTTATTTGTGTTTCCGTGGTCTTTTTCCATGAACTTTGTCACTAACGTTAAGGAGACAGCATGAACTGTTCCAATGGACTGCTTGAATATACTGTTGATCCTGCATCCTTATTTTCAAGTGTCAGCGTTCAGGCTCCAGTATCTATTTTTTGTGTACAAAAATATGTTTGGGGTTTGTGTGAGAGTAATTATTTGTTTGCCTACTAATATTTTTGAGCTTTGTGTGTGTAGGAGTAAATGAAACGGGATTGTCGCAGTATATTTTATGTTGCTCGAGGACAATACAGTGAGTTTGTTTGTGCGTGTTTGTCATGAGACCGTTTGCAGTACTCACGCCCAGCCTTCGGGCCAGTATATAGTGGCGCGTGTTTGCAGCTGCTGCATGTGACTGTTTCCTGTCTGGCATCCCTCGGCCCTCGCATCCTTCCTTTCTCCCTCCTACCGCAATCACCAGTGCCCTGACAGCTGCAGCGTGCTTTGTTACCACGTGACTGCCTATTTCCTGTTGTCACGCAGGCCTGAACCATTGCGACGCGTTTATTGTGCCCAAGTTGTGTGCGCATGCGCACTTGTCACATGTCTGCCAGTCTGTAGGAGTCATCAAGTAGAGCAGACACTGAATTGAATAGCCTTTAGGGATGGGGGCAGTGTCTGGGCTGCGAATTAAGTGATTGTTAACAGATGATTAACGTCCACTAAAACTCTTCGGAATTAATACAGAGGAAAGCGTAATAAATATGTTATTTAAATAAAGAGTTTAACATTGGGACTCACCGGAAGCAGATTTATAGCGTTGTATAATGCTGCCAAGAAATTACCCGATTACTACAAAGAAGAAAGAGGTATACGTGTGCTGTGAGGTATGCGTTCTGCACGTTAGTGAATAGTCCTTCACAACCATATTCTCCATAAAATCCGTGGATAAGTGGACAGTGTTACCGAGGAGCCGTCGGTGTGGGGCAAGTCCAATGAAGTATATCACTTCATGATCTGCTCAGGGCTTTTAGTGGGATTAAAAAACTAGGGGTCTCTCAAAGAGAGGTGGCTTGTATAATTAGGGGCGTACCTTAAAAACACGAAAGCTAAAAATCAATGCTTGGCATAATGTGCCTCCCAGCTGGTGTTTTGCTGCTTCATTCTATCATTGCATCCAGATAGATTACACAACAATAGACATTACACCGAAAACAAGCCAGGACTATCGGCTTTCTCAGTGGTTGTTAGTTGCATAAGATAACAAGTGCAACAATGGCTTTGTTGTATTCAATATTGAAAATGCTTCAGTTCCAAAACGAAAATGTGAAATAACTATGAATCTCTTTGAAGTTACATCAAAGGCAGCAAAGGGTGGTACCGGTGCCGAGTTAAGATTTTTTTTCATCCTGAGGGTGGGGGCAATAATGGAAAGCCAGATAGGGACCCGCCTTAGCAACTGCTTTTTAAAACTGCTGGTGCTGAGCACCGGCAGGACCCGGCCCACTTGAAGCCCTGGAATTGCTCTCCCCTTTGAACGGCAGGTACAAAATACGCATTGGAGGCTACATTGTGATGGTGCAACCACAAGAAGAGGATTCCAACTATGGCATCCCGCATGACGAAATAGCACAACCACTGGCAAATCACGTGCTGCAGTGCATCAGGCCTATCACCTCACATGGTGCCACCATGTGTCACACAGTGGCTGCTCTGTTCACATGATCGCCTGGTGAAGAGCTGATATCACATGGTGGTAAACAATGTGAGCTTGAAACCCCTACTAAGAGTGGGTTTCCCACTCCTGTGAGGAGGCTGTGCACAACTGATGTTCATTGGGGGTTTACAACCTCTCGGGACATCAGGGGCTATCCTGGAGGCTCTTGTTTGTTTTTGGTGGAAGTGAGGAAGGCAGAGCCATTTTCCAGCACTGCCTGGCACAAATTCAAGCCACCTTTCCATGGCTACACCCTCTCAGAAGCCCCTCTCTCCTCTTCTCACATGCTGAGATTTTTTTTTCCAAAGTTGGCTAGTCTGCCGAAGTTTTCTACAAAAATGTGAGCTAGTAGCAAAAGGTCTCACCCACAGTACTAAGCGCTATAGAAACACATTTCCATGATGAATATTCATGAACTATGCAGATTTTCTGCCCTAAAAAAACAAAATTTAACAAACGGACTGTGGCATCCCTTCTATCTTCTGAGCACGAGGTGGTAGATGGATGTTGAATTGAATGAATTGTTGCTGATAGCTTTTATTATTTCAAGTCCAAGTCCTTCTTGGCGTAGTTCTTACTGCAGAGCCTCGTACTGGAGATGAGGAGCGTTGATGTATGTTATTTGGTAAGGTAGGGTTACTGTATGTTATGGTGTTGGTTCATTTGATGTGACATAGGTTTGATGTGGTGAAGTTCTGTGGAATGATGTGTCCTACAACGTGGTATGGTATGAATCGTTTTGGTATGTTATGGCTGGTTTTGGGATTGTGTGATGTGACGGGGTATGTAGCGTAATGTGTCATCTGGAGGCAGTGTGACGTGGTATAGTGTAGAACTTATGGAATGGTGCTGTATGATGTGGTAACGTGATGCAGCATGGAGTGGTGGATGTTATTTTTTATTATTATTTTTAAATGTGTGATTTTATACAGCACAAATCAGGCCATAGTGCCCAAGGTGCTTCGCATCGCTCTACAAGGAAAACACAGCACAAATGAGAAAAAAATGTAAACATTTTACCCAGAATGCATGAAAGATATTAATCAAATTGTGGAGAGAAAAAAATAATGTATTAGTATAAACACAGAGATCCCAACACACGAACAACAATATAAGATACTTTAATTCGTCATAAAAATGCAGAATATCAGTTTAGGACTTCCAGCACTAATAATAAGTGTCACATGCTCAAAACGTGGGTGAACGTGCGCTCTACAAGGACACGTGGTGCATTATGTTAAGTTTATTAGGAAAGACACTATATAGGAGCAGGTACTTTTAAAAGTAAACCAGAGTGGAAGGCTGGGGCCAAGTAAACAACCATATTTGGAAGTTATGCTGGAAAAGGACACGTGAGATTTTTTTAAATATGGAGCAGAAGGGTGAGGGAATAAATCAAATTCCAAATCTTTTGAGCTCTGGGTATGACTGGCTAAATTTATTTACATTTTCAAGGCTGGCAGATGCAGAAGTAGAGTTTCAGAACAACAAAAAGAATGTAGGCCTCTCGAGATAGTCATTTTTCAGCAAGTTAGCTCAGGGTGTTAAAGGGAATGGCTTAGTATTCAGTACCCCTCAATGTAATATTCTCCTCTTCTTTCAGTAGAGCTTCATTTAACTGTAAGAAGAAGTGGGTGAATGTAAAAATAGCGTTTATTCAGAGTTACTAGCCTAGTTGCAGCATTGTTTAGAATAGTTTAATCGAGACAAGTGCAAGAATCCAAGATCACACAGTCCCTTATTGAACACAATAGCCAGCGGCTTCTGTGTAGCATAGGTTCGTTAGGGTCACTTTTAACTTAAACATGGAGATATAATATATTTTGGAGGATGCTAAGCCCTTCAAAAGATGACCGTGATTGACATAGCATCAGTCTGGACCCAGAGATTTTTCTCGAGCAGTACCCCTGTGCACCGTAAGGTGGGTTCGATCGGATCCACGTCCATCATTGGTGTCATCTGCGCCTGATATGACATTGCGGTTCCTTTGACGTTGCGGCCTTTTTGAGATTTTTTGTGGAAGTTTTATTGAGTTGTTAACTCCTCATGCGCTGAAGGATTTCATCAAGGAAGACTGGGTTCAAGCCCTGCTAGTCCTGTCACTGGGCAAAGTCCATGACGGATCTGCACCTCATGTGTCTTTGGTGCCTGGAAAGCGACCATGAAGCAAAGTCATGCTCCGAGTGTTTGGCCATGCATCCGAAGGCTATGAGGGAGTGGTCCCTAAAGCTTTTGGCAGCCCGAAGCTACTCCGTGCAAGTCACGGTCTTGGTCGAGAGGAAGGTCTCGGGATCGGTGGCGGAGTACCCTCTCGTCATCTTCCCAACTCCTCAGGACAATGAGACATAAGGAGAAGTCAAAATTTTCTCTGACTTTCCGTCGTCCATCGACCAATGAGACGAGGAAGCGGGACATCATCGTTCTAGGCCTCCCTCTGCGTAGCCTGCACCTGGGCCGACTCTGCACCTCCCTGAGTTTCCGGGAGCTGGAGCAACCCCTGACCAATTGAAAAAGTTCTATGAGGCCATGTGCCTAATTTTTGGGTAGTCTGACACCGCTGGCACACATTTGGGCCCCTTGGAGTCAGAAGGGGCCCCTTTGGGTTCAGCGCCAGTGGGTTCTGAGGAGCACACATGGATCCATACTTCGGTCCAGGACTGCGTCGGTCATACCATCTTGAACTTCCCTGACGCCAGTTCTGATGCTGATGCCCCAGCACCACCTGTTCCCCCGGGTGGCACCATCCCCATTCTCATTGCTGACTCTGACACAGAGCCGGATGGGCAACATACAACACTGATTCTGATGCTGGCAGGAGCCTTGCCTTCTGTGTGAAAACCTGAGTCCCTTTTTTTATGGGCTTGGTCATTTTGAGGAATGGGAGGGGTCGCTGGACCCTTTAGAATACCAGCTCCAAGGCCCGATGGACTGGCTTGCGCACTTCGGTGAAGCCAGTTGACTGGATACCTCCCCAGACACTGGTATGCTTTCGCCCCCTACCATGGCTACAGAGGAGGGAGGTTCATATTCTATGGTGATTCGAAGAGCAGCTGATGTCCTGGACCTTGAGATGCCTTCGGTGGCAATCAGGACTAACCTCCTGATAGAGGTGCTTCTTCCTGGAGCTTTATCCCCTGAACACCTGTTCCCCTTTTACAAAACCATTACAGATGTCCTGTTGGGTACCTGGCCAAACCCAGCACAGGATCTCCTGTGAACAAGACAGTTGCCCGCCACCATCGCCCTGCTCCAGGTGACCCAAATTTCCTTACGCAACACCCCACCCCAAGAGCTTGGTTATCCAACCTCTACCTCCCATGGTGCATTCCCTTCTGCACCCCCAGATAGGGAATTCAAGAGGCTGGACACGCTTGGGAAGAAGATTTTTTCCTTCGGTAGCCTGGTATTGTGGTCCATGAACACCGCATGCCTTTTGGGCCGTAACTCTCACACGTTGTGGGATACGGTTGCACAAGTGCTGCTACAGGTCCCAGAGGAGGTCCGGGCTGGAATTTCTCAAGCAGTTGTTGATGGGAGAGATGCAGCAAAGTTCATGATCCGATATGGACTGTACACAACCAATTCAGTGGTTTCATTGACAGTGGCCCTGAGGAGCCATGTCTGGTTGAGGACATCTGGCTTTTCTGGTGATGTCCAAGCCAATCGTATGGACATGCCCTCTGATGGCACCTGTGTCTCTGGGGAAAAAACAGACTCAGCGCTCAAGCGCTTCAAGGATTCTCATGCTAAGACCAGGTCCTTGGACCTCGCAGGGGACCCTTGCCCCCCTTAGTCTGCTTTTCACCCCTTGTGTGGCCATGGAAGGGGTGCCCAAATGCATCTGTTCCCGTCCAGCCATCATGCCATGCATGCTGCCCAACCTCTGTGTGGCCGGGATGTGGTATCCACCAACCTTGTGGATCAAGAAGCCACCAGTCTGGCCAGTCCAACGCCCCACCCCTTGCAGCAGCCTCTAAACCTTCCTAGTCTGACTGTTCCCCACGAGGCACTAGTTGGAGTCAGGATCTGCCATCACCTGCTTTATTGGCAATCCATCACTTCAGACAGGTGGGTTTTTCAGAGAGTCCATAGAGGCTACTCACCCCACTTCGAGATTACCCCTCCATCCATGCCACCATCCTACGATCAGGTGCTGGAGGATCACTTGGCACTTCTCCAAGAGGAAGTTACGCCTCTCTTTCCCAAGGAAGCCATAGAGATGGTTCTTGTGCTAGAATTAGGTTGTGGTTGCTATTCCCGCTACTTACTTGTACCTGAAAAGGAGAAGAGCCTCTGCCCTATTCTAGACCTTCGGTCCCTCAATCTGTTCTTCAAGAAGGAGAAGTTCAAAATGCTCACTCTCGCTCAGGTTCTTTCTGCCCTCGACCCAGGAGACTGGATGGTAGCGTTGGACTTGCAGAATGCTTATTTCCATATTCCCGTCCTGCCTGCCCACAGATGTTATTTGTGGTTCGCAGTAGGTCACAAGCACTTTCAGTTCATTGTGCTCCCATTTGGCCTTACCAGTGCCCCTCTGGTGTTTACTAAGGTGATGGCGGTGGTCGCAGCTCATCTGTGCAGATCAGGAGTTTCAGTCTTCCCCTATCTCGACGACTGGATACTGAAGATGGGCTTGCCCTCGGCGGTCGTCTCCCACCTCCAGAATACGGCGGACCTCCTCATTCACTGGGGTTCACTATATACATGCCAAAGTCACACCTGACTCCCTCTCAGATGCTTCCTTTCATTGGAGCTGTTCCGGACACAGTGCAGTTTCAGGCTTATCCTCCTGAGCGGCGAGTCCAGGATATACAGGCTATGATACTGAAGTTTCAGCCTCTATCCTGGATTTTGATGAGAATGACTCTGAGGCTGCTGGGTCTCATGGTCTCCTGCATCCTGCCAGATGGTATATGTGGGCTCTGCAGTGGGACCTGAATTTCCAGTGGTCGCAGCATCAGGGGAATCTCTCCACACGGTCCAGATCTAGGAGGGAACTGTGGTGGTTAACGAACTACAGTTGGGTCAGACGCAGATCCCTCTCCCTTCCCCAACCAGACCTGACTGTAGTGACAGATGCATCACTCCTGGGCAAGGGTGGCCATCTGGGAGATGCTGGGATTAGAGGCATCTGGTCACCGTCGGAGTCCAGACTCCACATCAACCTGTTGGAGCTCCGTGCGATCAGACTAGCATTGAAAGCATTTCTTCCCTCTATTAAGGGACAGGTAGTGCAGGCGTTCCCGGAAAACACCACCACCACGTGGTATTGCAACAAGCAAGGTGGGGTGGGATCATGGACCCTTTCTGGAGAGGCTTGGTGCCTCTGGACCTGGCTGGAACAACAGGGCATTTCCCTGATGGTTCAACATCTGGCAGGCTCTCTGAACGCCAGAGCAGACAAACTCAGTCGACAATGCTTAGTCGATCACAAATTAAGTCTCCATCCGGAGGTTGCGCAAAGTCTGTTTTAGTAGTGGTGAGAGCCTTGGTTAGATCTGTTTGCCTCCACAGAGAACGTGCAATGTCAACAGCATTGCGCATTAAAGTTTCCAAGGCGGCAATCGCTCAGCGTCACTTTGGGTCTCGAATGGAACTCAGGCCTCCTGTATGCCTTTCTACCCATACCACTTCTGCACAGAGTTTTCAAGAAGGTCAAGAATGACCGGGCTCAAGTCATTCCTTTGGCTCTGGACCCGGCACAGAGATTCTGATACCCCAACCTACTTAGCATGGCCATCAATCCTCCGATCAGACTGTCCCTTTGGGTGGATCTACTGTTGCAGCAGCAGTAGAGAGCTCTAAGCCCAAATCTGTTTAATCTCTGCCTTCTTACGTGGCGTTTGAGCGATAACAGTTTACAGCCTTCGATCTTCCTCCCAAAGTCTGTAATGTAATCTTGGCAGCCAGACGTCCCTCCACCAAATTCAGTGCTTAATTTGTGCTTGCTGTTTCCGGTGCGGAGCACCAGCACTTATATTTCTGCCTCAATCACTTACTGCGAGTAAAAGACACATATGGGAAAGATGGAGGAAGAGAAAAATGAAAAAGCGTCACAATGGGAGAAAGTAGAAAGCTTAAAGACTTAGCTGAAGGGGCAGGGAGTGACTTTAAATGGATTGAAGAGGCCCGAGATGGCTTCAGGTTTATGTTGCCTCATTATTCCGTGTTCGCACATTTAATTGCAGCAGCTGCATGTTTAAGATGAGGGCTTTGGGCACCGGCACGTTTTTATTTACAAATTTAGCACTGACCAAAATGGTATCCTCACTTCCGGGAGCACCAAGCTAGGGTAGGTGACGCTGGACTTAGTGGCAGCAAAACAAACCAATTTGGACCACTGAAGCTTTTTGCTAACCCGATGGGGCCCATCCCTTAATATGAGGAGGGTTCCTGTGAAACAACCTATTGTAGGTTTTGTGAAGAATAAGGATTAGGTAGGTTTATTGGTGCTGGTTTATTGGTCCTGACGAATCGCATTAGATCCTTGTTGACTAAAGAAGCGAGAAACATGTTGACCTTTATTTAGAAGCAGTATAGGGATTCCCGTACTTGCACTCACTACACTCCCAGACTATAGGGATAGTGTTTATCAGACATCTTACTTGATTAGGGGAGACTAGACCTTATCTTATTTTCTCCCCTATTGTTATTTTTATCATGACAGAGGTTTAACCTCTAATACATTTTTGTTTTTTCCTCTAGTCATTTTTAACAGCACCCCTTTCATACCAATCCCACATTTCATCATACATGAACCGGCAACTATCTATATTAAAAGATCTCCGGCAAAGAGCCCCCTCGTGGGGCTCGTCAGGCATTGCAGTGCCGGCCTGACGAGTAGCAAAGCCCGATGATGAAGCATGTCACCATCTGGTGAGTGAGGGCTCTTGTTCTGTCTTATTTGGACTCTCAGGGAACCTCCCCTCCACTCTCGCTTTCTATTCAGGGATTTATTTCTCTATCCCTCAGTGGAATTGTGTATTCTTTGTGTCGCAAAATGGTATACACCTGTCTTTGGAAGAAATTTGTGGCATGGTGCACAGAGAAGTCTGTTGACACCTTTTCTGCCCCTCTCTCTGAGGTTCTGTTTATACTGTATTTGTGCCAGCAGGGCTCTGCTAAGGGACTCCCAAAGGTTATTTGTCTGCAATGTCTGCTTTTTGGAGGTTGCCTGATCAACTTTCTTTGTTTAGGTCTTCAATTGTAAATAGGATTTGAATTTGTTTTTGACATTTCTGATGGGCACTCCTTTCAAGCCTCTCCACAATTGTCCTCTATGACTTCTCACTTTGAAAACAACCTTTCTTGTGGCCATTACCTCTGCCCGTAGGGTGGGCTGCAGGCATTGTCATCTAAGCTGCCCTACCTTACCATCTATCCTGACAAAGTGGTGCTTCGCACTTAATAAACTGTCAAACTCCATGAGTGCATGTAGAAACAAGAGAGGGATAAACATACAAAGGAAAAAAAAGTAGGAAGAGAAAGACAGAAAACTGTTGCAAAGGGAAAAAGCTGGCACCTGAAGGAGTGAGATAAAGGGATAGGGAGTGCCTGATAGTTGATGGAAGGTAGGCTGAGGACTATGTAGCCTTGGTATTCCGTAGAGGATGTTTAAAAGCACAGGCCACAGGTTTCTGGGAAGAGCTTTGGGCTCCGGCATACACAATATGACAAATTAAGCACTGTTTATACTGATTATTCCTTTACTTCACACACTGTCTTAAAACATCATCAACCAACACGTGTTCCATATTTTAACTGAATTTTTCAAAATGACTTAGGATTGCCTTTTTAGCTGGGATGATTCTGTAGAAGACAGAATACTAGAATAATTTCTATACTCGAAGACTCATGCAGCAGAATACAAGAATAATTTCTGTACTTGTATGTTGATGCAATAGAACTAAAAAATAATGTATATACTTCAAGACGGATTTAATAGAACACATTTATAATTTCTATACTTGTAGATTCATGCAATAGACCACAAACATAATTTCTGTACTTGAATGTTGATTCAATAGAATACAAGAATAATTTATATACTTAAAGATTGAGCCACCAGAACACAAGACTCATTTCTATACTTGTAGATTCATGGAACAGAACACAGGAATAATTTATGTTCTTGTAGATTGATTTAATAGAACACACTATCATTTCTTTACTTGAAGACTGATTCAGTGCATTACAAGAATATTGTTTCTTTATACTTGAAGATTAAATCAAATTACTTAAATGTGTGGGCTTAGTGCAAGCCTTGAGTTCAAACTACTTTTCACAACTGAACAGAGCATCAACATGTGCATGCACTCGTGGAGTTTGGCAGTATATTGAGGCACATATGGTACAGTTCACAGCCAACACCACAGCTGCTGTGTTATTTATGTTCACTAGGAGACTGTCTACACAATGAACATCCTTTAAAAATAAGGGACTAGGAAAAATTGCCAGAAATGGCCTCATCTTTTATTATTATTTCAAAGTAAGGCTCTTACATACATCATCCATCTTAAATGCATCAACATTGAAGATGGCGGAAGCAACCGATTGTGGCTGCGCACAGCACTGCCTCTGAAACTCTTATGTGACTGAGCGAGGCACTTCTCACTGCAATCATTTTGGAGAAGATCTTACACCCAAGTGAGACATTGCCTTCTGTCTTCCTTCCAGGATCCAAGTGAACGACCTCATAGTGGAGGTGGATGGCACCAGTCTGGTGGGGGTGACACAGAGCTTTGCCGCTTCCGTGCTCAGGAACACCAAGGGTTGTGTCCGGTAAGTGCGCATAAAGTAGTGTTTGCCAGCTGGTGATAGAATGACAATAGCTCTTGATGTGAGATCTCCCCTTGTCCACTTCCTGTACTCTCTTTTAAGGTTGCTCCTTGCTCTTCCAGCTCTCTTCGATCCTTGCACTTTTTCTCTGTCTACTGTCTTTCTCTTTCCTTTTATTCTTCCAGCTCCACCTGTGCACAGGCTTTTGAGATGCTTGTCAATGTTGCTCTTTGTTGTAGGTTCTTGATTGGGCGGGAGAAGCCTGGGGAGCAAAGCGAGGTGGCTCAGCTTATCCAGCAGACATTGGACCAAGAGCGATGGCAGAGGGAGATGATGGAGCAACGCTACGCCCAGTACACTGAAGAGGATGAAGAGGTTAGAACGTACATGTCACATGATCCACGCTACCATTTACATGCCATGACCCACCCCCACTTGAACACACGTAATGCTTGGGTACAGTTACATAAAGCCTCAATCCGTTTACATATCAGCACGTTTTTTTGGACTGAATTTGTTTTCAAGATAGCTGTTGAGTCTTGCTGTGAAGTAGGTGCACACACCAGACGTTATTTAGTTCTGAAATGCTTGCACTAATTTACTGTTTAGGTATCATGACAAGGGTACCACGGCAGAGTCGTGGGCACTCCACAGATAGGGGGCATGGGGGAAGGGTGGTACCTGCCTGAAGCAAGACATGTAAAATGGATCTGGTCTGTTGTGCATTACTTAAATAAGTCTCAACAGACTTAGCAACCCCTGTATACAGTTGAACAATCTTAATAAGGGTCTTATGGCTTACTGTGCCCAATACCCATGATCAAGAAGAACGTTCAGCTCCATACCTCTTCGACTGGTAATGCTGAACAGACTAGCAACATCAAAAAGATTGTCCACCTTTGTATAGTATGAAACCTGACTAGAAATTACCATGGATTTTCTGCTTCAATATATATATATATATATATGTATATATATATGTATATATATATATATATATAATATATTACCTACTGGCAGTCTACAGTAGGTAGTTGTAGTTAGTACCTAGTTTCTCTAGGGAAAGCTTTTTTTGTTTGCTAATAACTTTGGCACCATTTGATAAATCTTCACAACATTTTCAAAACTAGTGCCCTTGTCAATTCAGCTGCAGGCTCGGACGTTTTGGGTTGATCCGAAAAGCTGGGCTGAGGAAAAAGGGGGAGGGGGCCAAAACACATTTTTCCCATGTAATTTCCCTTACGGATTTTAGACACAACTAAAGCCTGAATTCCTAAACGGTATGACACCAACATTTGTCAGAAAGCTAGATCTTGGTCCAGAAAGATCTCTTTTTGTGATTTGGGGTGAGTCTGTTCAATAGTTTTGGAGATATTAAAGGAAAAATTGATTTCTATATCTAGGGATGTTGCTTGCTGGGCCTGGCAGCAGGCCAGGCCCTGCAGCCAATTCCCAACCGCACACTGCCAAAGGCTGTGCGCAGCAGACGTTGAATTAACGTATGTTAATTAAATATTACTTTACTTTAAAAAAACTATTGAAATTCACACAAAAAACAAAGGTTACAGGACCATTATAATTAGAAAAACCAATGTAAAAGGCCCTAGAAATTCACTAAAAAACCATAGGTTACGGAGACAAAATAGTTAGGTTCACATTTTACATGCACAAAACCATAGAAATTCAGCAGTTATAGTTACAGTTATCTCACGGAACCATACCTTGTGCCCTAAGGTAACTATAACTCACGCCCTCGCCATGCACTGCTAATTACCCCACAAATTTCAACACTCATAACATCTTATATGACACCACTGATAATATCTTGATATCATTTGCTGTGAAATTATTGATGAGAAAACTGTGCATGGGGGGGTGCAAGTTATAGTTAATATAGAGCCCTAGTTACAGTTACTTGAGATATCTGTAACTATAACTGCAGAATGTCTATGTTTTTGTGTGTGTAAAAAGTGCACCAAGCTATAATGTCCCTGTAACCTGAGGTTTTTTTGTGAAAAAATAAATAAATAAATAAAAATAAAAAATAAAAAATATATATATATATACACATATACTTATATTGCTAGAAATGGGGTCTCTGGTTGGCAGTCAGTTTGCAATCTGTCCAAGCAGGGACCTTCTAGTCAGGGCATTGAAGATAACCCCTGCTCACCCCGTTGGTAGCTTGGCACAAGCAGTCAAGCTTATCTCAAAGGCAATGTGTAAAGTATTTGTACTAACACCACCCGTAATACAGTGAAAACACTACAAAATGAACACCATACCAGTTTAGAAAAAGAGGCAATATTTATCTAAATCAAACAAGACCAAAATGACAAAACTCCAACCTACACAAGTAAAGATATGATTTGTTTTAAAAATAAAATGAGTCTTACTTCATAGAAAACAATGGAAATGTTGTTTTTACACAAAGTACCTGGTTTGCGTCAAAAATAAACCTGCACGGGCGAGTGTGCATCGGAAAAGTCAGCGATGCGTCAATTTCTTACTCGCAAGTGATACCATGTGTCGTTTCTTCTACCCCGCAAGAGAGTGATGTGTCGATTTTCAGACAGGGCACCTCGGATCCACGCAGTTTCAGCATGATTCTGACGCCCAGCGACCATGCTTGAGAAATCCAGTCGCATGGTGTTGGAAAACCATACGGAGTGGGGTTTGCGTCGTTTTAAGCAGCTGCAAGTGGGTGTTGCTTCATTTCTCCAGCCGCGATGCAGGTGATGCGTTGAAATCAGCCGCGAGGCAGGTGGCAAGCGTTTTTCAGCCGTGTTGCAGGTGGTACGTTTAAATTTTCCCCGCGCGGCTCCCTGTGCGTGGATTTCAGTCCTTGTTCTACCAGCTTCACCAGGGACTGGATAGGGCACCACTTGGCAGGGCAGGAGTCTCAGCAGAGATTCCAAGTACTGGCAGAGGAAGTCTTTGATGGCCCTGAGACTTCAAAACAGGAGGCAAGGTCAATCAAAGCCCTTGGAGATTCTTCACAAGCAGGAATGTACCACACAGTCCAATATTTGTCCTCTTTCAGGAAGAAGCAGCAACTGCAGGCCAACCCAGCAAAGGACAGTCACAGGCAAAGGGACAGTACTCCTCATCCAGCTCTTCGCCTGTTCTCCTTGGTTCCTCTTGGTTCCAGAAGTAACCTAAGGACTGGGGTTTTGGGTACACTACTTATACCCCTTTCTGCCTTTGAATTAGGCAAACTTCAAAGAAAAGTCTCTGTTGATCACAAGATCCTGCGGTGCCCAAGCCTGGCTCCAGACTCACACCAGGGGATTGGAGACTCCATTGTGTGAGGGCAGGCACAGCTCATTCAGGTGTATGTGACCACTCCTCCTTCCACTCTAGCTCAGATGGCCCATCAGGATACGCCGGCTACACCCCAGCTCCCTTTGTGTCACTGTCTAGAGGGGAATGACAAACAGCCCAACTGTCAGTCTGACCGAGACAAGGAATACACAAGCAGACAGAGTCACAGAATAGTTTAAGCAAGAAAATTCCCACTTTCTAAAAGTAGCATTTTCAAACAAACAATTTAAAAACCAACTTTACCAAAAGATGTATTTTTTTAAAGTGTGAGTTCAGAGACCCCCAAACACCATATCGCTATCTGCTCTCAAAGCAAAACTGCACTTTAAGAATATTAAAAGGCAGTCCCCATGTTAGCCTATGAGAGAGATAGGCCTTGCAACAGTGAAAACCGAATGTGACAGTATTTCACTGTTAGGACATGTGAAACACATCAGTACATGTCCCACCTTTAACATACACTGCATCCTGCCCATGTGGCTACCTAGGGCCTACCTTAGGAGCACCTTACATGTATAAAAAGGGAAGGGTTGGGCCTGGCAAGTAGGTACACTTGCCAGGTCGAATTTGCAGGTTAAAACTGCACACACAGACACTGCATTGGCAGGTCTGAGTCATGTTTACAGGGCTACCCATGTAGGTTGCACAACCAGTGCTGCAGGCCCACTAGTAGAATTTGATTTACAGGCCCTGGGCACCTCGAGTGCACTTTACTAGGGACATACTAGTAAATCAAATATGCCAATCATGGAAAAGCCAATTACACATACCATTTACACAGCCAGCACTTGCACTTTAACACTGGTCAGCAGTGATAAAGAGCCCAGATTACCAAAAACGGCAAATACAAAGTCCAGCACACAGTCAAAACATGGGAAGTAGAGGCAAAAAGACAGGGGAGACCACACCGAGGATGCCAGGTCTAACGTATATATATTTATTGGCACACACACATATTATTGCTGTATGTTTTTGTACCCTTCAGCCACTTTCTCCAACAAGTGAAGACCCATGGTTGATCTATATCTTGTTGTCATATTGTGTCTATGGAAATACTTATCTGTTCTCCCTTCAGGAGAAACACAAATATATATTGGACTTAAAACATTGTCAGTTGCAAACCTATAAAGTAGACCTTCACCCTAGATGCAGCAAATAAGTCAGCCATAAAGCATAGTGCTACGCCAATTGAGGAGAACTTCTTAGCTGGGTAAAAGTGGATTGTGATATTAAAAATGTGAATCAATCAAATAAATAAGACAAATCCTAAGAAGCCACATTGGAGGAAAACAAATCATGAAATGTCAGTTTTGAGGAAGGACAATTTTAAAGCAAAACAAGTAAATCGAAAATTAAAGGAAACACTTTAAAGGAAAGCTATTTTTACAGAATCATCCAAAATCACACACTTAAGTGAAAATCAGGGGTAGTGAGGGTATTTTGCTTTAGGGTATGGGTGATGATTAAGGGCAATGAGTTTTTTTAAAGGTTTTTAGGGTTTAGGGATGGTAAGGGCTTTTTAGGGATCAGGCATGGGTGGAGTTTAGGGTGGTGGGGGGTTTTAGGGTCACGAATGAGTGGAGTTTAGGAGTGGTGACGGGTTTTTAGGATTCAGGGAAGGGTTGTATATAGGGGTGTTGAGGTTTTATAGGTTTTACAGACAGGTGGAGTGTAGGACTGGTAAAAGTTTTCAGGGTTCAGTGATGGGTAGAGGTTTGCGGTGGTGAAGGGTTTTTAGTGTTCTGGAACGAGTAGAGTTTAGGGTGATTTGGGTTTTTAAAGATTAAGGGATAGGTGGGTTTTAAATATAGGGATGGGTTTTTAAGGTTCAGGGATGGATAGGATAGGGGTGGTGAAGGGCTTTAGGGGTCATGAATGGGTAGTTTACAGGTTGGTGAGGATAAGTCGAGTTTAGGATTGGTGCTAGATTTTAAGGGATCAGGATTGGGTTTAGTTTAGGATTAGTGAGGGGGTTTTAGGTTAAAAGATGGGTAGAGTGTATAGGAGTAGAAATGTTTTAAGGGTTTAGGGGTGGGTCCAGTTTAAGGGTCAGAGATGGGTGGAGTTTACATGTGGCGAGGAGCTTTTAGGGTTCAGGGGTCGGTGGAGCTTAGGGGTCAGGGATGAATGTGAGTTAAGGGTGTGGAGGTATTTTTAGGCAACAGAGGTGGATGGTGTTTACCAGTGGTGATGAATAAGCAAATTAAAAGCATCAAAAGTGTTTGTTTGACAATGTAAAAAATATAAATCTGAAGTAATGCCCATTTATGTAACGGATTGAAATAAATACCTTCAACAAAAATGTTTCTAAAAGTAAGACCTGTAACCATTTCATTTACACCTTATGAAATAAGTATACAGATGCTAATTTAGAAAAAAAGACATTCCATGAATTAGTTTCTATGAAATGGTAGCTGCCATTCATCCTGAAAATGTCCATTAAACCGTTCAGGTGAGATGGTTTCTCAGTAAAGGTATTCCATTAAATCATTTTTCTATGAAATTGCATGCAAAAGTTTGAGCTATTTCAGTGAAAATAAATCCCTTCAGGATTTACATCCTTTTCATTCTATTAGTAGCCACGTTCGTCTGTTGCTGGATATAACTGTCATCAGTTGCTTTCATGCTTTTTATAGGTATCAGCTGACGATTTCAGTTGCTGTTATCTTCTTCAGATAAAAGGTTTTAACATAATTGTTTGTAAAGGCTAAATTTTATCTACATGTTTTTAAAATCTTAATTACACCAAGAAGGAACGTGAATGTTTATTTTAGTTTGTTTATTATTATGTTCACTGCATACCTTATTTGATTATGTGTGCTCCTGGGAAGGTCAAACATCATGTCGGCCAGGTGTTATTACTTGTTTTTCTTATGGATGCCTAAGTAATTGCTGTATTACCGTATTGTTGTCTGATATAATGCTATGTTGTACAGGCAGGCACTGATCTGAATTTGAGGTTGAGCCCACAAGGTCACTGATTTAGGGGCATTACGGAGGTGTGAGAGCAGATTATTCCAGAGGCCAGAGACAGTGACTGTCAAATCTGCCTTTTTTATTTAACAAACATAATAGCAATGAAACATACTGCACAGAACCAAGAGCTGGAAATCAATGATACATTTGTTCCATAATTCGAGTTCTCATAATAGTTCATTGTGCCAGAGTATTAAAGCTTCAAACACCATGCAATGTAATTTATATAGTCTTGTAGTTCTTCAGAGCATATCACCACTTTATTCAGTCCATACTGATCGATCTATCTATACATTTAGCATCATTTTACCAAGCATTTTGTACCCGAGTTGAACATCAACTCTCCCCCGCCCCCGAGCACAAGCTTAGGTGTAACATGTCCACCCCTAACATGCCTCCTCAGATCCATTGTTAGTCTCTATGTGCCTCCCACCATCTGATCATCTGAATACCGTCCCACTTACCAAATGTTCACGCAGGGGGGCTCATATATCTGTCAGTCGGGATGTTGAGAGTGGAGGCTCAGCATATGTTTCACTATTCTCATTACAGAATATCATGTCCTTTATCCAGTGTTTTGTTAGTGGAACTAGCCCTCTTCCACAATGGAGTGCCACTCTTCTTTTCTCTAGTAGACAAGCGAAGGTCACAAACTTCCTCACCATCTTCGACATGCCCTTAACATATCCCAACAGAGTCATCAACGGTGAGAGACGAATGTCGCTGTCCGCCATCTTGGAGCGATCACTAAAAATAGGAGACTAATATAATTCTATTAATGGGCATCTCCAAGGCAGATGTAAGAAATCAGCACATGCATCCCTGCATTGAATACAGATCAGTTCTACCTAAAATCCCCATTGAAGGAAGGCCTGCTGGAATATTTTGTATCCTATGTATAAATTTAATGTCTTACTCATTTATGTGCAAGAATAGTGGCTCACCTTGTCGTTCTGCTCTTCTGCTATGTCTGTCCCCCATTTCCTCTGAGTCACACTCTCTAGAGACAGTCTTGCTTTACTTACTGCTCCTGCTGTCGTGTTATTAGGTCCCTGGGAGAGATAGTTGTGATCAATGTGTCCAGTGGTTTTAATGTAGGCGGTTCTAAAGAAAATAGGGGGAAGCAAGCCTTTGCCGCATGTCGAAGTCGAAAATCTATGTTGCTGATGGTACCAACTGAAAGTATGTTTAACTGAGCAACCCAATATTATTGCACTGTGTCTTGGACTGCAAATCCCCTCTACCAATGAAAAGTGAGTGTATCCCAGGACAGCCTCTGTCTTTGTTTGCCCATCAGAATTTCAGAGTTGTTTAAAAATACCCTAATCAATGGTATTGGTATGTTAGTGAACAGGTAAAGTAGTTGAGGCAAGGAAACCATTGATATCGATGATGATAAGAGTGATACGTTGTTACCCTGTCGTGGATTTTATTTATTTAAACATTTATACAGGGACTCTGTCACCTGAAAGGTATCCTGGTTGCTGAAACCCTAAACCAGACACCCTATAGCAGCTTAAGAACCTGCCGAAGATTATTAGGGGAAGATCCAAGTTTTCACTGCCCTTCTGAAGCATAGCAAGTCAGACATATGTCTAATAGAGGCAGGCAGCTGATTCAAGAGTTGGGCAGTCTTTTCAGGGAAAGTACGTCCTCCCTGATGACGCTTCTTGAACTTGGTGACACTAGCAAAATGAGCTGATCAAGAGCAGAGACATCTCCCGTGTATATACTTCTGGGAGCTATTCTGGAAAAATCTGGGGCCATAGCCCTGGAGGGCCTTAAACGCTATGCAAAGGGCTTTAAATGCAATCCTCTGCCTAATCTGGAACCAGTGAAGCTCACTTAAGGCCTCTGAGGTAGAAGATCTTCTAGGCCTATCTAAGGCCAGTTTGGCAGCTACTGCCTGAACGCGATGTAATCTATACAGCAAGTAGTCAGGCACTCCGAAAAGAAGCGCACTGCAGTAGTCTAGCCTACTTAAAATCACACTATGTATGACCAACGATTTAACAGATGCCCCCTAACAGTGAGAAACAAGTCCCCCTGCTTCACCTCCCTGTGGGCAGCCTGGTAAGGTGGAAGAACAACAGCTTGGCTGCATTCCGACAGGTAAGACAGTAGCCACCACCCTTGGTTCCTGCTCTAGAGAGGCTTTCTGAAAGAATACTGTAGTCAACCATGTTGAAAGTGGCAGAAAGATCTAATAAGAACAGGATAACTGATTTGCTGCTATCGATCAACATATGGAGCTCATTCATGGCCTTAAAGAGAGCTGACTCAGCACTGTGACCTGGCCGAAAGCCAAATTGGTCCTCACTTAGGAGGCTGTTATGCTCCAGGTGGTTCGATACGATTTTACCAACATGAAGTGGCATAACGTGTACTAACATTTTCTGTATCACTGGGCCATAATTCTTCCTCACTGCCTTCTTAATATCTCTATGAATTTTGATCCTTAAGTATCTCATTAATTCATCACACCACGGTAGAGGATACTCAAAGGGGATTTTGGGCATTGTTATTGTAATAGCATGTATCTGTAATCCAGAGAAATGCACAAATCATGTATATTCATGAGTTATTGGAGAAGCCTTTTGGGAAGGGTATTTAATATTTAGCACAATATCATCTGCATATAGCGAGATAGCATATTGCTTCCGTATAATTCTCACTCCCCTCTGGGTGGTGTTTTTCCTTATTCAAACTGATCAGAGACTCTGTTGCAGTTGATACAAAAGTAATGGAGACAATGGACATCCCTGCCTTCTAAGTTCTAAGATTGTCCACCAGAATGAAACTAGACTGCTCAGGTGATACTCATCCCCCAATATAAGGCTCCAAGCATTTGGATACGATTTTAGGCAGTATTTTAGTATCCAGATTTAGGAGAGACAGTGGGCTTCAAGAGGCACGGTCAAATGGTGGCTGTTCTGGCTTCAGCAGTACCATGATGACTGCCTCTCCCAAAGTTGGAGGCAACATTACACTCTCCCATGCCTCTTGTGAGCCTAATAGTTTGGAATACTGTTTACCAAATTCAGATGTCAATCTGTCCAACTCCAGAGTCTTACCATTTGGCAGGTTCTTAATGATCGTCCTATTCTCCTTAGGTGTCAATGGCTCATTCAGAGGTTCCCTTTTATGTGCCTCAAGCCATGCCAATATAGCTTCTGAAAAGTATCCCCTTAAAAGTAGCTCGGAATAGTCAATACCCTTAGCATTGAGATAGGTCTTCTTTATGGTACTGACAGGCCATTGCATGCTCTCCTTAATGTTTAATTTCCGTACCTGCCTGCTCTCGAAATTGAAAACGCTTGCCACACAATGTTTTCCCAGTCAGTAGGTTAGGTGCTGCAGCATATTCTTCTTCCAGCTGCTTAAGGTCATTTTCTATTTGTTTCAGTGTGCGTCATATCAATCTCAGTATCACATACTGTTTAGACGTGCATAATCCCCTAATGTAGCTCGAATGCCTCCCAACCAACCTAATACCTTGAAATTGAACCCAAATTTCTTTCAAAGTTCTGTTCAGTACCTCACCTAATCTCAATCTTGAACACTGAGGGCCTCATTATGAGTTTGGCAGTGGAACTGCCATGCAAAAGCTGGCGGACACAGGAGTTGTAATCCAGACGGCAGCGCTGCTTGCAGCGCTTCCCTTGGCGGATTAAGACCGCTGGCACTGCCAGGTCGTTGGCCGGCCTAACAGTGGCAGTGCCGATGGTCCGACCGTGGCGTTTTTGCCACGGTCGTAATGTGGAGGTGGGACTGCCACTTTGGCGGTGGTCCGACCACCACACTCGTAATAATGGCCTGAGTCTAGTACTGGTTTGGATGGGAATATCCATGGTCTGCTTACATGGGCAAGCGATGACAAGTCCAAGGACATAGCCACTGGGGAGTGGCTTAACAGTGAACGTGGATATATAGTAATTTCAGGGACCTTGTACACACATCTCTGATCATTATCCATTAATCTATTCATGAACATGAATGCTTGTGCTACCACTGAGCAGCCCAATGGCATAGTTAATATTTCATAATCAAGATGATTTTGGAAAACCGACTCTATTCTGGCCTCCCAATTCTGCCTCTGGTCCCCTGTGCTGTAGGATACTTCCATTGTCAAAAAAAGACAACACTCATTGTATCCCATACGCTCCCACAACGAAAACCCCAATTGTCAATGCCTTGTTCGATTATGTCCCGCCCGCCCTTAAATCCCTAACAATAACTGTCATGCACAATAACCAAATTATGCATTATGTCGGGAGCTTACCAGTCCTCCACTAAGATGGGATATTAGTTCCCACCGCTCCTCCACAGCAGCTTGGTTAATAGTTAATTCCTTACTGTCATGTGCAGCAGTTTGTAACTTGTCAAATCTCATGCCCACTTTATACTTTAATCAGGCCTAATAAAACTGTACAGCATCTACTGTGCATATCATGAACACTTCATGAACATTTGCCCAGATCTCAGGAAAAAACTCAAGTGAATTTTGCAGAGCCTCCATTTCCCAACCTATATCTTTCAATTGAAATACATACTTTTAAACACATAGGCCCTCATTCTAACCCCGGCGGTCTCAGACCGCCGGGGCCAGGGTCGGCGGGAGCACCGCCGACAGACCGGCGGTGCCCCGCAGGGCATTCTGACCGCGGCGGTTTAGCCGCGGTCAGAAAGGGTAAACCGGCGGTCTCCCGCCGGTTTACCGCTGCCCTTAGAATCCCCCATGGCGGCGCAGCTTGCTGCGCCGCCATGGGGGATTCTGACACCCCCTACCGCCATCCTGTTCCTGGCGGTTCGCCCGCCAGGAACAGGATGGCGGTAGGGGGTGCCGCGGGGCCCCTGGGGGCCCCTGCCGTGCCCATGCCAGTGGCATGGGCACGGCAGGGGCCCCCGTAAGAGGGCCCCACAAAGTATTTCAGTGTCTGCCTAGCAGACACTGAAATACGCGACGGGTGCAACTGCACCCGTCGCACCTTCCCACTCCGCCGGCTCAATTCTGAGCCGGCATCTTAGTGGGAAGGTTGATTTGCCCTGGGCTGGCGGGCGGCCTTTTGGCGGCCGCCCGCCAGCCCAGGGCAAATCCCAAAATACCCTCAGCGGTCTTTCGACCGCGGAGCGGCATTTTGGTGGGGGAACTTAGAATCACCCCCATAATGTTCCTTAATCTTGGTCATTGAGGGTTCGAGATGATGACAGAAATGGGTCTGGCTGGGTTGGAGATTTCTTTACCTCTGTTTGAAGAAAGGCCATCACTGACTTAGGATCAGTGAAACAAAGAGATCTGTCTTTATGCTTGACCTTTAATTTTGTGGGATATAGCACTGCGTACTCCATGGCCCGCTGCTACATTTTTCTTTTGACTGGAATGAAGGCTTTCCACTCCTCCTGCACCACAGCTCTAAATTCTGGATGCATGAAATAGCTGCTTCCACATAATGTAGATGTTTTCTTTTTTTCCCTTGCTAGCCTCATGGCCACATCACGATCCCGGTTATTAAAAATTCTTTCTATAATAGGTCTCAGAGATGACCCTGTTGCTGGTCTTGTCGCCAGTGAAGGATGCACCATCTCAACTATGAACAGCGGGGAAAACAAGTTCTCCAAACGGAGATTACAGTATATTTTCTATGAATCATGTCAATGACCAGTGTTGGCAGTCTCTGGGACTCCTTGTACATGCAAGTTACTGTGGCTAGAGCACAACTCTTACGTTCTCATTCTCAGAATGAATAGTGGCAAAGTCCTTCTCCCGCTGACTTATCTTTCTTCGATTTTCTTTGGGTTTGTCCTCTAGTTCTGAAATATGTCTTCCTGCCATCCTTTCATTCATTTTATCCAGGTAATGAATGAGAGTGTCTATTTTCATGCCTTTAGTTTGTAGACTCAGTTTCATCTTATAAGCTTTTGAAGCCTGTGTCCCTATTATCAATGTTGCCCATAAGAGGCTCTGCCATTCCCTTCCCTTTAGCTGTCAAAGTAGGCTTTAGTGACTTTCTCGCCTCAAATGAGAGCTTGGCTTGCTACTCCGTAATTTACCCATTTCCACAATGTCTGTCTTTTATGTGTCTGGGATATGTTACTACCATACGCAGACACACTTCTCCTTCTGCAATACTCAGTCACTCTCTGAGGCCTTCTCCCCATAATGCGGCTTGCAGGTTTAATCATGCACTTGCACGCATCACATACCTCCAAACAGATCAAGTGGCTTTTGGAAGCTAAAGAGTGCAAGTAGTGTCCCAAAAGAGTATGGTGAGATGGACCCATCACCAGGCTATACTTTGCCATTCTGAACTTTGACTTCAGAAAACAGGCAACGCCAAGTCTCCCACCATGTGTTGCGCCACTCTGTTGCGTTATTTGGGCTAGCATTATAATCCTATGCCAACTCTCCTCTTCTCCCGCTACTGTCAGACTCCATCAGTTGCCATTGCATCAGTCAAAACTCCTCTTCAGCCCGCAACCACAGGTCTGAATCATGTATAGGCTGCATATGACAGCCCAAAAAGCTTCCATTTCCCGTGCCTGTTGGCCAAATCACAACCCGCCAGCAGCCTGCGGTTTACCATCTGTGAGTTCCAAGGCCTGTAATGTTGATAATGGCCACTTTTAAAGCAGGATTTGCACTGTGTAAGTTGCTCGTTCAAGTGGCAATCTTGGGTGATGACTCTCTGGCTTCTCCGTTGTCAAATCTGCTTTTATATTTGTTGGGAATGGATGAAATGTTGACTTTATTGGGCCATAGATGTAGTTATTCGGAGCTAGTGGGCCCTTTTTCATTGAGATATGAAAGGTTCTTGATTTTCTAGGTCAGAATGAAGTGAATAGCCATGTTAGGAGTGTTCTGTAGTTTCTTAACTGGCAAGAGGCTAGGGTGATGTACAAGATATTTCTTTAGCCAAGGTGTGAGTTTAATAATGACACTATCACCAAGAATTGTTGTTCCTTTAGCATGAGGAGCTCGTGTTTTTTTAAGTAGATTATTTTGTAAAATTGTAGCTTTGACCACTGCTTCAATCTGGGAGTTGAGACCAACATCCCAGATAATGCCAAATAATGCCTATGCAGCTGACTGCTGAGCTAATATGATTATTGTCCCCCAAGAAATTTCATGGGTGGGTAATGTGTATATTTTTCCATGTGGTAGGTGGTTCCAGCACCAGTATTTCTGGGGTCCACTTAGTTTCCGGCTGTTCTGACCCATATAACTGGTCATTCACACTGATATTTTGGGACCAATCATTGAGGAGGTAGTTGAATCATTTTGAGATTGGTTGACAATGTTTGCAATTGACGGAAGATGATAGAGTAGCAATCTGTGGTTGAATATGGCTGAGGGGGTCAATGAGAATCAGTATAATTAGATACCCTTGGTAAGACATTGACAGGGGTCATTCCTATGGCATGTTTAGAGCAGAAACCAGATGGGTAAATGCTTAAGATGTCGTAATATTCAATGTGAGCTTGGAGTTGTGTGATGACAGCTTTTTCTAGGATGATCAAACCATGCTTGGGCATAGTTGTTGGTGGTCAGTTTGGTTGAGATTAAATATTTTGAGAAGAGGTGTGATCGTTGAGTGTTTCAGTGGGCAGGACACCTTGAGGAATGTAAATAGCTTTTGATGAAGGCAGTCAATACAAATAGATTCTTTTTCATATATTTCAGCAAGACTTATCATCTGTATTGGATGTAAAATGTATATTGTAGAGTTAAGATAAAGTTCTCCAAACTTGGGTATCTGAGCTAAAAAGCAGATCAGAATCAGAAGTAGCCCCAGTCATGAAACTGATACACTGAGACAGCACAAGGGGGCAGCACCCCAACAAGGGCCAGCCATTTCAATATTGTAGTCCATTTGCAAATGAGTTTCATGTCCCATGCCTTTAAATACATTAACAGTAAATGGCTTACAGGGCAAAGCCCCTTTTGTTTTAGCTTGAATAGGACGCCTCCTCAGTGAGGCCTTGTTTTCCATTGCACTTCCAGATTATTTCCTGCTGTTCTGTGCTTTCATTTTCAGGACTCACCGCTCTTGCACAGCTGGCTATGCTTTGGAGAGAATTCCAGCGGGGCTCCAGCTAATGCACAGGATGAGAGTGGGAGGAATGTGGCTAATTATAATAAAAATCACAGTCTATTTTAATGTCAAGCATTCTCAGCAATGATAGTTTATTTTTGCTTAAGTTAAAATGAACCGATTCATCGTCCCCCACTGCACACCTAACGAGTCTAGCGCAAGCATCCCCGCAAGTGACTGCAAAGGCTGCTGCATGGCAGCCAGAAGCCCTCTCACAACAGCTTATATGAGAAAATAAGACTCAACCCAGGGTTTTAATCCATTTTCTGTGGGTAATATATGGTGGACCTTTCCGAACACTGCTTCTCTATGATGACTCTATCCAGCCATGTCTACTCTAAGGTGAGTTTATCTGAACATTCCAGCTCTGTAATATATGGACTATACCATGTTCTATTTGGTGGATCGATCATAGTCCTGCATGGTTATTGTAAATCCTTCAAATCACTCCTAGCCCTATGGTTGCACAAGCTGAATCTCTAGATCTCTAGGGCAGGATTCTCCAACCTTTTGTTTAAAAAAGAGCTACTTATGTTCACAAAAAATCATCCCAAGCTACTAATATTATTAATGGTTCCATAGTGGCCAATACAAACAAGATTGCATTAGTGGCCACCCCATACAGGATCAGCACCAGCGATCACCTCCGTTCATCAGGCAGGGTTGCCAGCTGTAATGTAAAAAGGCCATATGAGTGTTGAATGCCTTTATATGGGTAATACATGACAGCCATAGCTGCAATGCCACTAGCACTAAGGTGACTATATGAGTAGTAAGTCTCCTCAAAGTCACACGATTTATCTCTCAACTATGAGCTGTAAATATACTTTGGAAATGTACATGTTTTTCTCCAACTATCAGCTCATGAGTTCTGAAAATAAACACATTTGCATTCTCAAACACACCCTCTTCAATTTTGGAATACATTTATTAATTCAACCAAGTATAAGCTCTAATTTAGTAGGCTGACCTGCACACAGGAGAGCTACTTTCAGTCTAGCTGGGGAGCTACTAGTCCCGCACAAGCTGCTCGTTTGAGAAGCCTGCTCTAGGGTTTATCCACCAAACCATCCAAGCACTGTAGTGGAATTATACCTGAGCAACCGCTGAACCCATCCTTGGGGTGGGCCAACAGAAGACTGCATCTTTGTGACAAATCCGTCTTCACATTTCATCTCCCTCTGGTCGATCTATTGTTCTGCTGGATTAGTGAGGTAAATCTGTCAGGAAATTGCCAGCACTAGGGAGCAGCTATCAAACCATTCTGTCTGTACAGTTAATCCATTAAAACAACAATATCCTTTAATTGTCACAACATTCTGTCTCGTAAGTATATCCTGCAAAAATCCCATACCTATTGTTGGTCTACTAGAGCGCTGATACAATGTAATAAATCCATGAACACACCCAGTGGAACGGTCAGAATGTTGTGTATCTCTGGTAAATCTAACCTTATATCCCGCCTCTCTCTGATCGGTCTACTGTAGCTTTGCATCACTATAGTAAATCCATCAAACCACATGAACTCCATGGAGGGCCTGTCAGAGCATTCCATTTCTATGGCAAGTCCATGAAACTCTTTAATCTCTATGATGTATCACTGACTGCGACTGTGCTGCGACTTTTCAACTCCAATAGCAGCAATCTGCTCATATTTTCATTTGAAAGGCTATCTGCACCTTCTCATCCACTAGGCTGTTTAACCTGTGACTGCATAGAAGAAAAAAGCAGAAAGTCAAGAACGAAATCTTATTTCGCATTTCACAAGTGTGCCAAGTGTCAGTATGAACTATGATACCATCAGCCACTCCTGGCTTTTCAACGAGCAGCACATTGCAATGTAGGGCCTTTAGAAATGTTTTAAACACTTTATGAGCTCAAACTCCAAGTATGCAAAGTGCTATTGGCTAAAGTGCCAGAATTAGCTGAAGGTGTAATACATTATATGGCACTGATTGCCAGCTATGTTTTGAAATGGTATAAAATGGTCTAGTCCATTTAAAAACTGTTTGATTCACGTGTACATTTTGTGTAGTAGAAAGCGTATACTGAGCTTCACAACACACCAAAGAGCGAGTGGGAGAACTTAAAGGACTGTTGTACGCTCTTCATAAACGCACATAAACATTCAAAAGTGTAACACTCCAGGTAGAAACAGCCAAACCTCCATGGAACCATAGATTTGTGTACTCATGTAGGATGATTAACATTCAGGTTCCTAGTGTGGTGTGCTTCATCAGCGCCTTCTAAATCTAGCGCTGGGAAGCATTTCAGAGTACTGATATTCACTCGATTTACAGTCTCATAGTTATGGACTCCCTGGCTTGGGTCCCTTATATTGACATTTATGTTCTCCCTTTGTTAATATTAATATGGAATGTCGGTGAGCTAAACCCCACAACAAAATGAAAACCAGGAGGGTCAGGCAACAGAACCTGCTTCTTTTTTTGCATTGACATATTTAGCTCTCAAATATCGCCCCTATGGGGTCAGGTGTCTTCCTCAGCACTACAGGTGCCTCACATGAAATACTGAGTGACAGTTCCTGTTTTATCGGGCATATTCAGCAGTGTCACAAAGAGGGCAGGTGAAGCAAATTTCCACAAGCAAAACTCCTAGAAGGACCCTGCAGTGCATTATTGTTGAGGCTGTCAGTGTGTGTGGCAGGTTTTACAGGGCAAGTCCCTGTAATCCTACTCTGCACTATGAAACATGCCAATCCGATGCTGCCACACAACAGTCACAGTTGACTGTTCCAATACAGTGGAAGAGCATAGGTCTTAGGACCGACACCCAAGCATCTCCTGCCTTGCTACCAGCACCAACAGGTAGTGATGCAGTGACGGCTGCGTCCCATAATCCTCCGCAGTCCAGCCTCTGTTACATCCTGTCTGGAAAAGCATTGCCACAGAGCTTCAGGGGAACAACTCTTAGCTCAGCCTGCATTCCCGTTTAGATGCAGTATCTCTAAATTCAACTTTAGTTATCGCTGGTAGAAACTATTTTTTTTAAGTGTCATTTGGCCTGGTGCTGCACCTTTACAAAGCGGTGAGGGCTGCCTGTGTACACATACCGACAGGTCCAATTCAGACAGGAGACTTACGATGTTGGAAGCCAAAAATGGCTTCATTTTATCGGTCTCACACCTGAAATTGCATCTCCTTCAACAGAAATCAATGGGAAAAATATATTCCCCCAATTTCTTTTTCGAAAACCTCCACTTTTCTGTTGTAAAACGTTGGGATGTATGCAAAACATAAACGTTCTTATCAATTCATTTTGTGACACTTGTATATTTGGGAGATAAGTATGAATACTTATACGTCCTTTCAGCAGATTTACTAAAGAAAAGATGACCTCCTTTTTTCTTCTTGTTTTTTTTTCTAGTGTCTGATAAGCACACACCTAACCTGTATGTTTGATGATATTTATTTTAATCAGGATGGAGGGTGGAAACAATGGGCGCAAATTCTCCTCGTGCCCTAGGCCACTTCTGTAACACAGACCTAGTACTATTTAACTCCTGAACTCACCTCCTCTAAACCTCGAGGCACTTTTTGACAAAATAGTATTGTGTGTGTGTTCACAATTTGTGCTACGTCTTATGCTGGGAAGCATCACTTGATCAATATATTTTGATCAGTGTTCGGACGGGCGATCTTTTTCACTCTGTAGCAGGGGTTCTGTTACCGTCTCCGTGGTTAATGGTCAAACTCTAAATGAGGCCCTAAGTTACTTTTTAGCTTGGATTTTCATACCCCCCTTTATGCCAGAGAAAAAAAATCTCAGATTCTGACGATTGACTGGTACCACATGCTACTGCTGCTTCTAAGCGTCTATGTCCTCCGGTGCTGTCACCTAGGACAGTGGTTCCCAACTTGTGGTCTGGGGACCCCTCGGGGTCCACGACTGCTTAGAAAATTAAATAATATTAACAGGTTAGGTCCCCATCTTTCAGTAATGACTCAGTGGGGGGGGGGGGGTCTCCAGATTCCAAAAGTAATTTAGTGGGGGTCCCCGGGTTCCAGTAATGATAAAGTGGGGTTGCACAGAAGTCAAAAGGTTGGGAACGACTGACCTAGGGGATCTTGCTCAGAAATCTGAGAGGATTTACTTGATGTTCGCAAAATGCCTTCTTTTGACTCAGATCTTTTCAATGTCATGACCATGTTAAAGAGCTATAGTTCGATGCCCCAAAAGACATCATGGTGTACACACTAATACAAACAGATCATGTTTGAACCATCAATAACTGAATGGAAGTTATGGAGCGCACTATGATGGGCCCGAACAAGTGAGAGGTGGACTGAATGCACTACATAGAAATATCAGGGAAGATTTTTGTACTGACTATACTGGAGTTTTAGGCATCAATCACAAAGCTGACATCAGATTTATTTGTTGATTTGATTTATTTACTCATTTAGTTATTAGTAGTTTTTTATGTACTGCAGACAGTTATTCCCTTTATGAATCAGGCCCACAGTTTGTAAACAGAATCCATGTGTTTACATTAAATTCTGACATGAATCTGGCCCTCGTGGGCCCATGTTGGGCACTTCTGCGTTTACCATGGTACCACAGAGAAGTCGGCATGCAGCATTCTATGCCAGCTGCAGAATAACAGCAGACATTGTGATATGCCACATGAGAACTTGTGATAAGGAATAAGACCTTTTGCCATTGCCCCTATCCTCTTGACATTGGAATAAGTAAACTTTTTATCAGTCTAATTTTCACGAATTCTAGTTAGCGGTATCTGTAATCAGTTGGCCTGCGGTTACATTCTCTTCTGAATAGACAGACCCTCGATTTCCTTCTCTTGAGTTGTAAGAAACTCTTCTTGTGTCATAAGCCCCAACCCTTGTGCAGTTGAGGTGAAGGTGAGCTATTCCCTGTTGGAAGTCAGCAGTCTTCACCCAACGCTCAATGCTACCAAAGACAAGCAATCCCTTGTGAGGTTACTTTCTTTTATGGCCAATTTCTACGCTGTCAGTTCCTTCAGTGGTGCAAACAAACTTCCAGGATGTTCTCTTTAAGTAGTACTTTCACCAACGGGCCATACAAGGGGGCGGTTGATAGTTTACCACCTGCAGTCTCTTTTAGAATTAGAAAAATCAGTCTCGTCTGGTGGATTTGGAGTCCATCCTGGATGTATAGATTACTGAGGGGGCTGGATTCAGACTGTCCCTCTAGCACGTCTCGCTCCAGCCAATGCGCTCTCTTTCTTCTGCTGGGTGGGCTATGATGGAACCACCAAAGCTTTAACAATCGTGGCTTTACTGGAACGCGGATCTCAGTCTTTCATCCCGGAAGTCTCAAGGCTTTCAGTTCAATCTGCATGATAGTTGTTTATCATTTTCAGAGACATCTGGCACTCAGTGGTTTCATCTACATACAGAAATCATATAGTACAGACATTCTGTGGCCATTAAGACACCCCGAGAATGTGAACTGCAACTCAGTTGTTCATTAGCTTAACCAGTCAACCTGCTACCGTCCAACCGGGACATTCTACGGGAACTTTTTCAAGGAGTGGCCTACATACCACCTGTTCTTGTGGTCGCATCTCACCCGTGTTGAAGGGCTCTTTTCAGCCATGTGGGCCTTCCAGACGAGCAAAAACAACTCCTATCAGGTAGGCCGCTCCCAACAAAACCAAGCATTACAAGCCCCCTCCTCCCCTCCCCCGCCTACGGACTCGTTTCCCACAAGCCGCTAGCCGGTAACCCACAATCGACCTGATGGGTCGGCAAGTCATGGATGTTACGGCGCCGAACCCTCGACGTTGACTGCCCTTCGAGGGCAATGCATTGGTGGTTTCACAACATGGAGCATATGTGAGTAATATAATTGTGGTACAAGGGAACCAGTCCGGTTATTCAGGGTGGCACAGGTTATGTCATATAACACAAAATAAATATTAGGAAATATTTACGTGTGCGGCCGGTGAGCTGTAACCAGCAACCGAGACCACTGGCAGCTTAGATGGAACAAGGTCTTTTGTCTCAGCAGAATCCACTTCTAGCTCGTTGCTGTCACCTAGTGGACAGATTTGGAAGTCAACATCTCCAAACCAGACCCCAACGTTTCCGTCCTCGAGAGCAGCTGTCCAGTGCGGTAAATAAAGAAGACTAGTGACACCTTACTCCGTTATCAATATTTTTCATTTTTTCGGGACACTGCATTAATCGGGAAAAACGTTAAAGTTCGGTGAAAAATTTAGATTGGGCAGTGGTGCTGCAACACATCAGACTTGGGTACTGCTATTAATTGTTACAATACTGCAGCACAGGAGTTGTGGAAAATCCAAACGTCATACAAAGAACAGATGTATCAAATGAGGCACACCGATTCAGCCGGAGAGTGGTAAGAGTGTAGTATTGAGCTGTTTGCACATTTTGGACCACACTGACACAAATATATTGCAACACATTTTCCATTGAAATGGCCACCAAATTTGCACCGACATGCAGTTGTACCGATAAAATTGTATAGTGCACAAAAAAGATAATGTCACATCAACAAGTTAAGTGCCTAATAAAACCTTTGCTTCTCTCATACTTCAGAATCACAAAAAAAGTTGTTTATGTTTACTTTCCTAACTGCTATTTTCTGACATATTTGTACAGTTAATTTACAGATATTTTAATTTGTGTTGTGTTAAAAAATTACATCATATACCCTATCATTTTAAACACCCTGTGCCCCAACAAGATTGTCACATAGTTCTGTTTAGTAAAAAACCTCTTAATTCGCAATCAGAGGAAGACAAGTGAATGGCATTTTCCATGTTAAAAGAATAATTATGTCAGAAGACATATCCTGACGTTTGGCCACTGGCTTTGAATGCAGTGAAAATGAGACAAGGTTAAAAACTCATCTTTATTGCTCATTCACCTTCTGGACCTCGGATGTTTAATTTGGGGGCGCCGTGCACCCCTGCTCCCATCGCCCATTGATCAAAGTGGAACACATTTTTGCACTCCCAGTTCACCAGATTGTAAAGTGTAGCGGAAATGAGATCACCAAACATGGCAACATTTTGGAGACAGTGAACACAAATCGAGGGATTTCTTTTTCCCCCATCGACTAGCGCGGCAGCTTAAATAAATCATTTTTTAGCTTTAAAAAATCAGGAGTCTTTCGCCTGAATCGGGTTTGTTGGCATGTATGGATCACTCACCTTTAACCCCTACCGATTACCTCATCGGGTGTTAAACCCTTGTCCCACCTTTTTTCCTCTAAGGAGCGTCCTATTTGTTACTGTGAAGCTATGGGGGAGCTAAGAGGTAGAAATGATAGTTAACTAGGCTCGTATTGCTTTGTTTGTTTCAGCTCCCTGATACTGCCTGCCTGGCCACTAAGACCAGAGGTACCAAGGGAAGTGCAAGGCCCATGTGCACCAGAGGCAAGCCAGAGGTAGCAGCCACAACCGCAAACTGCCGTCCATGAGGGCTCCAGCAAAAGGGCTGAGAACACTGCGGTGCTCCATGAGTGATGAGTGCAGAGCAAGAAGTAAAATGCAAAATACAGTGATGTCACACACACACACAGGGCTAGGGACAAAAGGTGAATGTCAGGAATGTACCTGAATATAATACCTTTCTGGCCATGTATTATTTGGATGTTATACACTGCCGGGTGACAACGCTTTGTTAGTTTGACAAATATTTAAATGTAGTCTGACCATATATACGTGTTGAGGCTGAAAGAGTCTAGAACAATATACTTGTCACCTAATATACTTTCTCCAAGGGAGCCGCAAAATCTGCATTGGGATCTCGCTAGCAGATGGTGCAGACTTCCATCTTTGACTTCCTCCCATAGTCCTTTGCATGAGTGGCAGTGACATACTGATCAACATACTATTCAGCTTATTTCATTGTGGACCTAATTATCAAGTAGATGTAGGAGATATTGTCTACAAATTTCTACCAAACCCTGGGCATTTCACTTTCTAGCAGAATCTCTTGAAAGGCCCGCAGGGTTGGGGTAGATCACATTGGTACCCCCACAGAAAACCCAGTTACTCACTATGCTGACTCAGCTCTGCACTTCTAGTAACCCAGCTTTGACGGTCACTGGCCTGTAGAGGTCTAGCGCATCAAAGCACCAAGAACAGTCGCAGCCCATACTGCCAGCCCCCAACACATCTGAGAGAAATATCAGAAAACTGAGAATCCGCTGGGTATCCATCTACAAGAGTGATGTGCACGTTCTAGTAGCTTATATACACTGACCCAATTTGCATTTTATTCCACTTTTTCAGCTAGTCTTGCAAGACTAGTTAAATATGAGAGGACAATGCAAGTCGAGCACCATTAATGGAAAAATCCAACTTTTGTAACATTGTACCCTTTGACTTGCCCTGTCAGCACGCAAATGGACGCGGTTAGCGCTGCAGTGTTGCACATGTAGCACTTGCAACATTAATGGAAGAGCCACACCAATGTAGGGATACTCAGGCCATACAACAAAAAGTACCCTGCCCAGTGAGTGTTGAAAGACAGTACCAACTGCTGCTCAGTATCTGGGCCTAACTAAGTAATATGAGTAACTCAAATTGTCTGATCATGTCGGATAAAATCACTATATTCGTGCCTACAACGACCATTTAATTTAGTGTAATCAGGAGTGGCTCACGGTGCTTTGTAGGGGTGGGGAGATTAATTAAAAAGAATACGCTTACCTGCAACGTCGCCGCCACCACCACTGCCGCCAGCACCGTGCCGCTCCTCTGCTGCAGGCACAGGCTCCCAGCCAATCCTGATGCTGCTCAGAGCACTCCCAGGCAGATTGGGAGCCTGTGCCTGCTCTCTCCAGCCCAGAAACACAGTGCTGAGCTGGAGGGAGCACAGTGCACATGTGTGTTTGGCCAACCCGAGATGCTCGTCATCTCCAATGCCCGCCCCACACCTTTGAAGGCGGGAGCGTCTCAAAGCTAGAAGCCTCAGAGACTTCTTTGATCCTGTACTATTGTTCACATCTCAACGCAGCGACACAAAGCACACATACCACCTTAAAATGACTAGTAAAGTTACACTTGTGCTGTGCTTCGACCACTCAGCAGACCTCGCTTGCTCGTTGCTTATTTCCCTCCTACATTATTGTAACAGCCTGCACACCACTCTCTGGATGAAATACTTGCAGCAACTTCAGCTAGTGCAAATCTGGGCACCAAGACTAGGCCTAACGAAGCTGGATCACATCACCCCGGTACTCTGTGAAGCTTACACTGGTTTCTGCTCACACTTTCAAGATGCTATGTATTACAACAGAGGTTTCTAGTGCTGCAGTGAAAAATAACTATCCAAAGTATTCAACATCTGTAAACTACCCCATCATGTGAGATCAATGTGTGACAACAGGATCACCCCAGCATATTCTAACAAAAAGGGTGCCGGTGTTAAGAGCTGAATTAATTGGGGACTAGAATCCTGGAACAGTCTGATGCCGGCATTTAAGTAACAACAGGACCACCTCATGTTCAGAGTAGACCTGAAAATGGCCCTGTTCCGCCAGGCCTTCCCTATCGCCAGGCATTACAGTCAACAATGATGTGATTCTCAGCCACCTCAACGTGTCTACTCCACCCTGGCCGGACTCATCCTCCTGCTCACTATGGACTCTGTGGAATTGTTTCAATCTCTTTCTGTCTAACATACCAACCCTCTGTCTTTCTCTTTCCAGGAACTGGAAAGCAAACTTTGAGCATTGTAAATGTTCCTGGCCCTGCTCTTCCCTCCCCCTCCCCTTCCATTCCATATCTGGCGGAGCAGCTTTTAAAGGCATAAATCACCTTACAAGTCAACAATAAATAAATACATAAATAAATACATAAGTACATCTATAAGCTGCATACCCTTTTTATAATCATCCGCATGGCCATCTTTCCCTCCTCGATCACTTTTTGTGCTCTGCGTGGAGCTGTCTGGATACCGGAGAGTCCCTCTGAGAAAGTCTACCCTGCATCTCATCAATCTTTGTTATTGTTTAACCATTCAGTGCCTCCCTCCCCCCTTCAGTGAGGGAGATGCATCATGCACTGAGTGGCTGTAACTATAGATTTTCAGTATATTACACATAGTGACTGGCTTTGCTTGTCCAGTCATTCATCAGTTTGCCCATATGCGTGTCCTCCAGAGGCAATTGTGTATTTGTCTTGATCTCCGAAGAACCCCCTCCAGCATCAGCTGAGAGGTGACATCTCTGCAGGGCTGTGTGTTGCTGTTCCCCATGAGTACAGGGAGATAGCCTAAGATCTCGAGGTGACTGACTGCTTTGCCCTGCTTGGATAAAGGCAAGTTGACCTGCCTTGGAGCGGAACAGAGCGGTTATTACCTTGAGGCTAAGAGCAAGGTGCAGCTGAGCTGAGGTCTGCTTGGAACTCGAGGGGAAGAGCCTTCTCTGGAGACCCACACCCCTACAGCTCAGCCCACTGGGTGACACCCAAGTCCAAGAAGAGTCTTTCACTACCCCTGGGTTGTTGTTATTATTAGGGTCGAGCCTGCGTTGCATGCGCTCGCGCATGCGTATCGCAGCAAGACGCTTTAGTTATTAGAAAAGGGCTCGGAGCCCTGCCGACCTCACGTCAGTGTGTTTGATTGGTTGGTGGGCTTGCCTAGTAAAATCTGCTTGCTTTCATTAGTCGAAGGCATGCCCACGTCATGCCTTTTCCGGTGGTTAGCCCTCCTCGAGCGCAGCGACCAAGTACAGAAAACATGCGAGGCTCGCTGTTTTCTGTCTGATCGTGGACTACTTTTTCTCTATTTTCCTAGCGCGATTTCGCTTGGCAGAAGTCGAGCGCTCTACACAGTTAATTTCCCTTTCTCGGTTACGTACATTAAAGCACTTTTGCCGATAGATGAAAAGTCGGGTTAGGAGTTTACAACGCGATCAGCTCTAACATGAGCAAACGCGAGACCCGTTGCATTGGAAATGCTTGTTATTATTATTATCGTTGTTGTTGTTATTTATATTCTCTTCATCATCATTTTATTGGTAATATTATTGTTGCTCTTATTGACTCAACAAGAGCAGGTCTTTTGATCCTGGTGCATACAAATCACACATGATCTATCGAGAGGTTTTGGCTGAGCGAAAGAGAAGACAGTGCCTCTACCTGTTCTAAATGCGCAGGCGTGTTAACAGGATGCATGCTCGGAATAGTTTCCCAGCTACGAAGCACACCATGAAGGCATAAGCAGATGATGAAGCAGATCTTAATTAGTAGTCTCCTATTTTTGGAACTGGTAACACATTTACGCCCACGCTACATCCCCTGTCACCAGCCTTTCTCGCGAAAGACACTTGTCGTACAGGGAGTACGGAAGCACTTTTGTACAGCATGATTGTTTTTCCAGTTTGAAAAATCTGGATGTGTGAATGTCGCATCCTACTCCTGCGGCCCAGCATAGTGACCGACATCCCCAGAAGCTCATCCTCTCTCTCCACTTTGGAGGCTCAGGCACAATTAACTGTGTATGTTCTTAGCGAATATGATTTTTTTCCTGACTCTCAGCTTCTCTGGCTCTGCTTAATATGGGAGAGGTCACAGGCTTTAATAAATCCTACACTTTTGTACATTTTCTTACACTCTTAGATCATTCATCCCTGTTCCTTTTGGAAGATACATTTCTTTGTTTTCCCCTTGGGAAAGATTCATCCCTATTCCCTTTAGAAGATACTTGTAATCATTGCCTTTTGCTGTGTTACATACCATTAATGGGTATGTTCTCGGGATTAGGAGTTTTTTCCTGTCCCACAATATAGAACATAGAATATCTGGGGAAAAAAACCCTTTTGGACCACAACTGTGTACCCCTGCAGATCCAGTAGAGTGGCTACACTTCACTGGTTCCTGCCTGCTGACTCCAGCCTGTTGCATTGGAAGACCATGCCTTTAGGGAACAGATTTCAAATGACATGTTATTACTTTACTTAGAAACATGATTCCACTTCATCCCATCTCGCTGAAAGGGAAGCTTTCAAAATAGTACTTGGTGGTCACTGCATACGTAAGATGCTAGGGGCCCGTAATACCATACTAGCAGACCTAGAGAAGATGAAAGCCTCTCTTATGGCTTTGGAAAGAGCGGCACAGTTTGATGTCATTGCCAAAGATGGACTGCTTACCATTAGAGAACGCCACGCCCAACTGATTGAGTCACTGAGGTGCATAGATTACAAAACTCACAGAACCAAAACACACTCAAAGACAACAAATCAGGAAGGCTGATAGCCTGGCTAATCAAACAAGACATTAATAGAGCTCCTATCGCAGCACTCTGGGCTCTCCCCAGACGATACAGTATATTCACAATCTGCAATACGCTTTCCTTCTGCTCTCAATATTACACACTGTACAGTTCGGACCCAACTCTGACAGAGACTCACATTAGCGGGCTCCTTGAGAACCTGGCCTTTGTACAGGTCCCAGCCGAGCGTGTTCAGTCTATAGATTGTCTGATCACATAACAACAAATAAGGGGCGCCATCAGAAACTTTGCTAACCCTAAATCCCCTGCCCTGGATGGCCTACCCATGAAATTCTACAGCACATACACATCCTTCCTGATCCCAAAACTCTCTGAAATTTATAACATGGCCCCAGGAGAAGACTTTTGAAAAAGGGTTTGATACGCTTAGTTGGCACTACATGTTTGCGATGTTGCAAAAATTGGGAATGGGTCCTAGTCAGGTTGATCCAGTTATTTTACACAAAGCCAACGATCAGGCTTGAAACGGGCAGCTGATCTCAGACTCCATGCCTGTTGAACGGGGCACCAAACACTGCTGCCTTCTATCGTCCCTCTTCCTTGGTTAGCAGTGGAACCCCTGGCCTTATGGCTCTTCCATGTGGGACAGAACTGGGTGATCCTGTTGGGACTTGAGATGCATGTGGTCTCTCTATATGCAAATGACATTCTCATTTACCTAGAGCACATACGGAAGGGAGTGGCAGAAGTGGCGGAGACTCTCTCTTTCTTGAAGACATCCTGACCTCAGGGTTAATTGATCCAAATCCTTCCTTTTCCCTCTCTGCCCCACATGTCCTACCCAAACCATTGAGGCCAATGCACACCAAGTATGCTGGGAACCTATGATATTCCACTGACTCGGAATTAACATATACCACTCCAGTGCATACCTACTAGATGGAAGCCTAATGAGGGCAGTTTCCTCCTTGAAGGCCCAGACCACCTTCTGGAAGTCATTGCCCATAGCAGTACTTGGAAGAGTTGTCCTTATAAAAATTATGCTGCTGCCACATTTAGGGCCTCATTACGAGCCGCCATGGTCGCAGTGGCAGTCGGACCGCCGCCAATGCGGACGACAGAGCCAGCACTGCCAGATTACGACTTTGCGTCGGCCTGGCGGTGCTGGTGGTCCTAATCCGCCAGGGCAGCGCTGCAAGCAGTGCTGCCTTGGGGATTACGACCTCCTTCTCTGCAAGCAGTTTCATGGTGGTGACACCGTCATGAAAAGGTTGGCGGAGAAGGGGTGCAGCGGCCCCCCTGACCAGACCCATCACTGTGCTGACTGTCGGCAAAGCAGACAGTGAACATTGCGACTGGTGCTGGTGCACCCTACACACTACAACATTCCCGCCTGCTCTATTATGAGATGAAGACAATGCTGTAGGCCGTTTCCCGCTGGGCCAGCTGGAAACTCATAATGGGCCCGGCGGTGATCCTGCTACACCAGCGGCAACCTACCTGTCGGGACTTCGGCGTACGGGCTTTTCCGTCCGCCGAAGACATAATAAGGCCGTTAGTCTATTACTTCTCCAACCTACCATTCTGAGCACACACAAATCCCTCTTCCATACCTTATACAACATGATAAGCAACTTGATATGAAAAATGGCTGGCACAGAGTGGCATTATCTAAACTCAAACTTTCCTCAGATGAGGAAGGCTTAGGGATCCCAGACTTTGAATCTTATTGTTTTGCAGAACAAGTACAGTGGCTGGCCCGCTGGCTAGCGGGCAGTAATCTGCAAGAAATTGAGGTCTGTAATAACTGACTAGTCCTAGATATCATACAGAGATCTCTAGTACCTGGAACGGTTGAATCTTCACCCATTAATAGGCTGGTTCACAGGGCGCTCATCCGTTAATGTAGAGCACTTGCAATCATAGCTGAAGTGGTGCCATTTGCACTGGTGATAACCTTGCAGGGTCTCATCTGCTTTGGGGAGGGGGCAACCTGGACCAGTGATGCAGTGAGAAACTGCTGGGATAAGATGCCTGGAAGACTTCGTTCAAGACATAGCCCTGATTCCCTTTGACACATTGACCAAACACGATCTGCCTGTAGACTAATTCTTGACACAGCAACGTATCCTGGTGGCACTGACCTCCAATTAGAGCATCACTGACACTGAACCACCCCCTCATCATCTCTCCCAAACACTGTACACAACAGGAACTGGTAGTAAGCTAATCACCTGGCTAGTCAGGGCGATTCAGCATTGCAGAGCAATCCCTTTACCTCATCTCTGTTTCAGATGGGACTAGTATATTGGGCACCCTCTCACACAGAAAGAATGGGACACAATCATCTTGCTCCTACATTAAGTTTCACAGGATGCTATATTCCATTACATTCAGCTCAACATACTCCATAGAGTATACTTAACTCCAGCTTGCTTCCATGAAATATATGATACAGCTAATGCAGACTACCCTCGCTATTTCGCCCCTATTGCAGACATGGCACATATGTTCCGCTTCTGCCCTGTGATATCCTCCTGCTGGAGTGAGATATGCACCATCTTAGCCACACTTTTTCCCATAGAGAGCTGCCTGTTAGGCCTATATTGGCACCCAAAGGTGGGAAGAGTAACTAGCAGTTTTATAGACATTGGGGGTTATTACAACTTTGGAGGAGGTGTTAATCCGTCCCAAAAGTGACGGTAAAGTGACGGATATAACACCAGCCGTATTACGAGTTCCATAGGATATAATGGACTCATAATACGGCTGGTGGTATATCCGTCACTTTACTGTCACTTTTGGGACGGATTAACACCTCCTCCAAAGTTGTAATAACCCCCATTTTCTTCTTATTAGCCAGGGGTTCTGTTGCCATGAAGTGTTAATCTCCTTCCCCAGTGCACATCTCTTGTTAGAGTGCATTGGTGCTCAACTGGCACAGAGTGACACAGAGGTTGGATGGCGCCTTGCACCGAGAGGAGGCCAGGAGACTCCAAAAACAGCCCATTGCATCACATTGGGACGAACTGACACTTGTCTTTCAGGAACACAGTAAAGATGATGACAGATTCCCCTGAATGCCTAACTGTTACACTACTCAGCCGAATTAGCTTTCTCCATCTTATTACTTACTGGGATCTTGGGTGCTATTCTTGCCACAACACTGTATCTGTTTCCCGCCTACTTGGTACTGCGTGCTGCTCCAGATATAACATGAGGAGCTTTGATATTACCACAACTATCAATAATGATGTATTATTTGGAACCGACACTGCCCAGTGCTTAGTTCAGCTTGCTGTTAATCCATTTGCCGCCACTGTAGAAGACAGCATACCTGAATTGCAACACTATGTTAACATACTTATACGGCTGGACAACATCTGTATGTCAGTCAGTCAATCAGGATTTGTAAAGCATGGCTAATCACCTGACAGGGTATCCAGGCACTTTTAGGTCCCGGGGAAAGCAGTGTGAACGAGGGAAAATCAAGGAGACGGCACACAAAAGCATAGAAAAAAGCAAGGAGAGAGCAGTGAAAATGAGGGGAAAGCAAGGAGAAGGTACTAAAAAAGTGAGAAAAGCAAGAAAAGAGCAGTGAGAATCAGGGAGGAAGGAGAGGTACACAAAAAACGGGGGGAAAAGCAAGTAGAAAACAGTGAACATGAGGGAAAGGCAAGGAGCCGGCACACAAAAAACAGGGGAAAAAGCAAGGAGAAAGCAGTGAAAATTAGGAAAAACAAGGAGATGACATACACAAAATGGGGGAAAAAGCAAGAAGACAGGAGCAAGAGCGATGTAGCAGCATGGAGAGAACTGGCCGCTCAATGGGGCCGCTCTGCAGCCTCCATTAAGTAGGTCCTGGGAGGAGTGGGGGGCTCTACAAGGCAGTGGGTGAGGCGAGGTGGGAGGTGGAAAATAATGGGCAGCAGGTAGGAGTGGCAATGAGGGAAAAAGCAAGGAGAAAGCAGTGAAATCTAGGGAAAAGCAAGGAGAAGACACAAAAATGGGGGGAAAGCAAGGGAAAAGCAGTGAAAATGACAGAAAAGCAAGGAGAAGGCACAGAAAAAATGGCAGAAGAAAGCAAGGAGAAAACAATGAAAACCAGGGAAAAGCAAGGAGAGGGCACAGAAAAAACAGGGGGGAAATGGAGAAAGCAGTAAGAAAAAGGGAAAAGCAAGAAGAAGGCACTCAAAAAATGGGGGGTAAAAAAGCAAGGAGAAGGCAGGAGCAAGAGTGATGCAGCAGCATGGGGAGAGCTGGGCCTGGAACCTGCTCCAATAGTATTCACTGTCTACTGTTTACAAAACAAAGACTAAAGAGGTATTTTGAAGCTTATGCGCTGACATAGATCAGTGCACCATCCATGCGCCTCATGTGCTTGCAAAGCATGACTCCTTCCCTTCTTTTCTCCACAGACTGGAGAGTATGCCACAGACGAGGATGAGGAGATGAGCCCCATGTTTCCTGGAGGAGATATGGCCATCGAGGTCTTTGAGTTAGCCGAGAATGAAGACACGCTGTCTCCAGTGGAGATGGACCCCGAGAAGCTGGTGCACAAGTTCAAAGAGGTAAGAACCATTTGTGGCCTGGCAGCAGAGAGCGTCTGCCTGATCAGAGTGAGCTGTGACATGCAGTGCTTCCCTTGTGCTGCTCTTTATCACATCATAACACTCTGCCATTTTGTACCAGCTCCAGATCAAGCACGCCGTGACTGAGGCTGAGATCCAGCAGCTGAAGAGGAAGGTAAGTGGGAACAATGAACACAGGTGAAATTGGTGTAATGTTGTATTGAATGTATGAGGTGCATTGTTTGTGAGATGCATGAGGTAGAAAGGTGGATCCAGTGCATGAGGTGCACTGGATGTATGAGAGGCGTTAGATGCTGAGGTGTATTACGAGTGGGAGGTGCATTGGGTGCGTGTGAGGTCTGTTCACTGGGTGAGGTGAATTGAGTGCATGATATACATTGTGTGTGCAAAGTGTATTGAGGGCATGAAGTGCTTTGGGTGTATGAAGTGCATTGAATCTAGTATGTGAGGTGCATTGGGTAAGTGAGGTGCATTACAAATGTGATATGTATGAGGCACATTTTCAGTGTGAAGTGTATTGTCCATGTGTGGGATATACTGAGTGCATGAAGGATAGTGAGTGTATGATGTGCATTGTTTGCGTGAGTTGTATTGAGTACATGAAGTGCACTGGGCACACGTGGTGCCCTGGGTGTGTGAGGTGCACTGATTGCATGAGGCTTATGGAGGTGGAGAGGTGGACCATGTGCATGAGGTGCATTATGAGTGTGAGGTGCATAAGGTTCATTCTTGCTCCTTCCTTATCTTTTTCACAATATTTCTCTTTTCTGTCTTTTTTCTTACACATACACATGTGAACAGTACCCACTCATACATGCACACTAGCTCACTCTTTTTCATTCTCGCTTCTCTCTCTCTCCCACTCTCTCTCTCGCTCTCTCGTCTTCTGGTAACTGAGAACTATTCCCTCTCCTATCTACATCTCTGTATAGGACTACCCTTATTATTGTTCATTTTGTTCGCTTTAACTGTTTTCTACTAACTCTTTTGCTTCTTGGTCTCTATCTCTTTCCTTTGTGTCTCCTCCTGCAGCTGCACTCTATCGAGCAGGAGAAGGCTCGATGGCGGATGGAGAAGGCTCAGCTGGAGCAAAGCGTGGAAGACAACAAGGAGCGAATGGAGAAGCTGGAGGGCTACTGGATGGAAGCGCAGAACCTGTGCCAGGCAGTGGATGAACACCTGAAGGAGACCCAGTCCCAGTACCAGACTCTGGAGCGGAAGTACAGCAAGGCCAAGCGGCTCATCAAGGAATATCAGCAAAAGTAGGATTGGGGGAAAGGCCTGGGTGGGTAGGGAGAGGACTCTTGATTCCCAAACAGGGGGAGCACATGTACATAACCCTGCTGTGTGTTCAAGAAGATATATAAATGATTTTCACTCTCTTGTTCCAGAAGGGAGATGCTTGAGTTGTATTTATAGTACAGAGTCGTAGATGACCGGACAATGTCATGTTTCTCCTCCAGTGATCCTGTCTCTTTCTCCTTCAAGATGTCTGTTCCATACCCTAAGGACTCTCTCTCTCCAGTCGTTTCCTGATGTGAGGAAATTGTGCATTTTTATTGCAACTTCTAAAACCTTTCCACAACCAATGTATATAATCCCTTCCCATTGAAGACTTCTCAACGTTCCCTATTTAGGAAACATATTGGCTCTCATCCATTGTCTGTTTTCCCTTTATTTATTCCCTCACCCCACTCAGTTGTATCAACTGCTTAACCTCTGGAGTCTGTCATTCCCTGCTTTGAAGAAATCAAGAAATCCGTCCAATTTTACCTAAGCACAACAGAAGAGATTGAATATAGGTGCTTTCCATGCAGCAACCATTACTAATTTGGTTGGACATATAACAGTTATGTGACAAAGGGCCTCGTTACGACTCTGCTGATTTTTTTTTTAACTCTGCGCCAAGCTCTGAGTTGTGCTGAGTTTCTTGCTCCTGGCATTTACCATGTGCAATAAAGTCCATATTCCCCATTAAATCGCAGGTGATGAAGCCTGCGTGAATGTATCTGGGGAACAAGGCCCACGATTTACCAGAACATGCAGATTTTGCTTTGGTAAGCTCCAAACTCCAAACTCGGAATAGGTGGAATTTATCACACCTAATAAATTCCAAACACAGGGTTATCACATTTTATCAGGTGAGATCAATTCTGACTACCACTTTTGGGCACTTCTAATTCACCCCTGAGTTTGTCCAACATGCAATTGCCCATTAGGGTTGGTTTGTTAATTTCATCATCTTTAGTGTCCATCTTTATCGAATGAAGGGTATGCAGCTACCTGCTAGGAACATGGCTCTCATGCTACATAGTCTCTGTTCTCCTGGAACTAAGACCCTTGCTTACATTACCAGTGTCTAAAGTCGATGTGTGCTAGGACATCCTCGGGCGATGGGCTTTCAGACTGGCTCACGAAACACAGAATCTTGCTGGAAGTAGAAGCCACACACCTACAGACAAAAACATGTTTTTTAATTGTTCTTTATTAGTTTTCAAACAAGGAAGAAAGTGACATATGTTTATCAGTAGGCATAACCAACACAATCGTTGAGAGTTGACACATTTATACATATTGTGGTCCTGTCATTTGCCGGGTTTACGTGCCATGAGACTAATAATACATTAAGCTCGCATGCAACAAAACCTGAGACCACCCTTCTACTGTACCAAACACATAAGTTATTGAGTCTTCTAAATACATTGCATAAATGTAGCCAAAATGTAAGCAATTATCAATTTACCAAAAGATAACCAGTTTTTTCCTACACAATTTTTCCCCTTCTCCTTATTCCCATAATGTTGTCTCATATGCCATTGCCAGTAGTTTGCAGCGGTTGTCCCTTATTACCGCCAGGCCAGTACCAGCATTTTGACACAGTATCCTATATGCCAAGAATTATATCTAGTTTGCAGCACCAGCATTTTGCCATGGTTGCCCCTTGTGCCAGGAATCACCTCCAGTATCCGATTCCAGCATGTTGATAATGGTGCCCCCTTAAGACAAGAATGACCTAACTGATATACCACTCAGTTTTCCATGGTGCGACACTCCTCACGCTCCTTCACTCACCCATCACTCATTCTAACATTCACACTCCCTCACTTTCATGCACTCATTTTCTTTTATACTCAGTCACACAACCATACTCACAAACTCTCATTGATACACAGTCACTCAGAAACACAATCACACTCTCTCTTTCACACTCACTCCACCTCTCTTACTCACACTCACCTCCCTCATTCTCTCATTCCCGCTCATTAACTTGCTCTCACTCCTATTCACTTGCTCACTTTCTCACTGATTCTCACTCACTGTCACACATAAATAATCCTTGTCATTCACATATACACAGAGCAGGTACAGTGTTTTTTATGGGCGAGCACAAAGCGCTCCGTCCCAGTCTGTAATCTCTCTTTGTGCTTCAAACCACTCCCATGTCACATCAGTCACTTACATTGGTTCGTGGGCTTGCTTTTTAAAATCCGCTTGCTTTCATTTGTGAAAGGCGTACATATGTCATGCCTTTTCCGATGTTTAGCCCACCTACACAGCACCGGTAAACTACTAAAAACATACGAGGCTCGATGTTTTCAGCATGGTGTCTGGACTACTTTATCTGTTTATTTTCCACGCCGCGCGATCGCGCTGGTGTTTACAAAGCGCGATCGTGCTCGGTTTTTCCGTTTTCAATTTCAGCACCATCCCGTTGCATTTTACATAGTGCGATCACGCTGCGTTTTTTTTTCTTTACAACGCCCATAGCTCTAATTCGAGCTAATGCGAGACCCGTTGCGTTGAAAACGCTTGTTTCCTTTACGTACTTTGCTGTGCTGGCGGCTCCTCCATGGCAACGGCAGGGCAGAATTCCATGCTGAACATAGGAACCAGCAAGGCAGGAGGGATTCCTGAGGAGCCAGAAACCACAGCAGAGGCAGGGCGATCAGCAGGAAATCCTGACCTAATCCTGATGAGGAATGAAGTACAGCCCTATCAGAGCTGGGACAGTGCCTGCAATCTCATCCCTGCTGCGCTTTGTGAATTTTTGTTGGGATCAGTGATGCACCGACTAGTATCCGCATTTATGCCGCATTGTCTGAAGCGCAGCACAGTGGGCCTGCTGAATAATGTGGCTGTGCCTGCGTGAGGTCACACATGTCCCATCTAGGCCTCCACATACTGAACGCTGGCTTTTAAAACACCACTATTCAAGTGGATCATGGCTTAGCCCCCAAAGCCCTCTTCCTCATTCCCCTTCATCCATGGGCCAGCGCACGGACAGAGCTTATGAAAACACAAGCGTTTTAGAAAAGGGAGAATTATGTGGCAGGTCAGATTTGCAGGGCACTGCCCAGACAGCCCTGTTGACAAGATGCCACTTTGTAACTACTAACGTTTGAGGAGCGTGTCCTTGCTACGGTGCAACAAAATGTGTGCCCCGAGCAGTTTCTAAAACTTGCAAAAATAAGAAACAATTCAATTTCAGTGACTATTGATAGAGCGTTTCCAGCCTAACAATTTACCTGTAGTTGGACGCTCTTGGGTCGATGAATCTTTTGACCAAGTGGGACTCTCCTTACTCGGGAGTAATCAATCAAAATCAACAATCAATAATCAATAACGAACATAAGCAATTCCCCGATCAACATAACACTTCACAATTAATCCAGAATACATTTCGGCGAAACCATGACCTTTCGGTCATGAATAATCACACCAGTTTATGCAAAGTTAATGAATTTATTTCCCTATATTAACAAAGCTAGCACAATGTAGATGTGTCTCAACACCAAATGATATATGTAAATGAACATTAATAGCTGTCCATAACGACGAAACAGATGCAATCTATGCAGCATTTGAATAATAATGCCTTCGATAATAGCAACACAAACCACTAAAACTATAATCTGTAATGAGCTAATTGCATACATTTAGTCAGCATAACAAGGTCTCAAATTGCATCGTGCATCAAATGAATCCTCATCTAACCTCAAATTAGCATCAGCATGTGGGACTTCATGCAAAAACAATTTAGCAACATTAATTTGGAAAACTCCTAACTAAGGCTCTTATCAAAATCAGCAGTTGGTTACCTAAAAAGAAACACAATGCAATTGTACAATTTTCCTTTCATATTTACCAAATTCAATCAGCATTCAAGGAAGTCTTCGTCTCACAGGTACCGATTTCGATCAGCATGGGTACCGGTTCCGATCAGCATGGGACGGGGGCAAAGGGGCAGGGTGGACAGGGCAATTGCCTCACAGCGGCAAGATAAAACTACTACTTCATGCAAAGGGACAAATTAAAGTTAAAGTCTCTAGGGCGAGAATTACTTAAAGTCTCTTTCTCTCGATTAGAGAAAGCATCAAAGTCTCTCAAAATGGCGTCGAACATCAATTGGCATCGTAGAAGATAGGCAATAATGTCCGATAGGTAAATGGCCGCTTTCTTCCTCGTGCACCTGGTTTTTATAGACAACAGTTCAAATCCAGTAGGGTCTTCCATTGGAGGGTTCATAGGTTAGCTTCAAATTGTCCAATCAAAAACAACAGTTCTCAAGCTTTTACCTAAGCATACATTATCCTTGGAGTCGGGAACGTAAGTTGCAACATATTTTACCAATTAACTCACTTTCAGAGCGTCCATTGTCTGCACCTGCAGATTGACCTTGGAGTGGAAAAGAAGATGCCAGGCTGGCACGAAACCTTAAAGATAAGCATGTGAACGGTCTCACTGGAAAAGTACAGCTTCAAGCAAGAATACACGTTTATTAGCACATTGGAAAAATACGAGCATCTAAACCGTGAGACACGGCAGCTAGGCCAAAGCCTCCACTAAAGTTATGCTAAGCTAAAGCATTTCTACCAAGCAAATCATGGCCCACGTTTACGATTATATCAAACTAGTACAATTCTAATACATCACGTTATATGAAGCACGCTTATAAATGTTGGCAAACTACTCTGAGGGCACATTTGTCCCCGTACAATCTTATTTAGTTCGATTAAAGTCACACTTGATTATTGCAGCACTACGTTTATGCACTAATAAATGTAAAACCTTCATTTCAGCTTCATCAATCCCTCCTCTGATGACTACTTGTCATCACACAAAACCATTCCCACAAATTTTATTCCATTAAAATTCTGTCAGTTCTCTCTGCCTTTTAGTTCCCCTTGTTCTTGCTTTGTATTCTTCTGCCATTCTTTTCATCATTTTCTCTTCCTTCCTTCTTTTAATTCTTGCCATGATCACTATTATTCCCCTTTTTATTCCCCAAATTCCAAAGATGCAAATTAGAACTATTAGAATTCCCTGTATTATTTTTAGCAAGATTCCATTCCAAATGCCACCAAGCCAATTTCCCACTGAAGCAAGTCCCTTTCCAACTTTCTCCCACACTCCTGGTTCTTTCAATTCCTTCAAATCTGCACTCTCTTTTGTTAGGTTAGCAAGCATTGTTTTAATCTTTGCACTGTTATCTGGAATATACGTGCAACAGTGTCGTGAACCAAGCATTTTGCAAACGCCGCCATCCTTTGCTGAAGAGTCATAGCTCTTTCCGCTGCAAGTTCAGCGTCCATCAGGATTATAGCACCTGAAAACTTTGTCAACATGTTATCCACTATAGTAGACAACTTTCTTATTTTGATGGAATTCAACACAACTCCCAATGAAGGAATCATGGCTCCAAATATATCTCCTACCACAGCAGCTGCGGTCTCTCTTTTCTGGATACGATGGGATCCAGATGTCTTTGGAATCATCGATAGGTCATCCAGTTGATAAACCTTTGGGAACACTATACCCAAATAACATCTCCCCCACCATCCTTTTGGAAGACGATAATAGGCATTATGCCCACAAATGTAATACACACCTGGTATGACAGGGTCAAGTCCGTTCAACATGAATGTCCATTTGGCTTTAAAGATAAACGTATGTTTACACTCACTCGCTCCTACAAAATTTTTGTCATAATAAGATTCACCTCGATATATACAAAATTTCCCTACATGCCAAGCATCTAAAGCTATTCTCCCTTGTGTCTTTATTGCAGCAAAAGCATAATTATCTACTGAAGTCCTCTTATGTAGTTCCTTTTCTAATTTCGCATTCATGTGTGCCCTTCTATCATCTGTGCGATCTAAAAAGCTTATTTCTACTGCAGATAGCGAGCAGGTAAGATTCTCCCTATGAGCGTGAGCTGTTTCAAAAGGTTGCATTGGCTCGAAAAATTCCCTCATTATTTTAGCATCCCAATCTTTAGCAATCTGGCTAAGCTGCGTGATTATAGGAACATATGCAAAGGTAACATCATAATTTGAGTAAAAATACTGTATGTTTGTTTGACCATAAAATCTAGAAGTTACTATACTACATGTAATCCCATATGTAAGAGGCATGTGATGATAAGTCACCCCTTCCGTTACCGATGTCGGTATCTGTGTACACACATAACAATCTTTTGCATCCATAGTCTCAACATATTCTGTTAGCAAGCGATAGAAAACATTATACGAAAGCTCCTTTTTATCATGCAAGTGTCTCTCATCTAATTCTAGTCTTTTTAGTGCGGTTAGTTCAGTGACAGTAACAGGAGCAAAAGTAGAAGCATCAATTTTCTCATTCTCACCCTTACCATGCATTCCAAGCACTATTGCCATTATTATTAGTACACATGCAATTACCAAGCCTATACACGCATATTTACAATATTTCTTTCTACTGTTTTGCGTCATGATCTGTATAGAATCAGAGAGCTAGAAGCACCTATAAAAGAAACGATTTAGCAATTCAGTTACAAAGCTGAACGAGCGCAATGTTCACACAGTCTTCTTCAGGAGCCAAGTCACTTATCGGTTAGCAGCATTTGTCTCAATTCGGTCTCAATTCGGCAATAACTCAGTCTTTTTTTTTCTTTTTTTTTTTCTTCAAAGTTCAATAACTCACTCTCTCTTTTTTTTTTTTTTCTCAGTTGGCACGTTGTCTCAAATCGTGTTTAAGAGTCAATCAGGTTTTCAAAGTCTTATCGAGTTAGCAAATGTCTCATCCGGTTTAGCAATGTCTCAGCTGGTTGTATCACGTTATTATTATAGCAAGCAATGTCATTTACCAGCTTTTCAATCAACAGTGTCCATAAAACTTTTCTTTTCTATTGGTATCTCTTCTTCTTCGTTCTCGAGGCTGAGAGATACAAATTCGTCAGTCCAATCGTCATGGACTACGTATGCCCATTCTGGACCGGAATATCTCCTGTTCGGTATCCTTTTCCTCTTCAATTTTGCATGTCTCTTTGACTCTGCCTCACTGGTACTTTCCTCTTTGGCAAAGTCTTTTTCTTCACTTGTTGTCGGTAACACGACAGACACTTCCTTTCTTTTCTCTTTCACTTTTGGCCCTTCACTGTCTTTCAACTTTTCTCCAGTCTTTACTTTTACTGGTGATATACTCGGTCTTTTCTTTGCACCGTGTCCATTTGATGGACCTGCGATCTCTTCTGAAGAAGTTTGAATAGTTTGGTTCTGTTCTGCCTTGTCCCCTTGTTCTGGGGAGACAATCACGTTTTCCTTTTCTTTTTCTGTACCGTCTGCTTCTGGGAAAGCCCTCCTCTGATCAGGCTCTCCTGCTTTTTCACTTCTTTCGAGCCCTTTGCCACCGTTACTTTCTTCAGGCTCTGTGTCACTTTCAGCTGCTTCAGGCTCTTTGTTACCTTCAGCTGCTTCAGGTTCTTTGTTACCTTCAGCTGCTTCAGGCTCTTTGTCACCCTCAGCTGCTTCAGGCTCTTTGTCACCCTCAGCTGCTTCGTCGCTGTCTGAGGTTTCTCCTTGGTCTTCCCCAAGTGAATCTGTTTCTTCGTCTTCAGAGAATATTTCTCTCTCGACTATTTCTGCCTGTTCGCTTCTAGTTCTGTTTTGCTCTGTCTCAGCGCTTTGCACTTTGTTATCAGGTACTGGCAGTTTCAGCGCTTCAACTTCCTCATCTGTGGGGCACAACACTTTCTTTGTGTGACTGGCGTGAATCCAGTTGGGAACCCCCGCACACTTCACAGCGGTAGTGGTTGTCAGGATCACTTGGAAAGGGCCTTTCCAAAGGGGTTCCAGACACGACTTCCTCACGTGTTTCTTTATCACGACCCAGTCACCTGCTTTCAGTGTGTGTCCTGGACCTTGGATCGGTGGCAAGGTGGTTGCTTCCACCTGGTGAGAGAAAGAGCGAACCACGTCAGCCAGACCTTTGCAGTAGTCTAACACCATATCATCTGTAATATTCAAAAGCGCGTTTGCGGGAACTGCAGGAAGTCTCATGGCCCTGCCCATGAGAATTTCGTGCGGGGACAGTCCAGTCTTTCTGTCAGGGGTGTTTCTCATTGACATTAACACCAAAGGCAATGCGTCAGGCCATTTCAAATTTGTTGATGCACATATTTTCGCCATTCTTGATTTCAGTGTACCATTCATTTGCTCCACCAGTCCTGAGGCTTCTGGGCGATAACTACAATGCAGTTTTTGCTCAATGTTCAGCGCTGCGCAAAGTAACTTTATCACCTCGTTATTGAAGTGACTTCCCCTATCTGATTCTAAAGAGATCGGGAATCCGAAACGTGGTATCAACTCCCTCAACAATAGTTTTGCAAGTGTAAGGCTGTCATTTCTACGTGTGGGGTATGCTTCAATCCAGTGACTAAAAATGCACACAATCACCAACACATACTTCAGACCTCCATGCACAGGCATCTCAATAAAGTCCATCTGCATTCTACTGAACGGGCCACTTGCCCTGCCAATGTGGCTCGCGTTCACAACTGTTCCTTTTCCTGGGTTCATCTGCTGACAAATGACACAACGATGGCAAACTGCTTCTGCAGCTTGACGAAATCTGGGGTTAAACCAATCAGTTTTGAACAATCTTATCATGGCATCTCTCCCTAGGTGAGCTTGCCCATGATAGAACCGCGCTAGCTGCGATAAGAGACAATTTGGTAAAACATATTTTCCCTCATTGGAAACCCATAACTCATCTGGTCTCTGTGTACATTGTGATTTAATCCAGGAAGCCTTTTCATCCTCCCTGACACTATTCTGTAATGCTTTTAGTTCTTCCATTGTATCCACGACCTTTAAAGCAAATGCTTCAGCTGGTTCAAGCTCTGGCTCGCTTATTGAATTCCATTCATCCCTGAGCAATATACAGTTCAAGGCACAAAATCTTGCGACTTGATCCGCATATGCGTTTCCCAAGGAAACATAGTCCTGTCCTTTTGTATGAGCACTGCACTTTACCACTGCAATTTCGGCTGGCATTTGAATGGCATGTAACAATTCCCTTGTTCTTTCCCCGTTTTTCACTGGGGACCCTGAAGAAGTCAGAAAACCTCTCTGTGACCATAGTTGCCCAAAGTCGTGCACAATTCCAAACCCATACTGACTATCAGTGTAAATGGTAACCTTCATCAATGCAGACAGTTGACATGCTCTTGTAAGGGCTACAAGCTCTGCTACTTGTGTGGAATAGACTCCTTGAAGCCAGGACGCTTCCAAGACACCTGTTACAGTACATACAGCATATCCTGCTTTCAAGATTCCCATTGCATCTCTTAAACATGACCCATCAACAAAAATAATTTGGTCATTTTCATCAAGCTTAGTATCTTTGATGTCAGGTCGGGGTTTTGTGCAAAATTCAGTCACCTGAAGGCAGTCATGCTCGACGTCCTCAGCGTTCTCAACTTCAGCATTTTCACCGGGAAGCAAGGTTGCTGGATTCAACGTAGTGCACCTTTTCAGCTGCACATTCGGTGAGCCCAGAATTATTGTTTCATACCTTGTGAGTCTTGCTCCAGTCATGTGTTGAGTTCGGGAGCGGGTCAAAAGTATCTCAACTGAGTGAGGGACCATGACTGTTAATGGGTGTCCCATCACTATTCCTTCACTCTGAGTGAGGCTGATACCAACTGCTGCTACGGCGCGCAAACACCCTGGAAGTGCTGCTGCGACCGGATCCAAAGTAGCTGAAAAATACGCTACTGGTCTGTTTACGCCACCATGGGCTTGAGTCAAGACAGACAGAGAACATGCATCACGTTCATGACAAAACAATGTGAAAGGCTTTGTGTAATCAGGCATACCTAAAGCTGGAGCCCTGCACATGCATTCTTTCAATTCAACAAAAGCATCCATCTCATCTCCTTTCAGCTCAATTTCATCCAAGGCATCCTTCTGGGTCAATTTCAGTAAAGGCTTTGCTAGAGTCGAGAAGTTGGGAATCCACTGGCGACAGTAGCTCACCATCCCCCAAAACTTCCTCACCTCCCTCCTTGTCTTTGGTGGACTCATTTGAAGTACACTTGTTATTCTTTCCTTCATTATTCTCCGTGACCCTTTCTCTATTTGGTGACCCAAGTATTTCACTTTCTTCTGACAGAACTGCAACTTTGAAGGAGACACCTTGTGTCCATTCCTTCCCAAGTGGTTCAGTAGAGCAATGGTATCGGCCGTGCAGCCATTTTCTGTCTTAGCTGCAATCAGTAAGTCATCAATGTACTGTACTAGGACTGACTCGAATGGCAATTCTAACGCTTCCAAGTCTTTCTTTAGTATCTGATTGAAAATTGACGGTGACTCAGAAAACCCTTGAGGAATTCGACACCAACTGTAAACTCTGTCTAAGAATTTGAAACAAAAGAGAAATTGGCTGTCCTCATGAAGAGGCACTGAAAAGAATGCTTGTGACAAGTCGATGACTGAGAACCACTCGGCATCGCAAGGGACTTGGAACATTATCACAGCTGGATTCGGTACTACAGGGCAGCATTTGACTATGATGTCATTTATTTTCCTCAAGTCCTGCACTATTCGGACCTTTCCACTCGGCTTTATTAGTCCCATGATTGGTGAATTACATGGACTGCTCAACACTTCTTTCAGTACTCCCTGTTTTACGAACTCGTCAATTAGTTGGGCGACTTTTATGAGGGTATCTTGTGCCATGTGGTATTGTGGGGTCTGGGGAAAGGTTGCATTGGGTTTTACTGTCACTTTCACTGGTTCCACTCCTTTCACCAATCCCACCTCCTTTCCTGTCATATCCCATACTTCTTTTCCGACTGTTTCCCGTAATTCAGCTGGAATATCTTCTTCAGTTAACATCGGAAGAAGGTTAATCAGAGGATATTTTTCATCGACAACTTCCATCTCGTCCCCTTCTACACTGTCCTCCTCTTCCCCATCACTGCTCGTCTGAATTCTGATTCCATCGTACGAACACATAATCGAACATCCCAATTTTCACAATAGGTCTCTCCCTAACAGTGCTATCGGGCTTGAGTCACAGACCACAAAATTATGTAACCCTTGGTAGTTACCAATGCTGATTGGTACTGGATCTGTGATTGGGTTCGTCAGGTACCTGTTTGCTACCCCCACCACTTGAACTGTTCTCCCTGAGAGGGGCAAATTTGGTACTTCAATGCTCCTAACAGTTGAACGTGTGGCTCCTGTGTCCACCAAGAATGAAACACGATGACCCATAACTTTTCCCTCCACATATGGACCCTTTTGATCAACTTCCAAGGAGGCTGCAAGCACACAATTTCCCTCCTCATCTGAACTTTCACTCTCCCATACATTGTTTATTCCACTCTCACTGTGTAATGGGAACTGTTGTACTGTGCCGTTTGTACTCATCACCTGACTCGAGACCTGTGGAGGAAGCATCACTTGCTGCTGACCCATTGGTGCCAAAGGTATTTGCATTTGCTGATTAGGTACCATGGGTAACTGCTGTTGCATTGGCTGCATTTGCGTCATCTGCATACGGGGCATCTGCATCTGCTGCGGCTGCATAGGCTGTAATCCTTGCAGCTGATTTATGGTCTGAAAATTTGTGTTTGGACCTCTCATTTTCGGTCCCCTCATTGTCTGAAATGCATTGACATCATTGTTTTGCTGACCAACACCTGCACCTTCCTGCACCACCATTGGGCACTCGCGTTTCCAATGTCCGACGATTCCGCACACGTGACACGGCATCACCCTTTTCATTGCCTGCATACCATTCGGAGTCACAACAGTGTTCAAATCCGGACCATTATTTGCAAAACCTCCTCTGCCTCTGCCTCTCACCTGTGGCTGAAACACCATATTTCCCTGCAGCTGCGGCTGCGGCTGCGGTATCTGCTGTTGGAACCCTTGCAACCCTTGCAAACCTGTCTGAGCTGCTTTAAGCTGCATCATCATCACTTTCTCTTTCAACCTTTTCTGTTTCACCTCAATCTCGTCACTACAGTATTTCGCATAATTCAACACCTCATCAATAGGTTTCGACTGCCAACAAATCAAATGCGTCTTTATCATCTGACTTATCTCTGGTCTCAGCCCTTCCACAAATCTAAACACAAAATGAAGCATGTCCTTCGCCTCTATTGTTTCCGTGCCACTGTAGTTCTTGAACGCCTTCAACAACCTCTCATAGTAACCATGAATCGACTCTTTAGCCTCTTGGGCAGTTCGATCAATCTTCTGCCAATCCACATTTTTCGCGGCAACCTTCGTCTTCAAATGCTCAATCACCTTATAGTACAAGCTCATCACCATAGGTGATGGTGCACCCGTATCCCTGTCTCTCTCTGGTTCACTTGTCGGCCAACCTACAGCTCTTTTGCATTCCTCCCACAAATCTGCCGGAACCACAATCTCAAAGAGGGTGTTCAGGTCTTCCCAAAGACATTTTGCAAGCTTCACAAACCTATCAGTCTGTTGATACCATTCAATCGGTTTCTCTCTCAGTTTGGGAAAATCATCCGTAAAGGATTGAATGTCGCTTCTGTGCCACGGTACATGTATCAATTTTCCCACTGCTGTCTCCCTCATTGGTAACATGGTTACTGCATCACTACTCTGTTGTCTTTTCTCCTTGTGCTCTGGGACACTGTCTTTCTTCTTTTCCTTTTTCTTTGCCCACCTGCTTTCCCATTTATCTAAGCACCTCCACACTTGTGCACTCTGCAGCAATTCTCTAAGGTGCGTCTTCATGCCTGCTGACCTCATGTGTTCAAAGTCTGTGATCCCGAAATCCAATCTATAGCTCCTGCTCAAGTGTTTTGTCTTGTCTATCTCAATCCCGTTTTTGTCAGCTATTTCTTGCAACCTTCTGTGTACCTTGTTCACTTCTCTCGTAATCCTGGGACATAGATACCTCAGCTCTTCTTCCGAGTAGGACTCTAGCCTATTCACACCCATAGTCCCTTCCACCAACTCTTCTGCTTCCATGCTCAACCTTACCCTATTCAGGTAGTCTTCCCCTTTCCCACTTGTTGAGCTTTGTGTGGAATTCAGACTGTTGAACCACTGTGTTAGCTGTTGCGCATTCAACCCCATTAGTGTAGCATTCACATCGACTGCCATTGATGGTTGCGGCAACTTCTCAGTGCTCGATGATAGCGGTATTATCAGTGGGGGACTCAACCTCACCACTGTCGACTGAGCACATATGGGACTAAACTCCATCAAGGACCCAGATCCAGTTGGCTGAGCCGCTATCGGAGTTGTCTCTGGAGTGTTTTCTATGCACCTCCTTTCCGTCCCATTCTTCAGCATTGATCCTTGACTGCTCATACCTGCGTTAGGCTGAACGTACAAAGGTACCGGAGGACCTACAGTAATGGGTAGGGTTATCGCATCTGGGTTCTGTCCATTCCCCAGGTTCTGAGGCATGTTCATTCCCACACCATGGGTCATCATTGCCGGCATGCCCATCTGACTCCCCGTCATCTGAGCATGTGTTGTTCCCCCCTGCATCTGCTTTTGAGGCATCAAAAACTGAGTTGATTCAGCTTGTGCCAATGTTGGGTTGCAACCATTCTGTACTCCCATCACGTTTGGATCTAGAATCATTCCCGTACCGTTATCACTGCTGTAGTACCTTGGGACCTGCGGCTGATAATTTTCTGCTGGTTTCAATATAGGCACATCTGGATATATTCTCCTAACCTGCGGTATCTGCGGGGTGAACAGTAAACTCGGGTCCTTAGATCCCGATGGCGTTTCTGAATTCGGATTTTCATTATTCTGTACCGGTGCCGGAGTGGCAGAACTGGTACTTGGACCTTGTCCACTCTCTGCATAAGGCGGTGGACGGTCGTTCAGCAATTGCATGATGAACTCCTCATCATCTGACTCATCTTCTCTATCTTTGGAACACCTCCTGTTTGTCTTACAGGTAGCTTTCTTGCCTGTCGCCTCTTCTTCCTTAGCAATTGCGGGGAACAATTTTATCCCCTGCAATACATCTGTCCTCCACACCTTCTGTGCATTGTCCCACCTAGCGTCCGCTAGTGTCTTTTCTACCTTTCTCATCCTGGTCTCGAACTTCTTTTGCTGTTGCTGTCTAGCCATTAGTTCCCAAATCGCTAGAGCCTCAAACTGTGCTGGCCTTGGAGGTACCTTCATGTCGTACATCGCGAATCTCAAATTCTCTAGGATCCTTATATTGAATGTCCCATGGATTGGGAACGCTACGCTCCCATGTTTCTCTGTCAGCTTGTGCCATTGCTTTAGCCAAAGGCACGGAGCTACCCCTTTTTCCTCCATTACAATGTAAGCTGGTGTACCTTCGGGTGGCGTCTCCTCTCCTACGCTCGCTTTAATGTAAGACTCTCCCTTCATCGCACTCTTTAATGCTTTAAAAAATTTCATTTTCTCATCTTTTATTTCACAAAGTTTGTAATCAATAGGTGACTTTAATTCCCGGAATACTCTTCGCTTGCCTTTCCCCTTCCAATCGAGTCCCACGGACTGCGTCCAATCCGTGCGCGACCCTTCTCTGCAACCAGCCTATCCCAGCGCGGCTCCTAGTGACGTCACACTCACACACACTGCGGCTGACAAAGCCTCGCGGCTCGTCCTCCTTCACTCAGCTCCTCTCGTAACAACTTCTAGCATGTATCGCGAGCAACCAAAAAAAAAAATATATATATATAAAACAGATCTGTCGGTTTACTACAGGAAAGGTAACACAATCGCTTCAGGACCTTAGGGATTTTTCACTAGCCTCGGCAGTTATTCCATCTTTCTCGGTCCCCACTTTCGCAAGCAAATCTGACCCGCAGACCTACTCTCAACTTGTCAATGATCTATTCTAGTGCACTTAGAATTTTGTCAAAGCCCGAAGTCGAAGTTTCTTTCACTCCCTTAACACACGTACCGACTCGTTGACCACGCCCGATCAACCTACTAAACCGACCAGACCACAACATAAAACAAGTGTCTCATACACTTTTCAACATACTCCGGAGTCTCTTGACCTCGCAGGGCCCGTCTCAACAACAACAACCACGTGGACCTTTTTCTGCACAAAGCGCCACATACACGTGAAGTTCGACGACTTCCCTACTCTCACACTCGGAGTCGCACCTCCGCTATTTCTATGAAGTTCGACGACTTCTCTACTCCTACACTCGGAGTCGCACCTCCGCTATTCTCTAAGATCCTCGCAACCTTTTCACACAATCTGCGGCAATAAGCTGTGCAAGCGCAAAACCCTAACTTCACTCTTACCGTCACTAGTACCACCAACGCCGATTCCACACCTCCATTCTCTCCATTCGCAAGCTCCGAGATCCCGGGAAAGTCGCGGGGGACTTAGCCCATCATAATTTTCTCAATCTGTTTTACCCAAGAAAAATCTAATTCAACTTCTCGAATGGGGTCCCAAAGGGCGAAACCGTTAATTCAACACCATGTACTTTAAAAGTACGGGGTCCCAAAGGGCGTAACCGTCCTCTGCTACCATCTACTGATAGAGCGTTTCCAGCCTAACAATTTACCTGTAGTTGGACGCTCTTGGGTCGATGAATCTTTTGACCAAGTGGGACTCTCCTTACTCGGGAGTAATCAATCAAAATCAACAATCAATAATCAATAACGAACATAAGCAATTCCCCGATCAACATAACACTTCACAATTAATCCAGAATACATTTCGGCGAAACCATGACCTTTCGGTCATGAATAATCACACCAGTTTATGCAAAGTTAATGAATTTATTTCCCTATATTTACAAAGCTAGCACAATGTAGATGTGTCTCAACACCAAATGATATATGTAAATGAACATTAATAGCTGTCCATAACGACGAAACAGATGCAATCTATGCAGTATTTGAATAATAATGCCTTCGATAATAGCAACACAAACCACTAAAACTATAATCTGTAATGAGCTAATTGCATACATTTAGTCAGCATAACAAGGTCTCAAATTGCATCGTGCATCAAATGAATCCTCATCTAACCTCAAATTAGCATCAGCATCTGGGACTTCATGCAAAAACAATTTAGCAACATTAATTTGGAAAACTCCTAACTAAGGCTCTTATCAAAATCAGCAGTTGGTTACCTAAAAAGAAACACAATGCAATTGTACAATTTTCCTTTCATATTTACCAAATTCAATCAGCATTCAAGGAAGTCTTCGTCTCACAGGTACCGATTTCGATCAGCATGGGTACCGGTTCCGATCAGCATGGGACGGGGGCAAAGGGGCAGGGTGGACAGGGCAATTGCCTCACAGCGGCAAGATAAAACTACTACTTCATGCAAAGGGACAAATTAAAGTTAAAGTCTCTAGGGCGAGAATTACTTAAAGTCTCTTTCTCTCGATTAGAGAAAGCATCAAAGTCTCTCAAAATGGCGTCGAACATCAATTGGCATCGTAGAAGATAGGCAATAATGTCCGATAGGTAAATGGCCGCTTTCTTCCTCGTGCACCTGGTTTTTATAGACAACAGTTCAAATCCAGTAGGGTCTTCCATTGGAGGGTTCATAGGTTAGCTTCAAATTGTCCAATCAAAAACAACAGTTCTCAAGCTTTTACCTAAGCATAGATTATCCTTGGAGTCGGGAACGTAAGTTGCAACATATTTTACCAATTAACTCACTTTCAGAGCGTCCATTGTCTGCACCTGCCGATTGACCTTGGAGTGGAAAAGAAGATGCCAGGCTGGCACGAAACCTTAAAGATAAGCATGTGAACGGTCTCACTGGAAAAGTACAGCTTCAAGCAAGAATACACGTTTATTAGCACATTGGAAAAATACGAGCATCTAAACCGTGAGACACGGCAGCTAGGCCAAAGCCTCCACTAAAGTTATGCTAAGCTAAAGCATTTCTACCAAGCAAATCATGGCACACGTTTACGATTATATCAAACTAGTACAATTCTAATACATCACGTTATATGAAGCACGCTTATAAATGTTGGCAAACTACTCTGAGGGCACATTTGTCCCCATACAATCTTATTTAGTTCGATTAAAGTCACACTTGATTATTGCAGCACTACGTTTATGCACTAATAAATGTAAAACCTTCATTTCAGCTTCATCACTATCAAAACATATTTTTGTGTTTGAGTTAGGTCTGCATTCTCATACCTCCGTCCTGTTTAACAGGCTTCAGCGCACACATTTCCAGAAGAGCTGCTGTGAATTTACCTGAAGTAAAGTTCCCAGCAAGTGTTTAATTCGAAGAAGAATGTTATCATTTATTTGAAAGCTTTTAAGTGTGAAGCGTGTCAGTAGGTGACATTTCACTATAATGCACGGCGCACACAAACGGCAAAATAAAACTGTAAAGCAAGATCAAAAGAAATTGGCAGCAGTAGCAAATAAGGAGGTCTCCTATTGAGGTGATTTATTTAAGTCTCTCACTTAAAGTGGAGTAATTTGTTTTTTGTCAAAACCTCGTAGAAATGAACAGATTGTGCACAAGATGAGCTTGGGCACTTTGGGCCCCATTTAGAAGTAGGAGGTATCGGGACACGGGTAACAGGAATGCCACTTCCAATGGCGTCCTCTCTGCCCAGGCTGCCCAGGCCCCGTGAACAATAATGGCTTCAGACACAAAAACACAGCACATGGAAGAATTTAGTTTTGTTATTCTGGAATCTGCTCCCTTTTGGGGTTTTAGTTCTAGAAGTTAGGTGAGTGGCACTAGGTTCGCTGTGCTGGCATGGCTCGTTGAACCCGCTGTGCGGAGTGATTGACATGGTGGCCCAGTAACAATACAGCAGCCAGGCAACCAGTGTTTAAAGGAGGCTTAGTAAAAAGGAAGCAAGCTCGTTTACAGTTTAGTTGCTCTACAGAGTGACCTGCTGCACAGTCTGGAGGATGCAGGCTGGTATTGTCACGGTCAGTACTGCATAGGTTACCCTAAGTCAGCCTGCCAGTCTGTCATTCAAGAGTCTTTCCCTGATTCGAGCCTCCTCAATTTAATTGAACACCAGCGCTTTAATGGAATCAGAAGAAATTTGCACAAACTGAATAAACACCATCAGTCTCTTAACCCACAGCGAAGAAGGTATTCAGAACAATAATCTGGCTCCAGTGTAGGAAAATCATGCCTAAGGCTCTGTGATCACTTGCAAATGGATGTGGCCAGGAGAAATGGGGCTTCTCTCTGCTACACCATCCTTCCGCCATGCAGATGAAGGGACCCTCTTCCCCTCCATAGGTTTTCAGTGTGGAAGAGAGACTGCACATTCACCATGGCTGGTCTCCTTCAATAGCAAGCCACGATCCATTCTGTGGTGATATCACGGAGGATAAAATAGCATCCTGACATCACTAAGTGAAGTTCGGATTTCTCCCCGGATCAATATTGGCCCTGCTTAGCCTGCTGACTTGTAACAATGTGCTTTCTTGCTCTTGCATTGCCTGCTTCCTTCCAAGAAGCCACGACTCTTACTACAGACCCATGTGTTGTTTTAGCTTTTATTATGTACTTTTCACATTACTTTTGGCTCGATTACATTGTTTATAATACTTTTGTTTCTGATCGTTCTTTTATTTATTGAATTCTTTGCTTTTCATTCTGTTTGCTGTCAACATAGTGAATTTCCATTGTTTTAGCTGTCTTAAAATGTTATTGTTTTTTATCAGGGCGCCTCATGTGTCCCCTTACCATTTTTCACCTGAACATCACAAGTTTTTTGTGCTGCCTTCCAGTTTTCCCTCTTTTCTGCACACCTACCCCACTTTCTACTCTCTGATGTTCAGTGGTGGGGGAGACCCCAACGCACTCCCTGTATGCTCTGTTCCGTTTCCTTCTCCACTCCTTCGGGCCCTCAGGGGAGTGAGAGAGGCAACTAGTGGAGTGCTTTGATCACTGGTAGGTGTGTTTCTTCCAGTTGAGAAACCATCTAGTGCCTTTGTTTTGTTTCCATTTTAGTTGCTTTGGTAAGCGAAGGGTCAGTATTCCGCTATGCTCCAACAGTGCAAGTGATCTGATCAGTTAATGTCTGTGATCACTCTGAGTGGGTAGTAGAACTTTTTCTCAAACACCAATAGTGCATACCCAAGCCTGAAAAGGACATCCGTCCTTGCAGGTTACACTTGAAAGGCAACCAGACAAGGCTCACTTCTTAAACTGAATTACAGGGGCCCTGAACAGATCGAAGGGGAGCTTCAGTAGTTCCCAAGAACAGGCCAATCCGATGCTCTGAAAGCCATCCCAGGTTCTTCAGAACACCTACTTGAGTTCTTGGAATCTAACATCTCTAAATAAAGGCAAGCCGAAATTCCTCTGACCAGATACATCCATTCACTTCCCAACCTCTTCACCTTTCTTTCTGCATACATTCTGATCCATCATACCACTAAAGCCTGACAATATGCTTTCCTTGGATGCCAAAATAAGCCTCCATCTCACACATGGATCCGTCTGCATTAAACACTTCTTTCTTGCCCCTGCCCATATTATTACATTCATGATAAATGCATCTCTCTGATCAAGTCACGCCCAGCACTATAAAGCATGCCAATATTATCCAACTTCTCAAAAAGTCTCATGCAGACGCTAAGATCTAAGTTAACTACAGGCCCATTTCTCACCTCCCTTTCCATAGAAAGATACTTGAAATTGAGGGGACAATCCAGCTCCATGAGCATTCACAAGTAAACCACAAACACCAGTGTGGGTTCAGACCCACTAGGGCACTGAGACAGCCAATGCCGCCATCAGGGTCGAAATCCACCCCGCAATGGACAAAGCAAAGTAGACAGCCCCCTAATTCTGCCAATCCTGTCAACCATAGAATTCTCCCGGGCAGGACTAGTGGGTAATCAGTCAGAATTAAAACAACTAAATATTTCACTTCCAACTTATCTGCTTATGTCCCCCCGTCCCGTTTATTATTCAACATTTACAAACAATCCTTGCCACAACTTCTTTACCAATATAATATGGAGCTGTTTCAATGCTTGCTGGTAGATTCTGTAGGGCCTAGTGTTAAAGTTAGGCCTGTGTTTCCATACCTCAGTCCTATACGTGTTCCTGCAGAAACAGGCCTTAGCGCATAAATCTCCAGAAGACGTGTTGTGAATTCTCGTGCAGTTGTTTGTTTTAAATATTTCTAAGTGTGAAACACATCAGTAGGTAAAATTTCACTTTAAGGTAAGCCATACACAAATAGTAAAATAAGATTTTAAAAATGGCAGCAGTAAAAAAATAATGTGTTCTCCTACTGAGGTAATTTAAGTCTCTCATCTCTTGAGTGTGAGTCTGCTCTGAGACCTGCCTGAAACTTGCATATTCTGGATGAGATGTTCAGGGCCTTTGGCCTCACTTAGAAATAGGAGGTGAATGAACATGTGGCAATAAAACGCAGATGCCTAACCATCCACCCCTGCCTTCCCCCGCAGTGTTGCTAATGGCGGAGCTGTCACCTGTTCTGCTATAACAAACCATCCTCTTGGCTGACCTGGCATCTGATATTCACTTCCAGTGGCATCCTCCCTGTTAACGACCACCAAGTAAACCATGGTGTCTCCAAACACAAAAACATCACATGGTGAACACCAGTTATCCTGGAATTTGCCTCCCTCAATAACAATTTATGTTAATTTTAGAAATAACATAATTTCGAGTAGGGTCATTATGCTGGCTTTCTGAATATGCTGTAATATAATACCTCTGGAAACCACTTAGTGGGAAAAATGTCTCCAATTATGGTTGACAGCTTTAAACACAGTGACCCAGCAACACAGTACAGCATTCAGGAAACCAGTGTTTAATGAGACTTTGTTAAGGGCGAGAAGGCTAATTTAAATCTTACCTGGTCTACAGCACATGAATCAATTTCCAGATATGTGTAGATGAAACTAGACAACAACCAAAGGGTTAGCACGTTACCTTAAAGTGCAATCTGGTGAACTGAAATTCAAAACTGGGGTTGTTCAACAAAAAATACATTTACATAGTGAGACGTTCATTAGGCTCCACAATGAAGACAGAGAATAAAGTTTCAAACCATAATGGCTTATTAAAGGATCAATGTTTATACAAGACACAATCGTCGAGTTTGTCTCAATACATAATCAATATGTGAATATGTCGATTAATATGTAGTTCAAATGAAAGTTATAAAAGAAGAGGAGTAGCATGGGGTTAGTTCAAAGGAAGGTTTAGAAAGTCAGTTCTCAAGTCGAGGGAGAGTGCCCTAAAATCATCCAGTCTGCTCTAAACTGTCTCCGGAGTGGTCAAAGCATTTATGTTCTGTAATCTACTCTGCTTTAGCCTAAATCACACAATTATAATATTTGCTACAGCTACACATAGGTCTTGTGAAATAAACCAATCAAGTTAAAGTGAAATTATACAGTCACAGGTCCATTAGCTTCTCAGGATCCTCCACAATATATCTTCTCTTTGCGTCTTTCAAAGTTAAATTACAGGCTGGTCCATGTTTCTCGTCTTGCAACAAAATGGGATACATGGACGAGGCTGTATTCTGCAGGTATCTGCTCAGATGTAATACCACTTATAACATTCTATAATGCTTGCAATGAAAATAAAACATTTCATCTCATGTAAGAAGCCGAACACTGTGTTCGACAGCACTAAACTTCAGCTTGCCTATAAATACAAGTTCACATGTCATTAACCAGTGTTAGCCATTTTAAAATGCAGGCCTGTTTTACCTATGGTCAATCTAAACGTGAACAAAATATAGTTAATAACATTTGCACGTGTACATGTCAATGTCAATTTAATGGAAAAACATTTTATATAAAACCCCTTCAAAACCCTCACTCTGGTGACTCTGGGATTCACCAAAAATTACACATTCAGTAACTGAAATCTTCGATTACATTCTAGTTGTTGACTTTCCCAGCTTACGTCTAGACCAGTGGTCTTCAAACTGTGGGGCGGGCCCTGCTAGGGGGGCCTCTAGTGATCCCAGGGGGGGCGCCAGACTCTGGCCAAAAGAAGCATTACACAGATGACAGTGTTTTGCTTTAAGTAGAAACATGCTATTGCGTTTAAAAAAAGGAAACAGTACTTAACTGCAATGTTTAAATACGTCTAGACTTAATTAAACATTGCCATCTTTATAAAATGTTTCTGAAAAATTCTGAGGGGGGGCCCAATGATTTGTATTTTTCAACTGGGGGGGCGCGGCATTAAAAAGTTTGGAGACCTCTGGTCTAGACTCTTCCAGTTCTTTTAATTCACAATAAACCTTATTTTGAATGTCCTCGAGCTCCAATTCTTTTCACTTCCTTTTTCTTCCTCTTGATTCAGATGTCTGCTTCTCTCCTTTGTGATTTGACCCACTCTTTGCTGAAATCATTTCTATCCCTCTTATAAACAGAAATGAGCATATCACACAAATATTAATGATTAGTATTGTCTTTAATATTTCACCACTAATACCCCTAAACTACTCACCAATCTTGGAAAATGCTTTCCCGGTTGCTTCCTAGGAACCTGTCTCCTCCATCTCCTTCATGTCACGACAAGTGTCAGTCATGTTACTTACAAACATGTTAATCTCATTTCTTCTATCAGGGATATAAGTGCAGCACTGCTGGACATGAACCATGCAGCAAACTCTGCCCTCTTTCGCCAGTAAGATATCTAAACCTAGCCTGTTCCATACACCCAGTGTCTTTATAGCCATAAACTCTGCATTTATTGCAGTTAAAGCACCAGTTGTGTTAATAGCCAAACAATTTAACAGGGTAGATGGTTTCCTGATCTTCAAACTATTTGAAACTATCCCTACAGAAGGTATTATAGTGCCAAATATATCACCTACTACTTGTGAAGCACTGCACTTTGCCCTTTCATGAGTCACTATTCCCTTATCATCTATGCCATCTATGTGATACACTTTAGGAAAAACTAAAGCTAAGTATCAACTCCCATTCCAGTTTTTTGGAAGCTGAAATAAAGTATTTTTCGCACAGGCATAATAAACTACTGTAATAACTGGTTGTTTCCGGGAAAGAATTTGATCACCTGCAACCTTGAAACTTTGCGCACAAATACTCCAACCAACCACGTGTGTTCTTTAAACCAGCTCTTTCTACCTTGCAAAACACAATTTTCATTTTTTTCTGTAAATCCAGACTAAGTTTCAGATGTATTCCTGACTCTTTCATTGTTTTTAACTCCTTTTCCCAACCTATCTTTACTCCTTTCCTCAGGGGTGGCTCCTCCATAATAGCCAAGGAGCATTACCCCCCTGCTCAGAGTCAGTCGGTGAAAAATAAAATGATAATAAAACGATTTTATTATCATTTTATGTATCACTGTCTGACAGAGCCATGGAATCTGGGGTGGGGCTGGTCTGGGCCATGCATGGCAGAGAGGAGGAGTGTTGGGCACAGTAAGTGTGCCTGTCAGTTGGGCCAGTAGTCTTAGGACGGCTGAACTGACAGATATGCGCACTTACATTTCTCTAAACCAGCTGAGTTACACAGCCAGGTGAAGAAATGGCCCAGGCTCCCTGTGCCTGAGCGAGCGTCAGACCAGATGACTCAGGCCAATCCCGGTGCTTCTCTCATGCTTGGTACAGCATGAGAGCAGCATCTGGATTGGGACCCTGTGCTTTATGCCCGAGTGACTGTCGGGAGGAGAGGAGCACCAAGGCGTCTGGCAGCGGGACCAGGAGTGATAGGTAAGTTTAAAAAAGATGTTTTTATTATTATTATTATCATCCTGTTCCCCTGCTCCACCACTTTGTATTGGAGGCTGTTGGAAGGTGGGTCATTAGTTGTGTGGCCTGCACAAGTAACGAGTCCGCACACGACCGCCACTGGGAACCAAACACCCCATTGTAGCGCTTGACTCTCATAGGGTAGCGTTGCAGAGCAGTCCAAGGCTTACTCAAGGGAGATGGTGTGGGCTAGTAATCCCCATTCACAAGCACGCAAGCATGACTCTTAATAAATGAATGTCCAGTCTGTGCTTTTTCTTTTGATAAAGTAAAAGTACATTTATTATTCACACACACTACTCAATACTATGCAACAATCTACAAATATCTACAAAGTGATGAAATCACTCTGGACCAACAGTATGTAATCTGTTCAGGTCTCCTTAAGGGAGAATATAATCCAACAACCCACATGGCAAAACAGTCCCAGTGCCCCCCTTTGCGACATTTGAACATTCTGACAGTATTCAACAGTACAGTGCAATGATGACACCTACGTTTGTGAATAAATACTTTCATCCTGCCAAGATGTGACTGTCAGTATCATTATTCAAATTAGCATAATCAGGGAACATAAGAAACCAAATTCTAGCATTCTAACCATCAGGATTACTTTTAGATTACTATTGGATTGCTCTTATTTAAACATAAAATAACTGTAGAATACATGGGGCCATACCAACCTACACCTATGGTAGGCACCCTTTCACAAACAGGAACAAAAGTTCACTGAAGCTTGTGCTTCAAATATCCATCCAACCCTGGAGGGGTTATCTCTCAGGTGTCCCACCCTACCTAGGGTGGGGACACCAACAGATGTTGGGGGGAGGCTGCGCTGCTCCTGCAGCTCCCCCTGTCTCCCAGTTCTCCGTTGGTGGTGGCCCCCATCTCAATGGGACCACCACAGGCGTTTTAAGGGCTCAAAAAGCAGCCCCTGCCCCGCAAAGCATGCTGGGGCGGCTGCATAAATGATGAGCGGCTCTCCCGCTGCGAGGGGAGAGCCGCGATTCCTTTTCCTTTGTCCTTTAGGTTTTATTCTTTCTTTTCTGGGGGTGCCGGTCCCACCCGGACACCCCCCACTCCAAAACAAGGATCCCTCGGGGGGAGCCCACCCCTGGCCGCCCCCGCCGGCTCCCCGCACGGCCAGCACCTCCGGGTGCTGCCGCGGGAGCCGGCCAGCTGACTTGGAGTCTGCCCGCTCCAGCGGGCAGACTCGGGATGCTGGCGGCGGCCGCTGGGGCCGCGCGGGGGAGTGCAGCAGCACTCCCCCTTCCTCCCGGCGTCTTCGGGGCCCCGGGATGGGGTCCAGGGCCCCTCCTCCTCACGACGGGGAGCGCGACGGCGATCCCCGGAGTCCTCTTGTTCTCGGGGCCCCGGGATGGGGTCCGGGGCCCCTCTCCTTCGTAGGGGGGAGCGCGACGGCGCTCCCCCAGGCCCTCTTCTGCACGGGGCCCCGGGATGGGGTCCGGGGCCCCCTCCGGCCATATTCACGGGGAGCGCGATGGCGCTCCCCGACTTTTCTTCGGCTGGGGGTGCGCGACGGCGCACCCCCACTCCAGCCTCTTCTCGGGGCCCCAGGATGGGGTCCGGGGCCCCAGGGGACCATTTTCACGGGGAGCGCGACGGCGCTCCCCGACTTCCCTTCTGCTGGGGGGTGCGCGACGGCGCCCCCCCCCATTCACCCTTTCTTCACGGGGAGCGCGACGGCGCTCCCCGGCTTGTCTTCGCCGCCGGGGGCCCCGGGGTCCCCTCTCCACAGCGGCAGGGGGGTGCCCGACGGCGCCCCCCCTTCTTAAACCTCCGAAGGACCAGGCTTCACGGGGCCACGGGATGGGGTCCGGGGTCCCTTTCTCTTGTGCGAGGGGGAGTGCGACGGCACCCCCCTTGCTCCTCTTCTTCCTGGGCAGCCCCCAGGCCCTGGCCCACCCTGGGGGCACAGTCTCAAGCAGCTGCGGAGCTCCACGCGCTTCGTAGCTGCTTTCACAAAGGTCAAAGGTCGCCATTCTTTGTCCTGTGATATCTCGGGCCCCCAAGGGCCGATTTTCTTCATTCTTGCGTCCTTCCGCTCCTGGTGACAAGCCCTTGCCACCAGGAGTACTCTCCTTAGGCCTCCTGGCCTGGAAGGGTCCCAGATCTTCAGGGAGCCAGTTCCACTGACTCCTGCGCCAATCTTTCCTCTGAGTTTCCTCTTTTCCTTCTGGGCTGCGCGCTCTCCTTGCGCTAGCCCAGTCCTTCCCCCAACTAGTCCTCTGGGGGGATAAGGGGGTCAGCTTGCCTGGCCCTGGCATTCGCCTCGCTGGCCTGGGATCCTTCAGAGGCAGAGTCCCTGCCCCATGGGCAGTCAGGAGGTTCTTCCTTCCAGTTGTCCATGACGCCCGTCTGCAGTCCCAGTGTCCAGCAGTGAAACACAGCCAAGAGAGAGAGCTCTCCCCTGTGCAGGACCTTTTAAGTGGGGGCGGAAGTGTCCAGCAGGTCTGCACCTCTGGCCTATCCAGATGTGCCACATCACTTCCTTGCTCCCATCCCCTCCTTCTTGCACAGTCCTCTGGGATAGCTCAAGGTGGCATCCTCCAGGAGTTAGTTGCCACATGTGCTCAGAAAGTCTCAGCCCCTCCTTCCTGACATTCCTCGCAGGGCTTCTCCAGCCTGCTCCTGGCACTGAATGACAGCTGGCTGATTGATGCTAGGCCCTGCTCCAGCAACTGGACAGAGCAGTAATTGGCCATAATCCTGAGCTGAGGCAGAAAAATATGACATCCCTGGATGACCCATAAGTGGTACAACTATGCTCCTGTAACCTACTGCATCATTCTTTTCTTACAGGTTACAGTGTACTTTGGTGTGACTCTGGTCTCGGTGGACCCCAGCGAACTGGAGTTGCACCCCAGGCCCTCCTTTCCCATTGACATTCAATGGAGTATCCCTCCAATGCAAAGATCTTAAGTACCCTGGCATTGGCATTAAACTGGGTGTCTCTACAGTGAAAAGACCGTAAGCACACTGACTCTCCCTCACATGTATACACCCCTCTCATGAGACCTACTCCAGGTCACCACCCACTCTGCATAGTTCCTCCTGCGCCAGGACTATCTAGGCGCAGTTCTAGGGCTGCGCACACCAGGAATCCTCCTCCCACAGCCCTCACATGGGTGCACATCCATGCGCACACATGATCACATGTAACCTGCCTGGGGCCTCCTGCTTGCTGCGCCACAGCAGCCTTTCCTTAGCACGGCGACACCAGCGGTAAACATGTGTAGTCCATTTTACCATGTGTTTATTGTGCAGGAGTCACCTCATAGGAGGCTTCCTCACAGTAAACAGTCAAAAACCAGGTGGTCAAAAATCGAAAAATCAGGGCAGTCCTGATGGTCAGAACCGTCCTCTAACAGAGGCAGCCACCACTGCCTTTCCTTCACCTCCTCAGTCTTTACCTTTCCTTCATTATATTCTTCTATACAGTCATTTCCAGCCCTGTTCAGTTTACCTGAAGCTTTACAATTAAGTAGGTTAGTTACAGTGATCAGTGGAATAAGCCTTAAATATGACCGATCGCCACTGACTTTGCTCCAGCTTTCAGATTTAGAGTTTTAAATATAGGTACATCATCTAAAAGCAAATCAAATTAGACAAATAATACTCAAAGTGATTTTGATGATATAGCAGACTCATAACTACACTGCAGGTTTAAGTGTATGTGAGGGGTAAAGGGTGACAAGTTACTCCAGCAGCAGAAGTGAGTAAATATGTACAAACGTAACCATTTTTTGCGTTCATAGCTTTGGATTCAGGAACTGCTTTAGCCCTGGTGGTGGCTGCTGTGACATTTTTTGGGCACCCCCCCATGACCTCCTACTGAGATTCCCTCACTACCACCTGCAAAAGTGCCCCTTTAGCGCACCATAATCTCTCATGCACATGCATTTCATTTATTTTTAAAGCACTGGTAAAGGCTGGATTTTTTAATGCACACAGCTATCCACATAAAATAGAGATCTATTGTTTGCACAGCATATTAACCCACTACTATACTTTGTGGTAAGTCAAAACTACCACTAGACAAAACTCAGATCTCTCCCTAGCAAGAAAATTAATCACACGAGTTACCTTGACATTTATATTGCTGCCTGACAGCTGGACGCATATGGAACTTTACAGCAGGCGTTTTTAAATTTTAAGTTATTGCTAAAGACAGCTCCCACACTCCCCCCACCCCAGGTCAGTGCCCCCCATACAGGTCAGCGCCAATGGCGGCCGCACCGATCATATCGCCATAAAGCCCTCCCTGTTTGGAATACTCATGTAACAATCTAAAGTAAGCGTTATGAGATAAATTCCCTTCATAACCAACTTTGTGTAATATCTTTATATTACATCTATATGACTCCTCTTAATATTTCAGTTCAGGTTTAGATTTGGTTAAAGCATTCTCGACAGACGAGTTAAGGCTCACTTGTAAGCCAATCAGTTTGACTACGGCAAATAACACAACTATTATTAGGATTCAACAACTTTTTGGTGGACTTGACTCCTTGGTTTCTCTCAAGTCCGATCAAAAGAAAAAGAAAAATCAAAAAATCTATTCCTTGAGTCTACTGTGTAAATCAGCAAAACGTTCCTTTATTTTCACAGCAAACTATTAGCTAGCTTTTAGGATCAGGAACTTATTATCCTCACTTGATATCTAAAGGGACATATATTTAATCTTCTACTGGAGCCTACGAGCTTCTCGTATCTTCGACTGGGTACCTAAGGTACAAAAATGTGAAATTTCAGCATCTGGATGTATGTCACTTGAGTTTCATCAATCAAAAATAAAATATCATTCAGTCTTTAATTGCGGCACACTGTTCATTGGGTTTTTCCAAAAACACTTTGATGATCCACGGTTTCATGAGCTCTCAGAGCAGAGTCATTTTCAGCAAATTAGGTTCACTCAGAATCTGAATACCTTCGAGTTGGCACTGATTCTCTTTTTGTTCTGATGTATGGTTGTTCACTGTCACAAGCACTCTGTTCAATTGATTCAACTTCCCCACTGATTGTTTCTGGGATGTGTACTTCTGATTCAATGGCTCTCAGTCTCACACTGCTTCTTGGCCACTTTTCTTTCTTCTGTACTGTACCTGCTGGAGTGGTTCACTTTCTTCCTGTTTGTGGTGTACACTTTGGTTTTCAGCTTCTTAGTCTCTTGTGGTTACTCTTGACTCATTCACCACAGAATGTGCAATTGTCATGACTTGAACTTGAGACCCTTGAATAACATCTTCTTCCCTCTCAATATTTTTTGAAGTTTATTGAACTGAGGAATCAATTCCCTCAACAATAATTTGGTCACCTTAAGGCTGTTAGACCTCCTGGTCGGGTATGCTTCAACTCAACAAGAGAATAAAGAGGCCATCAGGGTATAGCGGAGTCTATTCCAGATGGGCATCTCAGCAAAGTCCAACTGCATATGGTTAAAGGGGACCGTTGGACCTCCCTATATGACTTATGGTCACTAATGTCCTCCAGCATGCTTTTAACTGCTGGCAAGTAATGCACCTAGGAAACAAATTCTCAGCAATGACATGGGAATGGGGATTATGCAAGTAATTTTTGACGGTGTGGATCATTGAATCTTTCCTCATATATCTGTGGAACTATGGAGATGTCTAGTCATAGGTGAAAACATACTATCAGCATCGGGTCTCCCATCCCTCGAAACCCAACCATCACTCTTGATTCTTTACATATCCAGACCTCACAAAAGTCTTTTCATTCTTCCTAAGTGTTTATTGTACTCAGCAACATGCTTAAAATAGAGTCATTGCCAGAGGCACAAGGTTCCACTTGATTGAATGTACAGGACTCAAGAGCGCAATACCTTGCCATTTCATCCGGGTAGTGGTTTTCAAGCAGTATCAAAATCCCACCCTCTCCTGTGTGCTGCGCATTTTATGTCTGGTATCCCTGTAGGCAGTTGCAATGCTTTTAGCAAATTGATGACATATTTCTTGTTTCTTATTGGAGAACCAGAGGTGGTCAAGAAACCTGTGACCACAACCGTCTGAAATCATGGACCACGGCAAAACCATATTGACTGTCAGTATAAATGATAACACTCAGTCAGACGTTGAAAATGCAACATGCTCTAGTTAGGGTGTTCAATTCAGCCTCCTGTGTGGCAGTTACACTGCACAAATTGGAGGCTCCTACAACACAATCTAGGGTGCCCACTGCATATTCTTCTCTCAGAATTCCTTGTCAATCACTCAAGCAAAAGCCATCCAGAAACAAAGTAAGATCAGGATCTTCCAAAGGGACATATCAAATGTCAGTTCTTGGCTTGGTGCACAGCTCAGTAACATCAAGACAATCATTGTTAACCCATCATCATCAGAGTCCCTCTCTGGAAGCAGCAAGAGCTAGTTGTGCCTACCGCCCTTCCTGTGTCCACTTTTTTTTTGTTCTTTTTCCTTTCATCTCATTTTTCCAATCTATTAATCTTTTTCTGTTATATCCCTCACTCTTGAATATATTTCACCAATTCAGCCTCGTTGTATGTATTTACGTAATTAAACTCAACAGTTCATATACAAGCTCCTCAACTTCTCCTTTCAATTGTAAGACATTCAAGTCTTCAGAATGGGTCTTTTCTACCTGAGATTGTGATTGTGAAACTACAACACTGGCCACAACGGATGTATTTCTCAGAAGTATCTCTGTCTGTACAGGGGTGTACTTCCAAACCTAAAGTAGTGGCAACAGCAGATTAACTACAGGATGTGACAATAGACACACCAGGGGCAGTAATGACACTAGGTGTACTGATGACACATATTATGGGTCTGGAGCCGCAAGGTGTAAACCTCCCTCTGGTCGGTCCTGGTCAGTGGGTGCACCTGCTCCCAGGTTTGTTACTGTTCCCACGGCCCCCAACTGGCGCTGGTGGTTCACTGCAGGATAATAGACACAATTGTATGGAGGTAGTTGTCAATTTAATATAATCATCCAAATAAAAATTGATATCCGTTTCACTGCCATTCTCATTTTCCCACTGGTTATCCCCACCTTCCTCTTGTGACTTCTTTCCTTTCTTTACTATCACAGGATACATTCCGATGCCCTCATTTACATTCTGTCTCCAACCTTGCTGTTTCACAGTTCGTCATGCCTCCATTCAACTACAGGCTTCATTTCTCATTTGAGTTTTATATTTCTCATTTTTATTCACAGCATGTCCCCGTACATTCAATGCTTTGAATTGTGCAGGTCTTGGTTGAGGGTTCATCTAATAGATCACTCATCTTAGAATCGCTTTTTTCACACTGAATGTGTTCTAAGGGGGAAACTACAAGCACCCACGTTTTTCTGTGATCCGATTCCATTGTTTGATCCATACATAAGTGTGTATTCTGACCTTAGTAGTCATATCAAATGCGGGTGTGCTCTCTGGAGGAGCCTCCTTACCTTCACAGACAGATATGTTCACAATATTTCGCAACATATCTCTTTTTTTCTTAAAGAATTTCATCTTTGCTTCATATGCAAAATACACTAAAATTGTAAATCCCAAATAGAAATCACTGGCGTTTCCTTGCGAATTGCAATGCATTACTTAGTGACCCAAAAACACCCAATTGTAGCACCACACTAGAGTATTGACCAATCGCAGTGTGTCATCAAATGGCGTAATGGTCAACCCCAGCGTGGGTCACAAGCTGAACAACCAATCCCAGCCTGAGACCTAATGACGTATGTTGAAGTACTACACAGTGGCTCTCGCTTCACTCCAATGAGCTTTGTATAAACAAAAATAAAACAACTCTTGTCTGTTTACCTAAAGAAATATAGAATTGCCATTCACTCTAAGGCATGGGTACTCACAAACATTACTCCAGGGGCCAAAAGATATTGTCTGCGATGTGACCGAGGGCCACATTGATGCCAGCTAGGTGGCTGTACATAGGATGCACTGATATAATATAATAATTTGACGTACTAAGGTGACACAGTTCTGCATGTTAATGAAATACTCTTTGGAATTTTAAATACCTTATTACATTTTTGCTGCAGGATGCCATTAGGAACACATTTATTTTTAAAGTTAGCTGGTGTGGGATGACTTAGTTGCTTCCTTTCTTTAACTTCAATTAACCTTTAAATAAAGGCTTGTCTTTGTAGTTAACTTCCTTCTCAGTGTTAGTGCTGAGATAAGAAAGCAGCAGCCCAGTGCTCCTGACCAGGGGCCGCATGTAAAGGTCACGAGGGCCGCATGCGGCCCCCAGGCCGTACTTTGAGTATCACTGCTCTAAGGGAATAGGAAACAATACCCTCCTGGCACTACCAAACACACAAAGCGAGTCCTCAACCAGCAGGACGTCATCAGGACCTCACTTAGACTAGTGTAGTCTACTATTGTGTGCGAAGGATCAACCAAACACCAATCTTAGTACAATCTCACAATCAAAGTTTAATGGGTTCCTGTCTTGGTGAAGCTGTGAAACCACACAATCCAACACCTCAGCCTTAACAGACAACTTAAATAACTGGGATCTTGAATTACAACATATCAGATGACTAAACTTCAACTCTGAGCAATATCACACATTAATCTCCATAAGCATTAGCGATATACATGAAAAATCACTTCACTTCTCAACTTAAATACAAAGCCCTCTTGGGCCCCCTTTGACACCACAGCTCAAAGAATGACAAATTATCCAAAACAGAAAACACCACAACTCTCGACAACTCACAATCAAAACTGCATAACCTTATTTATACTTACACTCCTAGGATGTTGCATCTGCTTTCAAGAGTACTCAAACACCGTTAGTAATCTACCCTGCTGAGACCATGTAAGATCGGCACACAGATTGAATCCGGGAAAATTTGTAATCAAGGGGAAGTGTTAAATTCTCCAAGCCTCAGTTTGAAACTATCCTCTGCTACCAGATTTGTTAGCGCTTTATTTGTACTAATTTAGAGGCCCATCAAGAACTATATGATGAATCAAAGTTAAAAACTGAGGGTGTTCAACAAAGCAATACATTTAAAAAATGTGATGCTCATTAGGCTACACAATGAAGACAGATAATGTTGAAGTTTTCAAACCACCAGGGTTTATTAAGGGTTAAAAGTTTACAGAAGACAAAATCATCAAGTTAGTATCAATCAATAATGTATCTATGAATGTACCAATTAATATATAGTTCAAATCAAAGTTATAAAGGCGTAGGGCGAACTAGCTTGGAGTCACCTCAAAGTAAGGTTTAGAAAGTCAGTTGTCCTATAAAGAGAGTAACCTAAAATCTGCTGTACTCTAAACCGTCTCGGAAGTGGACAAATCATTTCTAATCTGTTATCCACTCTGCATATCTTAAATCACACAATTCCCACATTTTATACACTTACAGTTCTCCTGAAATAATAAATCAGGTTAGAGTGAAATTATACAGTTGCGACTCATTAGCTCCTCAGGATCTACAATGCATCTTCTCTCTGCATCCTTCAGGCTTACATTATCTGCAACAAAATGAATACATGGACCAGCCTGCACCCTCCACGTGTCTTCCCTGATTCAATTATAATTATTATAATACTGCACAATACTTATTTCTTCTCATGAGAAAATAAGAAACATAACACTGTGTTTGACAGCATGAAACTTCAGCTTGCATAGAAATAAAAGTTCAGATGGCTACCAGCGTTAGCCATTTTAAAATGTAGGCCTATATTCGAAATGGTCAGTCTAAACATGAATAAAACAGAGTTAATGACATTTTTGTGTATATATTAATGTAAATTCAATATAATCCATTTTTAGGCATGACTAACTGCAGCCCTGTTATTTGAGAAGTCACATAACTACTGGTGTTTCCGCCCTAGGCTTGAAACCTCAATTTCATTTCACGTCAGCTTTACCTGGGGGCTCAACATCTCACCTCGCTGATGCTGGTGATCGGCACTGCACATTCCGTCTAAAGGTCTGTGCATTTCTCCATCCTGAGACATTCCTTCTGGAGGTGGCGCAAGGTCGTTCTATTTAAGAATATTTCCCAGAGCGTCTTCGTCCAGGCAACCATTTCAAGGTCATCGTTAAGGACAATATGGATTTGCCTACTATGAGCCAGCTGTAGGTCCTAGTGACCTATAAAATCGTGGCAGATATAGCTGTTCGTTGTATGTGTTGATCATCATGTTCTTTTTAGCTTGCCTCATTTCTGTTATTGTAACAAACAGCAGCGCTCAGTCACTGAACTCCACAGGGAGGGCTGATGCTCTAATGGATTCATCACAGAGTGAAGCTGATGGGCTCTCCTTCCTGGTGCTCCCTTCCAGTGTACTCCCATTAACTGGCGAGCAGGAGCTATAAATGCACTTGAAGTGAGTGAGCTCATCCTTTCGGATAAATTAGATTTATATTTTGTAACCATATCCATCCCCGGTAATTCCAGAGAGCTGTAATAACTTGAGATCAGGTGGTGGCGTGCAGCTTGTTTGTGCAGTAGGGAGGGTTACTTTTCATGCTTTCTCATTGTTACCATCTCTATAAGTATTACAGACTTCCGCTGCTTACTTTATTCACTTGATACTTCCCCTTTCCAAGTGGACCCGCTGTGCGTTATTTCTGATCTAGTCTCACGCTTGCAGTAAATGTCCATGTAATTTGTTTCAGGTGAAATATTATCCTCATTGAGTTTGTCAGTGGTGGCCATCGAAGCCTCTCGCGCTTTTGGTAACACACTGGTGTGGTAATTGCCTTCCCATCATGTACCTGTCACCTGGTCTGACTGTTTGGTTATCCTCTCTTTAAGTCTGGTTTACCAGCACAGCAGTCCGCATGACGCATTGCTATCAATTCTTCAAAATAGGCATAAAGTAGGCTTTGACTCCACTCAGTGGAGTAATACTGTCTCACCTCACTGCACTGGCTCATCACATATTAAACTCTTTATTTCATAGATACACAGTATGTAGAAAAAACATTTTTGTTAAAATTGTTTTCCCTGTGTCTTTTTAAATTCAGGACTCTGATGTTTCTGTTTTTTTTTGCCTGACGGTCATGCCATCTTGTGTTTTCATTAATTTGATCGCACCATGCACCGCTTCAGGGTGCGGGTGTGTTTTTTTTAAATGTACCAAATAAACAAAGTAACAGGAATGGAAGAGAAAGTTGCTTAGCTCAGCTGGCCTACCTCCTTTTTCAGGGATCTACTGTATCCTGCCAGAGGCATACCAGGATAGACTCAACCTGTTCATTCTTGCAAGGCTGATGCAATGAATACCCTTGAGTAGGATAATAATAGCACAGCGGCAAAACAATTTGTGATGTGTGCTAAATTGGTCAACTTGTAGCTCTGTTTGGTCCGATATACTGTTAGCAGATCACCTTACTACAGCCAATCTTGTGAAGATTTTGAAAATATTACTTTGTAAAAAAACGTGCTATTGAGTTAACGTCTTCATGCTGTTTAACATATGGATCTGTCCATAACTGAGTCTTTCGTTGAATTAGGAATGTGTAACTTAGTTGAATGGACCCCTAAAGGCAGGCGTAAAGTGGTGCTCGCCATTGTGGACCAAACAATGGCCGCCTGGGAGGAATCCCTTTAGGATTCACTGCCTTCTTTTTTCTTTAATGCTGTGATCAGATTCAAAATTGGGCCTTGCACGTTCTCTGTGTGCAAACTGTAAAGGGCATAGCTGCAGTATGTGCATCTTGAAAATAAGATCCCTGTGTGTAAAGTAGCCAAATGGCAAGAAGATAACTTACTAGTTAACTTAGTAGTCTAATGTATACGCTTCAAAGATTACTTTTAGTTACACGAAGAAGACCAGTTTGAATCTGGCAGGTCTTAATCTCTTCAGTTTGATAAAATAAGAACTATTGAGTGGGTTACAGGAGCCCTTAGTATGACAAGGCTGGGTGATTGAGCACCATACGTGTGCTTTATATTTATTATAATTACTGTTGTTTTCACTATTGTTGAACCCTAACCCTGAATAGTCGTATAATAATTACTGATGCCTTTCTCAGAGAGCTGCCAACGTTACTTTGATTTGTATTACAATTGCTAGCTTCCCCGTTTCCGCTTTTATTTATTTATTGCTAGGCACAGTTCTTTTCAAGGTAAGTACTGCGCCATCGAAGGGTCCTTGTTGATTTTTGACGCATATGTGTGTCCATTAGTACTGGTATTGAATTCAGGAATGATGCTATCCCGTGATTTTTATTTTACATTTGATAACTCATCACTTCCATCAACGAGTATCAAATTTTGTGGCTAAAATGTGTAATATTCCAATTCGAACACTAGATGGCAGGATAATGCACAGTATGCAAATTTACAACAGCAAGACGCTGCACTGTGATTGTTACAGAAAGTAACATTTCAATCCCTTGTCCAAAGCCACTTGTGCCTCAGGGACATCTTAAGGACTTTGTTGGCCCCCAGCCAAACATAATTTGGGGTCCCCCTGTTCTGAACAACTCTGAATTTATTATCTGTTCAAGGCTGATTCACACGCTCAGCGACTGCGGTCGGACCATTGAAAACCCCCTTCCTTGGCAAGCCTAGATCTGGACCCAACCAGGGAGCAAACAGTGTATCTCAGCACCAGAGAAGCAGAAAGGCTCGTGGCGTAAACAAGCCCACTACATGGGGGTGTGGTGCAGTGGAATGGTATTTCACCCTTTGTGTCTGTGCATATGGAGGGTGCTTTTTGTTTACTGCACTTTAGTCCCTTCTCCATTAGGAATAGGGACTCTGAGTGAGTGGCATTAGGCGGTGATGCCATCAGCTGCTTCACGTGGACAGTGCAGTCAGGGAGGGAGCCAATAATGCCTCTCTTCACTTCAGAATGGCACCTGGTCTACCCACCAGAAAAGCAGAAAGACTTGAGGTCTAATCAAGCCTCCCACCCAGAATGTGTGTCGTAGCGAGTCTGTCATCCCCATTGGGGTATACGATGCTGGTGGCTCTTTTTGTTTATTGCACTGCCTGTGCTGCGTGAGACAGGTACTTCGGACTCAGAAGGCAGACGGCTATGATTGAAATGGCTGCCAGTTCCACAAGGACGATGCAGTCACAGAGGGAGCACACAATGCCTATCTTTACTTTACATAATTGGCACGTGCAGAATAAGGCCAAAGGTCTGTACAGCTGGGTTGGGCCTATGCGCTTTTAAAGGTTAAAAGCGCTTGCTGAATCTCAGGCAGGAGTGAGCAGATAACCCACAAAGCACAGTCAGTATGTTATAGTTAGTTATACTGCTCAGCTATTATTTTAAATATTTGTTTAGGTACAACTTTTCTCGGCAACCTTCTGTCTATCACGTTGAACATTTTTTTAAAACTTGCTTTATTGGTTTTCAAAGAGAAGGATATACACTCAGTCACATGTAGTAAATTTGACGGTGTGCACGAATTACAGTTGTGTTCAGTAATAGTGCACATTTTTCACGGTATGCCCTGCTTATACATCTGTGATAGCATGTATCTTCAGTTCTGTTATGTGGCATCTGCACACAATTTTCAACATTGTAACTTATCAACATATTGCACAATAATCAGAGGCGCAGATCCAGTCCCATCCCTACCAAGTAAAAGTGATCTAAGAGCATAACCTTGAACATAAAACTACCCAGTGTCAGTTGCTATTGTAGTTGGTGAATTCCCCTATCCCCAGTGAGGAGGGTTCTTTCAGGCAGCAAGGAAAAAGTGGGGACGGAGGATCTCCAGTGGGGTCCCAGCTAGGAAACACGTGTGCCCATCCCCCCCACATGTTGCCAAGTCAGTTCCCAGTCCGCAGGCGTCAAGTCTTTCGGTTCAGGGAGGACAGGGGACCTCCACTCTGCATGGTCATTGTTTAGGACTCATACGCCAAGAAGCTAGTAACCACCTCCATCCGCTAGTCAGCAAGGGGTTGTCTACAAAGCCCACTATATTCTTCAGCATGCAGCGCTGCACCCTCAGCCATGGCCAAGTTCTCCACCTCTGTACGCCATCTGCTGGGGGGGGGGGAGGAATGCAAAACTTCCAGTTGTGTGTGATATCTCTATGGGTTATCCCTTAGGCCAGGTCCATGAAGCTATGACCAGCTTTTCGCTCCGCCTGCCTGCTATATAGGCCAAGGAGACATATCTATGTTGTGTGTAAGTGGCAGCAACCCAGTGTGCATTCCAAATCCACTGTGATCCACAACCCGAAACACGCTATGATCTGGCAGCCTCCCATCATGTGGAGAAAGTCACATTTGGGGCAGCCTTAGTCAGTGGTATGTAACATGAAGTTCAATCTATGAGGCATGAAATATGCACAATGTAAGTAATTTAATTAAGTATACCTAAACCTTGTGTTGTGTGTGAAAGTGTTGTAGAGCTCTAGGGTCTAGTCTCATTCCTTCCGGACAAAAAACGGTGAATACCAGCCTCCTACTTGGCCTTCAAAATTGGTGCGCTATCCCCCCTCATGGTCAGGCCGGCTTTATATAGCCAGGAGATCAGGTGGCTACCCCCGCTCATCATCAGTAGTGCTTGTAAAAGACAATGGACAAGCGCTCTGGTCCGGAGTACTAAGGAAATGTCATAGTGCCAGGATCAGTGCCCCATAGGTTCGGAAGTGGGTGCCAGGCAAATTGTCTTTGGACATCAACTCCTCCAGTGTTCTGGGCCAGCCCTCAGAATAGCAGTTCCCAGATGTCTCCATGCCTCCTTCTGTCAAATATATTAGTCGCCGGCCTGTGAAATAAACTTTTCTGGCAATTTGTAAAACTAACCAGTGGTGTCACGGAGGCATAGAGAAGGATCGAAACCACACATATGGCAATCCCATCCCCATCTACGGAGGACAATGCAGAGAAACCTCAGCTTGCTGATCTGTGTAAGCTTGCCCCCCAGCATCATGGCCAGAAATGCTCCCTCTCTGTGGGAACTGTGCCCCATCTAGAATGCATAGATCCGATGTATGTTATGAGATGTGTTACGTTTGGGGATAAAATCTTTTTGGTCTCCGTGCACCAGTGTGGGAATATATGGCTGGAGCTGATTTTCCAGGATTTTGCTAATTATTATATTGTCTAGGTTTAGCAGAGATAAGGGGCGGTAAGCTGTCGCGTCTGTGGTGTCACTCAAAGGCTTAGCGATGGAAGCTATGAGAGCCTCTGGTCGTGCTTGAGAGGTACCCACAGTCTAAGGCATTGGTGTACATTTCGCCAGACTCAGGACTAGATTGGCAGCATAGGTCTTATAGTATTCGCCCGCAGGCCATCTGTCCGGGCGTTTTACCTCAATCCAGACCATTAATGGCTTCTTTGAATTTAGGCTCTGAACTGGGTAAGCCAAGTACATCTTGGTCCTCCCTAAGTACTTGCGGCATGGGCACCATCTTCAGAAATGCACCCAAAGGCTCCTCAATATGGGGTCCAAATAAGTCCCTATCTGTGAACACGTCATGAATACCTGCTTGAGAATAGAGAATCTCTCCTTCGGTCCGACTATTTGTGTAATAGGGTTCCCCCTGTTTCCTGGCCAAATGGGCCACGCCAACAACCTGCCCGCTTGCCCTACCCTCGCATGCACGTTGGTCAGGTAGTCACGCACGTTTAGGGACTGAAGTTTTCACAGTACCAAGGGTAGCTTCTCCTGCTCCTCCCTGAGGGCCAGTAGAGTTTCAGGGTGGTCCACCGCCTTGGTTTCCAGGTGCCCGAATGGCATTTTCCAAAGTGGACAATTCAGCCCTAAGCGAGTGTTCCACACCCACTGATTGACTGAGGCAATGTCCCTGAATTACAACCTTAAAGCCATTCCATTCAATGTTAGTATAGGAAGCAATGTGTGCATTTGTGGTAAGATAGTCTGTAATCAAGTCATTCACAAGATCCCTGAAGGGTGCTTTGTGTAGATAGCCGGGGGATAGTCACAAGTTAGGGATGGGTGCAGTGCGACCCCCTCTCCCCCCCCAGTGGAGTTCTAACAGAAAAAGGTAATGGTCAGATAGTGTGCATCAGTCATCACGAATCAGTATTTGTTTATTCTCTCTGTTACAGCCATTCCATTGGCCAAACTATCCCATCGCTCCCCCTTGGCCGCATCCAACCCAGCCACCCAATCAAGCATCCATTAGAGCAATTACTCACAAAAACTGGACATAAACATTGTAACAGTTCCCAACTTTGTCACTCCAGGTCTAAGTAACAATGGCCTTCTGCCCAAAACAGAAAACAAAAAGGTAGCTGTAGGAACCCATCTCCCAATACCACAGTGCCATATGAGGTGTTTCTCGCGATGGGTGACTGCAGCATACATCCACAGAGGAGGCCTCCCTTCCCGTACCCCCTGTAGTACGGTATTGGAGGATCACACCCTACTGGATCCGGTCTGCCCTGACATAGAAAGGCAGCATGTCTGGACCACCCGCCCCAATTCATGGGCAGTCCCATATGATCTTCAGACTGCCGTTGGCCCATGGAGGGGCCCCCCACAAAGAGGACCTCCCCCTCTGTAAGCAGAAGAGGTAATAAAAACGGGGAAGAGTATCCACCCAATGTTAGAACTCGTCAGCCATTCTAGGAGTTATCTGGGACCAAGAGGTGTGGTCCTCAAGTAAAATGTCAGAGTCCAGGCTTTCAGAAGAAGATGCAGAGAGGTGTTCTTCAGGGGGACACCATGACAATATCCTCGGGGAGAATGCTGTGTTGATCACTGTTGCTCGCTCTATCTCTGTCTGCCCCTTTGTTGATCACATGCTGCTGGTGTCCTCTCGGCGCCCTCAGTGGTGGCATTCAGCATTGGTGGTTTGAGGCCCTGTCGTCTGTGTGTGCCAACTTTGTAGGCCTCCAACCAGTTCGAAGCCGCAGGTGGTTTGTTGAAGAGCATAGCACTTTCATCGACTATGACCTTGAGGTGTGCAGGGAACAAGAGCATATACCGGATGCCAGCTGCTCTCTGTTCTTTATTAACAGCAAGGTAGCTGGACTGTCATAGTATATAGTCTTGGAAAATGGCCATCATGGTATTCTCAATGTGAAACTTCGAGCCTCTCTGTTTTTTTTTTTTAGTATCAAGTCTCTATCTCTGTTGTTCAGTAAACGTGCCACCACTAGACGAGTGTGTGTCCCATGTGGCGGCAGCCTCCTGTGCACCTTCTCCAGTGCAAAGAATGGTGACAAGGTGAGGGATACGGAGGGGAGGAAGAGGTGGCGGAGCCTGCTCATATCCCTTGCCTTGTGAATATGTGGACCTGTGCTTGAAAATCAGCAGCTTCACCCCTTGATTGGTCCTTCCCAGTTGGCAGATCGCAGTTCTGTGCCTCTTCAGGTCCGCTCTGGGACCCCACAGTGCAGCGGAACAGGTGCATAACCACCATCTGGGTTTGCAATGCCCCCTTTTTTTTTCACCGACATGCCAGCTGGCTCCTAGGCACACCTTCAGTTGATATAGTTCCCGTAACAAGGGGAGTGTGTGCGCTCACCATTCCTGCAGCATAGAGCAGGCCTCACACATCGGCACCTCTGCTCGCCTTCCCAGGTCAGGGTGCTGTCCCTTCATGGGCCCCATCTGTTACAGCACCCACTGGATCCCAGCAACCCCACAGTGACTGTGCCACCTGGTGGCATGGGACCGGGCTGGCAGAGGCAGCTGGGTCCACCCTGCACATCCGATCCGATCTCCGGCTCCATTGCAAGTGCCATTCCATTGCCTTCCGAATAGCCCACTGGTCAGATTGTGCTGGTCTTCACTTCGCTACCCGTTGCTCAGTTGCCGCCACTCGTCTCTGCCAGGATCTGGCCTGATGTTGAGGAAGTGCAGAGTGGTTCTGAGCTGTGGGAGATGGTGAGGGTATGGTGCAGCTGGGCCCACTAAGAGTGCCAAGGCCTACTGGCTGCCATTATGAATGCCACTCTGCGGCTGAAGGAGAGCCTGTGGGCCGTGATGTGTATTGCTGCATGATTCGCCTCTGTGCCGTGGCCACCGATCTCCTTGGGACTGGGCCTGCCTCTGAGGAAGTGTAGATGGTCCCCAGGCTCTGGTGTTTGACGGGGACCACTGGTGGCCTCTGGAGCTCCATTAAGGTGCAGCCATCTTGGCTTTCCTATAACGTTGAACAAATTTGTTAATAAATGCAGCCAATTGAATACTGCTGTTATAAGAACTAGTGATACAACAAAGAGATGGGTGTATGTATGCAGGAGACTTACATTGTACAAACCTAGTAGCAGAGGAGAAGCATACCATACAGGTGGGCAGGGGGTGCAGGTCACAGTGGAGCAAGATGAAAGAGGCTGAGAGTAGTGGAGTGCCTAGTAGACCTGGAAGAGAGGCACAGGGGATAAAATGGGGTTGGCAAACAAGGGAAAGCAGGGGTTTGGAGCATGTGTGAAGATTCTGGGGGAAGTGAGGAGTCCCTCAACAGTTCAATAGTGGAGGTTATGCTCTGACAAAGTGTTTCTTGAAAAAAAATAGTTTTCTGCTCTTTGGGGAATGTAGGTAATGTAGCCTTTCTTTTTCAAATGAATGGTATTCTGTAACCTGAGTGAATAGCCAGAGAAACCTTAGCACCTCATCTTTTCCTCCCTCCTTTTTTGTTATTTCCAAACTGCTGGTGTTATTGTTGTGTTCCACCTGAAGTCTTGCTGTTGGATACAAATACATGACCCAACGCTTCATCACCACTGGAAAGTCTTCTGGATAACAATGTATTCCCTTGTGTCCTTTCTCATCTGTGATACTACAGAACAGGACATACCAGGTGGGAATTGCTCTGCCGCCTGCTCCAAAACAATGCAGTACTGCTAGGCCAGGTCCAGTCTGCCAAGGAATACAGAAAACCCCGAACATATTTCAGCCTTGTCTGGTACCATCTGCATCTGTGAGGTGCAGCTTGAGTACTTTGGCACTGTACATTTAAGAACCACATCTTGGCACATTTAATTAGAAATAGCGTTGATCAAATTTTATCAGAGATAGTCATCCTCCTTTTGCCGAAGCATACCTGCGCTCTTTCCAATGTATAATCGAGCTACCCAGGAACAACGTGGAGAAAGAGGAATAGTCAAGCCATCAAAAAAGTTGCTAAGGGATTTCAAGATGTAATATGTATGTGTTCTTGTGTTTCTGTCAAATCATTTTACAATATAATCACTAGTTTAGGAAAATTACATAGTCCAGTCATCCATAATACCTACTCTCTGGTGTTCTTGCTCTTTCACCTTTGGTGGCACTGTTGCAGCGAAACAATTTTTCTTCTGAGCTTAAACACAGTTTCCATTCAAAATCTATTATCTATGAGTCAATCAGGTTATTTTAACTTTGGCCAAAAAGGGAGCCTCGACGCAAAGGTGGCTTTTCTGATCATATGCATGAATTGGCAAAGATGTAAAAAAGCTCACATTCTGCCAAGAAGGTGCTTTAACTTTTATATTTCCTTCAATAAGAGTAAGAAATCTTAATCAAGTCAAAATTACAAAGGTCTGGGCTTGTATGTCAAGGGCAGAGAGAGAAAAGAAAGCATAAAGCTGGTTTAGAGTGGGCAAAATGTTTCCCCGTTAAGTGGAAGAGGCAAAATCCCCGCAGGGATGCAATTCTTCCTTCTGAGCAGCATGCAATACATTCTGCTTTTATCCTTCTTGATGTAAGGCAATCACTTGTAAAAATATTTAACTGTTTCAGGCCTCCAACCAATCTCTATGGGTGAGTCATAAACAATCCTGAAATATTTTGGTCAGTCGCTGTTGACAAACCACATAGCCCGTAACAAAAGAGCTTGCGCGAATTGTGCTTTGTGTAGGGAATCTGGAGTGGCCATGGAGGCTGAATCCTGATTGATGGATAAACATCAACCCATTCTGGAGCTCCAGGGATGGTGAAACATTGACCCATTCCACTGCTCCAGTGTAATGGAAGTCATTCCGCCCATCTGTAGACTGGGGAATCGGCTGTGGAGATATTCGGAGTACCATGCATGTGTTGCATTTAGGACTTAGTACTGAACTCTGTGGACCACCAAGCGCTACCTTTTATTTAAAGAGGAGTGGACTCCAGTGACCCTCTGAATGCCATATTAATCTTATTGGTGCATTCTGAATTGTGTCGCGTCTTGTCCTGTCAGAACCTGTCTTGTTTTAGAAGAGTGTAACACATCCACAAAAAAAAGATAATTAATATTGGCATCCTCATATGTGACTAATCTAACAGAGGACTTTTTAGCGACAACGAGTGGAAACTGTGTCCTATACTGTGCTCCCGGGGGAAGGGGGAAGCTGCTGACCACTTGCTGCATCTTGATTGCTGCTTTACTTTATAGGGAGATTGAGTTCCTGAAGAAGGAAACATCCCAGCGGCGTGTCCTAGAAGAAGCTGAAGCAGCCCACAAGGAGGAAATTGATAAACTCCAGGAGAAGGTGAGCCATGGCAATTCCTTCCATTTTGAATGATTGTGGGGGCGTGGAAGGAGATATGACTTGTGTGTCGGAACAGAGTATTCTCCAGACAGGTCTCAGTAGTGACATGCATGGTCATGTTCTCCTTTTCAGTCTGAGAATCCCCAATACCAGTTTTTGGTTGAAGATAAACCATAACTGACAATAACGATACTAAGGAAGGCTGTGAATAATCAAATCTGAAAGCCTTTATATATGTGACGTTTCTTGACACTCAGTCACAGCTATCCCTACAAAGGAGAAATGAGACTGGCCACTCATAAGGTCCGGCTCCTCCGTATGGACGGAGGAGCGACGCCCCAGCCAGCAGCAACCGCTGCAAATCCTTTTACATGGAAAGGATAATGAACTCTGTTTATTATCTTTTCCATGTAAAAGGGGCGAGCATTGGGGGTGACGAGCTGAGGGGAGTGCACTGTGCACTCCCCTCAGAGCGCATGTGTGTTTGGCCGGCCGTCTCGGGCTGGCCAAACACACATGCGCACAGGGCTCTCTCCAGCCCAGCAACACGGTTGCTGGGCTGGAGAGAGCCTGCGCTGGCTCCCAGTCTGCCTGGGAGCGCCCCAGCTGCTTTGAGCAGCATCAGGATTGGCGCAGAGCAGGCTGGGAGACTGTGCCTGCAGCAGCAAAGCGGATGTGTTTTTTTATTTATTATTATTACTTTTTTAAAATTCTGCGCCGTCCAGCCCCAGCCACGCGACTTGCTGCTGCCACTCAACCTGAAGGTGTACCATTCTTTAGCCTGACAGATGCAACTGATAGTTCGCCTATGAATGTAGTTCAGCTTTATTGACTATCCGCATTTCCTGCATGTGAATAATAAAGAATTTCTGTAAATATATTTTCTGTTTATGGATACTGGGTAAAGTCCAGCTTACAGTGTGTTCGTTTTCTCATTTCCTACTCATGTTCTGTTGGATATTTAGTCAGTTCATAATGTCTTTGCTCTGCCCCGTCAAGCTATAAATTGTCTTCTATGTCCAAGCACCACGTTAGAGAACATTTTATTGATCCAGCCAGTCAAGGGGGCAGCACACAAGTGCTTGGGGATGTCATTTCCTCGTATGCTACCTAAATCTTTCTTCACCCACCCCTCTTTGCCTCTCTTTCAGATAGCTGAGCTTGAGGGCAAGCTGTGCACCTTGAAGACTTCCACGCCAACCTAGTGGGGTGGGAATGCTGGAGGCGAAATGAACTTCACTTTCACCCCCGAGAAACACAACTAACAACTCATAACAGAATTGCATTGTTCGACAAGTCTTCCCTCCCAGACTGCGGGTGGAGCAAGGACTGGCAGGAGTGGAGGGTTTCGCGTATCTTTGAAGGATTAATGGTGACGGACAGTGGTCACGTGGAAGCTCCATGGACTACAGTTGTTCCGTTGATGCGGGACTTGGGTGGGGATGGGGGGGTCTTACACAATTCTTACTTTTCCTGAGTAGTTTGGGGGGGTCGGATGAGGCAGTGATCTTCTGGTAATCAACCTCCTTCACTCCCACATGGACTTTGACCAGGGCCTCGTGAGGCCCGTGCAGAGATGGGGATTGTTGTGGGCTTTTCCCTCCTTGGGACTGTGAGCGCAGGCACCTTCTTGAGGCGGGCAGGTGAAGCCTCAACCATGCCTTCTTGCAGCTGGCATCACAAACATGTTGTTTTGAGTTTGCAGGGCTGGAGAGGCAGGTGCGCGATAGACTTGGGAGGGGGGTATTCCTTTTTTATATATTCTTTGGCCCATACGATTGTATCTTTCAGTGTTTTTTTGATGTCCGTGATGGTGGACAATGTCCGTTGTTAGCCCAGGATGGACCAGTATTGGATAGGGTTCTAAGTCTCAGCTGTGAACGAAGCGCCTCTTAGAACCAGGCTGTGTTTTTCCGTTGGGGTGCCAGAGCGCCCGGCGAGAGGGAGTGCTGACTAGCTTCCATGCACTGCAGAACCAGCCTCTTTACAATGACCTGTGTGGGGAAGGGTTGTGTTTGACTCGTGGCATCAAGAACGTTTGGGGGTTTAATGCTGACGGGGGACAGTGGCAGCCGAGATGGGACAAGGACAAATGAGTTGTGACAAGGCAGATGCGAAGAGTAAACGAGTGCCAAGAGGAGACAAGGACTGCTGCGAGAGGACATGGACAGTAAGGAGTGGTCAGAGGGGCAAGGATGCACTTTAAAAGAAGGTGGTGGTATGAGTTTTTGTTCAGGTGACTTTCTGGTGAATGGGGCAAGCATAGCTGGGCCACTGGTTTCCTCCAGATGTGCTTCTTGTGGGTTGGAGTCTGGAATGTCACGGAAGGAATATCGAGTGGCTACAATCTCATGTTCAAAATAATAATTAGCAAAATACTAGGGCGGTAGGTGCATAGAGGAAGGTATAGATGTATTACTCGTAACTCCTCATCTGCGCACCTTGGAAGATAGATGTCATGAAGGTACATAGATGTGAAGTTAGTTGTATAAAATCTGTACATACGTACCTGTCAGTATTTTGGTCCTCAATGTTCTGGTCACAATAATGTGACCCATTGATACTCCAGCCTCACACCCTTCATGCAGTGTAGTCTGGAGGTGTGCTTCCTGTGAGCTCTAGATGTGTGCTTCCAGGTGATGCATGTGTTGGGACCAATATTCGCAAAAGATGCAAAACCGTCTTTGGATGGTGCATGTCTGAGAAAGGCACAGCACCCAGCGCTTGTTGCGGGCAGAGAATGGATGGAGTGAGTATTGAAGGAGAGGAGGTGGGAAGACTGGTCTATTTAAATTCAAGGTATTTTTGAAGCAGCAGTATCGCACAGGGTAAAAAGGGAAACAACTGTGTTAGAGTAAATCGACACAGCCCGTTTGTATTGTGACTATATCTTCCTTGAAGTAAGTGTGGCCATTTTAGAGCCTTTGCTGGCACATCTGCCCTTATGGACTTATTTAAAAGCCTTTATTCTTGGGAAACCGAATTGTGCACTTTCTCCATTGATAGTATCTCAAAACATAAGTGGCGCTTCGCGTTTTTTCTTTGAATTCCGTGTACCTTACCACCCCCGGCTCTGCCACATACATCAACTTAGGGACAAATCACATGAGAGCAAAACATATGTGCAAAAGGTCTAGAATAAAGGCATAATATATTCATATTCTTAACCATTTTCAAACTCTTAGGTGTTTTTAGGGGTTTATCTCCTGCGTGGTGTTGTCTTTTCTGCATTTCGCAGTGGTCTTATTTGCCTCTAGCTTCTAGCAGCGTACTTGCGTATGGACTATTGGTCAAGTTGCACGGTGTGGGTCAGGTGGCCGAAGCTCTAATCGCGACTCCCCTCGCTTGCTCCCACGGTGTTATCCTGGGTTAATTAACTTGCCTCCATTTCATCGTATACAAATATTGGACTGTTTTGAAACAGGCCAACTAGTACTTTACCAAGTCTTACTTCTGAATGTTATGTTTTACAAATGTACTTTTTTGGCTAGGTATGCGCCACCCCCTAGCGCAGTATGGTGCTCACCTCAGATCAATATGTTTTGTTTCGCATTCTGCAGGGTTTTCTCAGGGCTAGCGAATATCCTGAAAATTAAGCACTGTATTAAAAACATTTGAAGGCAACAAAAATCTCTCCATCACTCCTTCTGCCCTCCCTCAGTTGAGCCATGAGAACTTCTTTGTTTTTTATTGTATCTGCCTTCATCGGGTAGCTCCTTACTTCTTTCTCTTCCTCCATCGGCCCATTGCCTCCTTTATCAAGGACTCTCGTGAGCCTCCATTTCCTTCTGCCCTTCTTCGCCCCTTCCACCCATCCTGCTCTCTTCCCTGACTGAGGACAGCTGTAGAGTCTGTTTTATCATCAGTGATGATATTTATAAATTACATCCAGGAGTATGAGAAAACCTTGAATATGTCTGTCTCCCTCCTCCTAGTATGTCTGAATATTCCATACAAAATGCCCCTTTTGAGGAAGTGTTTTTGCCTTGGCAGTTTCTCGAAGGTATAGCAGTATTATAGTTTCTCAAATGTATGGCATTGTTACATCAGTTTCTCAAAGGTATGGCAGTATTACATCAGTTTCTCAAAGGTATGGCAGTGTTACATCAGTTTCTCAAAGGTATGGCAGTATTACATCGGCATTTGCTCCATAAAATAATTATGCATTAGATGAAGTGAGGACACAGTTCAGCACATTGAAGTGCCCATGTCCGTTCAGACTCGTAGGCTTGAGCTCTGGTTCAAAAGTAGCCACCTTCTGCTGAGGGACAGCATATACTCTGATTTCCTTGAGAACATTTTTTAGACTGCCAGCCATAATTTGTCCCCTGTGCTGTTCACTTGTGAAGGATGACGCAACGTGGTCCACCCTCCATGATATTTACTCTGGAAACAGTAGAGCTAAACTTCCTTTCTTTACCTCACCATGTTGCATGATCTTGGCAAAAGCATTTTATCTCATTGCCCTTATTTTTGCTTAACTGACAAAATCAGGGGCGCTTAGGAAGAGAGTCATCCTAGCAAAAACTACACTATCAGTCTCCGTATTGTGAGAAGCAGACTTGGTAGTATGTTTAAAAGGTCTAAGTTTTATAAATGGGGTTTTAGTGCACTCCTTAGGTTATGAGTTTTTTGGAAGTGTTCATGTCTGTAGACCTCAATATAAATGGATGTAGAATGGTTAAAGTCAGTTCTGTGACAGAATGCAGGACGGCAGGTCAGATATATGTATCCGAGGGAGCCAATAAGCATATTCCTTTTTGTTTTTCACTGGGGAGGGACCAACGCCAGTTGCTCACTACTCCAAGTTTTAACTTTCCACATACCCTAGGCGTTCCTCACAAATGACCATGAAGACGACTATGATAGGAATGCATTCTATGAACCTGCACGTGCCCAAGGGCAAGCGGCCATCTTGTTGATGACAGCTTTGCCTGGTACACCTCACAGTATTAGAAGTATTTTCATTTGCATATCTGTTTGCTTCATCTCGCACACGTCTTGATGTTTTGCTCTGAGAGTTGTCTCAAAGGCGGAAGATCTGTTTTGATGATCTCTGCGCTGACGATGCTGATGCCGGCGAAAGATCCAAGGGTAGCTCTTTTCTTACCAGTGCATGTTCAGTTCCGGGTGACCTGGCGAGTAGTTTGTTGGCTGTAAGTGCACCAGACACATGCACAAGAGGCACACAGAATATCCCCCGATCAGAAACTGTTTCCATCTGTCAGCCTCAGGCACCCGTACTGAATGGTCCTCCATCTCTCATACTCTCTAGTCAGTTCTCCTGTTCTTGGCATTGGCTAAGAGATCAGAGTCTGAAATGCCTCTGCAGTCTTCACCCCTATCCTTTATTCACATGAAGTTGGAAATATCAGGCCTTGATAAAGCACGTGACAAAAGAGCAAGTCCATTTATTGCCCAACCTTGGAAGATTGAGGATTGAGTCTCACCTGCTGTACTTTGAGTTTTAAATTTACGGGTTCCATTTCTCTGCAGTAAGAGTGCACCCGTTTCCCTGCCAACGGGCTCTGTAGAATGGTAAACCCGTGTTGGTGGTGATGCGGATGGCATGCTCTCTTAGCTGCAGGAGTCTCAATCTTTTGATATGATGTGGCTTTCTTCTGTGAACTCTATGTACAGTCAGATCAGCCGGCCTCGTTCACCACAATGCTTTTTGCATCACTGCAGGCCAGACCCAAGTCTGGGCTAGAGGAATCTAAGCTGGAATGTAATGTGGGCCGGGAAGAGAGCTGGGCGCCCTCCACTCTAGTCCCACTTATGAACTGGGGTTAGGAATCTTCTGCTTCCCAGTTTGTCCAGCGAGTGAACTGAAACTACTACTCCCAGAATGCAGTGTTATACACATGCAGGCGACATGCGTACAATTCAGTACAAACCAGTTTAGACAGCAAAAGATAGATGGGACGAAATGCTTGAATAAATTTCCAGTAACAACAGAAAATTTCTCTGGGTGGCATTCCATTCGCTTATTTTTTACGCATGCCCGGCCTCAGCGGTGAGGTGACGCTTGTTGCTTGTGTCTCAGCAAAGAACCCTCGACTGAGCCTATCCTGGCCACTTAATCAAGGCCCATGTGAACGCACAATGGCCCGTATTTATACTCCGTTTGCGCCGAATTAGCGTCGTTTTTTTCGACGCAAATTCGGCGCAAAACTAACGCCATATTTATACTTTGGCGTTAGACGCGTCTAGCGCCAAAGTATGGGCAAAGAGCGTAATTTTTTAGCGTGAACGCCTTCCTTGCGTTAATGAGATGCAAGGAAGGCGTTCCCGTCTAAAAAAATGACGGCGACGCAAATGCGTCGTATTTATACTCCCGGGCAAAAATCACGCCCGGGAGGTGGCGGGTCAAAAAACCCCGCATTTGCGCCACTTTTTAACGCCTGGGTCAGGGTAGGCGTTAAGGGGCCTGTGGGCTCAAAATGAGCCCACAGGTGCCCTCCCCTGCCCCCAGGGACCACCCCTGCCCACCCCAGGAGGACACCCAAGGATGGAGGGACCCACCCCAGGGACATTCAGGTAAGTTCACGTAAGTATAATTTTTTATATTTTTCAATTTTTTTTGGGTGGCATAGGGGGGCCTTATTTGTGCCCCCCTACATGCCACTATGCCCAATGACCATGCCCAGGGGACATAAGTCCCCTGGGCATGGCCATTGGGCAAGGGGGCATGACTCCTGTCTTTACTAAGACAGGAGTCATTTAAATGGCGTCTGGGCGTCGAAAAAATGGCGCAAATCGGGTTAAGACGATTTTTTAGCGTCAACCCGACTTGCGCCATTTTAAGACGCCCTAGCGCCATTTTCCCCCTACGCCGGCGCTGCCTGGTCTACGTGTTTTTTTTCCACGCACACCAGGCAGCGCCGGTCTGCTTGCGCCGGCTAACGCCATTCCATAAATATGGCGCCCGCATGGCGCTTCGGAATGGCGTTAGACGGCGCTAAATTTTTTGACGCTAAACTGCGTTAGCGCAGTTTAGCGTCAAAAAGTATAAATATGGGCCAATGAGTTATGGATGGAAATTAATCTTAACCTCAAGACATTTCTTTGAGTAGCACTTTTTTACTGCCTAAACTAGCCTGTGACTACCATCGTCCACACAACACTGGCTTATAATGACCTGGGAAATGCATAGCTGTGTAACATTGGTGAGAGAGCTGGGTTAAGCCTGGCATCGTGTTGCTTGTGTCTGTGCTACTGGAAAAGACAATGGAAAGGGCAGATGATGTGAAGGGTTTGACCGCTCTCAGCCACACCTTCAGTTCCCTCTGAGGAACTTTGAGAGTACAAACGCCTCTTATTCTTTCAGTGAAGCCAGTCTGCAACCACACACTAATGAAATGGACGTTGAGCAACAGGACTGAAGTGCAATCCAATAACGTGGGCCTGGGAACTTGGCATGATGGGCATTTGCATATACATGTTTGCACTTATGCACCTCACTCTGCTGGTGACAGAATGGGACAAACCAGCTTGTCTGCTCTGGCCTTCCGCACACAGCAACCTTGTAGACACGGTGGCAGCCATCTTCACTCTCCAGTCCTGCGTTCTCTGCCAGTGGCCTTATTGAGTACGCCCTGTACAGATGGAGTATTGTACGAATCTGGGAAATTGATCTGTGCAGACTCTATGATTGGTGGCACACCCCTACTGTCTTTGTTGGATTATATAAATTATTGAGCTCCTGCACTCAGAGAATCTGAGCCAAGCAATAACACAGACCAAACTAAGACCAATGTCAACATCTTCAGTGGGTGGACTGAATATTAAACAGCCACGTTTTTAGGATGACTTGTTACAGTTTGTAGATTATAATCACGGCCACTGGATTCATGCAGCAGGAGAGGACGACATTATGCAGAAGGTTTACTAAGTTACACAGCAGGAAAAGACAACTTATACATCATGACGTGGCACATTTTGTGATAGCATTACCACACTACTTTGCCATTCCACATGGTCACACCACCTGGGCAAACGTTTCACCACAGTAGTACCAGTCTGATAACCAAATACAGCTGTAGCCAACAGAAAGGTGACCAGTCAACCTTTGCGAAAGGCCTTCCATTGCCTTTAGCTTCATTTTTAGTAACTTTTGACCTATTTCTGCTAGAAACAAACTTTTGTGTTTAAATCTGCAGCTCATGTAGCAGATGATGGATTATGTGGCAGATGCTGCAAATCGATAATTTGTCAGTAAACGCCAGTGCTGCACAATCGTATCATTCCAGTGTTCCTGATTATAAGGTAGCAACGCAGCTTGGCGGCAGCTAACGAGAATGACCAATTTACATTAGAGACACTTTCTTGCCTTTGGAACTGCCAGCAAAAGTGAGCTAGAGGAGCGCTATGAATGAGGAGTGTACTGAGGAGAAACTTTACTCCTTAGTACATCAAGCGAATAGCTTTTTATCACAGTGTAGACAATAGCCAGTCCTTCGATTATGATTCTGAAACTGATGGGCAGCCACTAGAACAGACCTCAAGAAAGGAGTTATGTAAACCCATCTAGGCGTGGCTGAGACCACAAGGGCCACTGCATTCAGGAAAAATTGGAGCTGGTGGAGATGTTTCTGTAGAGCAGCCAGGTAAATCGAATTTACATAGTCTAATCTTGACTGAATAACTGAGTACACAGTAGGAGTGTGTGTACGATTCTGCCAAGATGTGTATAATTCTTTTCAGGGTGTGAAGTTCAGCAAAGCAGGTGGTGGCTGCTCTTGCAACCTGGGATTCTAAGGTCATTTTGGAGTTAATAAGGCTGCAAACCACTTCCTATCGGATGAAGGTGATTAGGTTGCCTGTCATGGCTGCTCTAAGTTTAAGAAGTTTATTGACATCAATAAGTGAAATGTAGATCAGCAGCTTGCCATGATGAATTTAATTTGGTGTAGAGATCTAGTAGGAGCTAAATTGGAGAATCCTAAAATGAGCTGGGTGGTATCTGTATCAATGTAGAAGCAACCCCTGCCTAATGGAGTGGAGATGCGAGGTACCACATACAGCAATTGAACAAGAACGGGGGCAGAATAGATCCCTGCAGTAACCACAGCTCATAATTTTGTCTTTGGATGAGAAAGGAGATAATGCTACATCCTGAGCTCAAGCAAACACAAAGTAGTTGATCCATATAAAGTTAATATCGGAAAACTCAGTTTTGTGAGGGTTTCAAGTACGATGTCATGTCATTATGTTGAAGGCTGCTGACAGACCTAACAGAATCCAAACCCCAACACCACCGTCAACAAAAAGCCTACATGCATGGTCTGAAAGCCTACATGTAAAAAAATGCAGCTTTCTACTGCAAAGTTTTGCAGCTGGCCGAAGGTCAGTTTCTCCAGTAGTTTACCCAGGAATGGTAGAAAGTCAATCAGACAGAAAATATTAAGATCATCATAATGAAAGAAAACCTTGAGAGGTGGATTTGGTACTGCCGACTTCCTTGATTTTGGGAAGACTCCTTGGGATACAGAGTTGCTAAGGACCTGGTTTGGTATCTTTACCAACCCCCTGTGAAATCAAAAAGACGGGCTGCACATATTGTCTGGCTGCACATGTCTTGACTCTCTGAGCTTTTGCCCAGTGAATACAAATGGTACAAACAGTTGTACTCATCTTGCCTTTCTGGGTATTTTACCGTGTAGCACAAATGATTTCACCAAGACTGATTTGTGTTTTTGGCCTTCACAGTGGATGGAAACATTTGCACACATCTGTACGTTCGTCCTCTGTAGGTGAAGGAAAAGGCCTCAAACCCAGCCTCGCAGGGAAGTTGCCCCTTGTAGATGGTAGAAACAGTTGCACAAACGTAGCTCGTCTGAGCAGAGGGTAGAAATGGTTTCTTTGACCTTGACTGTCTGGGAATTTGACAGAAATGGTTGCACGCAGTGTGGGTAGTGGAGATGTTCGGATAGTAGACCTAGGCGCACACGCATCTTGCCCTCAGTGTACTTTTTATGTTTAGAAGCTAGAACCAGTTGTTCTTACCTTGCCTCGCTGGATAGTCATCCTACTCAGTCATTAAAAGTGTTGCACACATGTAGTTTCTCTGTACAATCAACTGGTGCAGAAGGTAGAAATAGTTGCACACATCTTGACTCTCTGTGAAGCAAAGCTTGCACATTTCCATCTTCTTTGGGCACAGGCTGTCCAGATTGTCGAAACAGTTGAATACACCTTGCCTCCCTGGGCAGTCATCATATTTGGATGGCAAAATGGTTGCATATGCCGAGCTTCTCTATGCAGTGACTGTGCAAATGGTAGAAATAGTTGCACAAACCTTGCCTCTCTGAGGATTCTCCCTGACTGATGAAAGTACAGTCCACTGCAGACACCAGTCCCTCTTGGCATTAGTTGTGCCATGTTCTGATTTGATTCCCCACATTGTGCCAAACTTGGTTGTTGATTTCTTCAGTATTTCAATTTCCTTTGTGTCTTGTTATTTATTCTTGTATGAAAGAGCTGGGTGTGAAGGCATCTGAACATGTTTGTTGGAGAGAAAAACATTGGGTGTGGGGGTGGGGTGGGGTGGGGTGGTGTTTGTGATGCAGACCCTGGTTTGAGTGTGTGGTAGAAGAGACTGGTAATGCCACCTTTAATCCTTTTGGAGTACTACCCCGCTGCCTCACAACTAAAGATGAGGTTCACATCTGCAGGATGTATAGCCATGGGGTGAATGGGATAATCTTCATTAAATTGTCATTTTCAGTCAATAAGAAACATGTTTGTTGTACAGAAGGCCTAATAAAAAGTCCATTTATGGTGACCAGTGTATGGACCTCCTGTTATTATTTATTGCATTACCCAGTTTTCTTCTCTTCAGATATTTTACTTCACATACATTCTTTCATGCTTATTTTCATGCCTTCCCCATAACCAGGGTCACACCCCAAATCTCTTCCATGGTCTTAACACAGTCGTTGTACTCGTCCAAAGATTTCTAAGAATTTCTCAATGTTTTTTCTTTTCCACATCTTTCCACATCCATGGCTTCATTTTAATTCCTCTTGCAGTCTTCATGGTCATAGAAATTGCATTTCTCCACTTTGCCCTCATGCTCTTCCGTACACATTGGTCCTTCCTCACATCTACATTTTTAGTCTCATTCAGCACTTTGCCATTTCTCTTTTCTGTTGGTCTTTCATAGATTATCATTCACTTCTCATCTCGGACCTCGTGCTATTCAATGACGAGAGATCATCTCTGTTGTGGTCATTCCTCACCTCTCTGTCCTCCTGTTCTTCTGTGGTTTGTTGAGTTTTGGGTCACCCTTTATCTCTGTGATCATACTCTTACATAGATCTGTGCTCAATCCTCACCTCTCTGTCCTCATGTACCTATATGAGTCCTTGTTCATCCTTCACCTCTCTGTCCCTGTGGTGTTTCATTGACTCTTGTTCACTCCTCACCTCTCTGTTCTCCTATTCCATTGACTCCTTGATTGTTGGTAATTCCTCATTTCTGTCCTCATACTCTCATATGGATGTGTGGTTATTTCTCGTCTCTATGTCCTCATGTACCAATATGGGTCCTTGCTGTCGTTCAACTCTGCGTCCCTGTTTTGTTTTCTTCATTAAATCTTGGTCACTGATCACCTTGTTATCCTCTTATTATTCCATGGATTCTTGGGTTTTTGGGTACTCTCCACTTTTGACATCAGTCACTAACATGGATTCTTTTTATTCCTCACTCCCCCTCCATCACTTCCATTCATCTCTGATCTCTTGTTCTTCTATAGAGTTTTGTTTACTCTTCACTTTTGATCTAATTCTTTTCTTTCTACAGATTTATGGTCCTTCCTCACCTTTCCTCAGTGTCTTCTGCTGATTGTTTTTATGTGTTCACCTCTGCCTTCATGCACATCATAGGATTCTTGTTAATGGATCTTCTTTCTTCTGTCTTTGTGTCATTTACCATTGTCTGCCAAGGTCTGTGGGAAGAATCCCAGCACTCTGCGCTATGTCCTATCCCTTCTCATGTCTTCTTTGACAGCACAAGGATATCCTGTCTTCACATTGGAACAAAGCCACCCCAGGAGACCACTGTACGGCCAAACGACAGGCATCTCAATCTGCAGTCCTGTGGCAGAGAAATATCGAACTACCACATTCCTTCAGGGCAGAGCAAAGTCAGCCAAACACTTTAATATGGCTAATTTTCTTAGCAGCGAAACACTCTAATAAATTAATCATGTATACTGTGATAGACCTCACATACAATTGGTTCTCAGACTTGTTCTTCATTATATTTAATGGGCTATTAACGGTGAACCATGAAATCCCTCAAAAAAACAGGAAGGAGAATCCAGGAGGCAGACGGTGACTATCCCCCAAAAACTCTTGCCTAAGAGCACTAAGCCAGCGGAGACTCCAGCACCACCTTGGACAGTTTAACCACAAAATAATTAGTTGCTTGAACAATTCACTTTCTATAACCACAGTCTATCAAAGGATGGAGTATGGTGATTGCTCGCTAAAAGAGTTCAAGCAAATACCGAAATAAGGAATTCAAATAATGGAAGAAAATAACTTCTGTGTTGGTGGCAAGAACAAACAAGTAACTTACTTTGTTAAGCATATGGACCAATTATGATTCAAGCAACATGTGAAAACGTCCACACAAACAGTATACAATACGTTGGACCCGGTTCTCTCCCAAAACATTGACACACACAACCTGAAAACCAATTTCTTCTCCTGGTTGAATCCTCACCTTACCACAACACAAATTTGATGGACTAAATCTGTCTGTCCAAAGATTAGGGGTGCTGCTACATTGGTTGGTGTATGGGGCACAAAGAAACAACTCACACAGATTACAACATCTTACACAAAGTTTGATCCTAATCAGCACATTATGCAATGATAACGCATCTCCTGGCCTTTTTATCTTAAATGATACAGCCACATATTGGAGACGGTATTATTTAATGATTGAACTCATATAAGGAAGGACCTAGAATGGAGACAAAAGAAAGTCCCTGCTGAGAAAACGAGCTTGAAGGAAAGAGAGAGAAACAAAATTGAATCTGAGACATGCTGTGGTTTCCATCATGTGGTCAAATATGCAAAGAAAGCCTACTATACCAACAGATTCTTAGAGGTGCTAAATCAAACGAGCTACCTGTTGAAATCTGTAGCAATAAACAAAATGCCGAAGCATTTATTATATTCTTTCACTTCACTGGAAACTCTGTGAAGACCTCTTGGCCTTCACATCAGAAAATGAAACAATCTCTAAAAATATAATCACAACCTACAAACTCCCACTTTCCCTTCAGTGCCAACATACTCCCCAACCCCACCTCCACTTTGGCGCCTGTGAGTCCAGCTCAGATCTGACAAACAGCTGATGTGACAATGTCCCATTATATAATGGAACATTGTATGTAGAAGAAATGTAGATTTTCAAAACTTAAATATTCGGAAAATCTGAATTGTATTAAAGACAGGGAGGGTCCTATGAAGCAAATCTCTTATTTCTACCTCCCCAAACAAGAATATATTGGATAGATATAAATATTGAACTTTAAATACATGATCGTAAGAAAGGCATCCAGAACTTTGATTTGACTCATCAAAACAGATAGCTCATCAACAATACAAAAACATCTTAAAAATCCCTTTAAAAACAATAGGAACCGAGCGCAAAACAGATTCCATCGCTCAGAATTATTCCTGCTCAAATATTCCCAGAGTGTGAACTCCATAATCCAGATATAAAAACAGTTTTACTGGTCTGAAAAAGAAAAACATGAACACTAAAGACCTGGTCAAAATATATAATCAAAATATTTGAGATAGTTTTAACAAATATCAAAATATAAAAGTAAACATCTAAATTACATATTGTATATATGCACATATACTACACACAATATATACATCAACAGATTTGTCGCCATGCACGGTGCTCCTAAGTAAGGATGTGTGTCGGCGTGCGGCGCCAGTGGTCCCGCCACAAATCCTGCAGCACCACTTCAATTTGAAAGAGGCTACGACACAACAGGGATCTTTGTGCGATAACATCCTTTATTGTTTCTCACCACCTCATAATGCATTTCGGTTGATTGCCCAGTCTTGATCACATATGCCATCCTGGATGTTGTTTTTATGGTGTTTCAGCCTTCAAAATACTATGCTTATAGCATTGCTTGTCCTATCAGCACTAATCGACCTCATAATTGTTAAACTTTGATTTTCAACTTACCGCAATCATGCGTTATTTAAAAAAAGGAATTAATGTGAACACTGAATAAAATTGTGACATAATTTAATGTGCATTTGGAAAAATGCTTGTTTAGGCATCATTCTCCATATTATCACATAATCTATCCAGTTGTATCATAATTTCTTTCACCTATACAATTTCTTGTTGAAGTAAGTGCCAAATGAGATTCAGCCCAAGTGGGCTTACATTTCAGAACATCAAATCAAATAATAAATCAAAATAGTAAATGCAATGCATCAATTATTTACATATTATAAAAAGAGAGGTACAACGCCTATTGTGACAGGTTCCCCTACTTCACCAAAATATAAAATATGTCACCATAATTACTCTAGAGACGGAAGGGATAGAGGACCTAAAGATAAACATATAGCTCCACTTCTGTGTTCAGCCCTGCTGGTAACTTGCCTTTCAAACTGAGCATGTAGCGAGACTCAAGTCTCCTTAACTATTGTTCTCTTTTGCCACCTCTGATGTTCTTGGGCACTGAATCAATTACAAAGTATGTTAACTCGATTCCTCACTATTGTGTTCTTCAAAATGGCGTGCTGCTGGGTAGCTATGTCTCGATTTCTAATGGCTCTGACATGTTGGAAATCTTCTTGTGGATCTGCAACATTATGCTGCCCACATACAATTTAGGACAAGAGCATTTCAAGACATATACCACAAAATCACGTTTACAGTGGTGATAGGCACCACTTAGTTTGTATGATTGGCATCGTCACCTCAGTTGTATCTACCTCATGGTGACAGGCCTTACATTTAATGCACTTTCTGAAACCTCTGCTTTTAGTGCGCCAATTTTGTACTGGTGCCATATCTGGACTACTGCTCACAAATTCATGTTGCCTCTTTGTAATTGAAGTGGTGCTGCTGTATATATATATATATATATATATATATATATATATATATATATATATATATATACGACACACACACATACATGCACAAAAACAATTGTTTGATGACAATTTGTAGATACGCTGCTGCCTTAAGTAAAGTGGAGTAGGGAAAAAAATTATAATGTTATACTGCCCTTGGATGTACCACAGTACTTATAAAAAAAGAAATATGTTTAATTTTGTTTTCAAAAAGACAGTAGGGTACATTAAATTTTACTAGTATTGCATTGTATTTTCATTTTTTTTTTAAAAGTCTACAAAATCGTGGTGTACTGCGCAAATTGAGCTAAAATACCACACAAGTTAAAACAATTAAGGAAAAAAGGTAAATTGGTTGAAAAACAGGTATTTTACTAACTACTAGTGTGCTACACCATAAACTTTTTAACAATAACTAGAGAAATCTAAACCCATTAACACGTTAATGAAGTGATAATAGGTAGGAAAAAAGAAGAAAACCTACTAGTTACCTATGCATAAGGCCGTAATCCAAAATGCAGCCAGGGAGTGGGAATAATTATCTGATGCCTTCCCATCACCATGTATCATGGTATACCACAAAAGTTCTGCGGTATACTGTGGCACAGTATATCGCTAACACTTAGATTTATTACTGGATTTGAATACCCTTGCACCATGCATAGTGTTGTATGTCCAGCTCAATACTTAAGAGAGTTTTACAAAACAATGCAATGCCACTGTGCATGGCCCTGTGTTGGTTGACAAACCTGGATAAACTCAAGGTAGCACAAATTGCTGTCTTGCATAACTTTTCACACCATATTCTACATTCCTTCCCAATTTCATCTATAGCCGTACACGACTCCATTCCATACCACTCCACACTATGCTTTTCTACTGTATACCAGTCCACTGCACAACAAACCACAACACTACACTCTACACCAGCCCACTGTACACACTACACTGTACGCTGTACCACTCTATGACTCTATAATATACACCACTGCACTCTATGCCACTCCACTCCTCTACACTGTTTGCAATTCAACTGTATACACCTCCACCCTATGCACCTCGACTGTATGGGATTCCTCTCTACCCCACTCCAGTGAATGCCAATCCACTGTATGCCACTCCAGTACATGCCATTCCATCAGCACTCTATGGCATCCCACTGTACGCCTCTACGCTCTGCACTACCACGGCACTCTGCACCACTTCACTATATGCCACTCGACTCTACGCTATTACACTGTATGCAATTTGCCTGTATGCCACTCCACTATATGTCATTCCACTCTGCCCCACTCCACTGTACTCAGACTCTGAGTGGGTCTGTGAGTTAGTGTGTCAGTGTCTCAGTGGCTTTGTGAGTGGGTGCGTCAGTGTTTGAGTGGGTCTGTGAGTGGGTGCATGAGGGTCTGAGTGGGTCTGTGAGTGGGTGCATGAGGGTCAGAGTGATTCTGTGAGTGGGTGCATAAGGGTCTGAGTGGATCTGAGAGTGAGTGCATCAGTGTTTGAGTGGGACTGTTAGTGGGTGAGTGAGGGTCTGAGTGGGTCTGTGAGTGGGTACATGAGGGTCTGAGTAGTTCTCTGATTGGGTATATGAGGGTCTGAGTGGGTGCATCAGTGTTTGAGTAGATCTGTGTGTGGCTGCGTAAGTCTCTGAATGGGTCTGTGATTGGGGGTGTGAGGGTCTGAGTGATTCTGTGAGTGGGTTCATCAGGGTCTGAGTGGGTCTGTGAGTGGGTGCATGAGGCTCTGAGTGGGTATGTGAGTGGATGCATGAGTCTCTGAGTGGGTCTGTCTGTCTCAGTGGCTATGTGAGTGGGTGCATTAGTGTTTGAGTGGGTCTGTGAGTGCATGAGTGGGTCTGTGAGTGGGTGTGGAAGTGTCTGAGTGGGTCTGTGAGTGGGTGCATGAGTTTCTGAGTGTTTCTATGAGTGAATGATTTAGTGTATGAATGAATCTGTGAATTAAAAAAATATATTTTGCTGATATTCGTGAATTTGTCGTGACATTACACGGGGGCTGCGCTGAGTGCGGCGATGTATTCGCGTAAATCGCACAGCACGAAAAAAATACTTTTAAGGACATACTTTTACCCTCAAAGACCCCTATATCACAGCCCTGGGGCCAGGGTACCTTCACCCTGACCCCTGATGCCACTTTTTGTTTTATTTTTCAGCGCTGGGGTCCGTTTCCCATTCCCTAAAACGGTGGCCACAACTTTCTGGTCAGGTTGCGGCCAGCCAATCACAGCATTCCTGTTGGCACATGCATTCACAAATTTGCCGTGATAATCGTGAAAATGTATCCGAGGTACTAGATATACAAATGTATTTCCCTTTTAATATCTTAAAAACTACTGAATGGATTTACACCAAATAACAAAAAACAATCTGCGTACAAAACCTACCTTTCAGCCAAATTTAGTGTAATTCCGTCCTGTGGTTCGGCCTGTAGTCGTGTTCAAAACTCCTATCGGAATTAACATGGGAAATTCATGTTTTATAACTTACCCTTTTTCTTAGCACCTGCATGACTGATCACCTTGAAACTTTCCATGCGAAACAAGAATCACCGTTACACTTTTTAGGAAACATTTCATGAAGATTCGTCAAATGGTGCCAAAGATATAGGCAAGTCAAAAAACGTTTTTTCTATGGAAACATGCTACTAGCTATAACTACCTACTGCCGACCATCAGCAGGTGATAAAATATATATATGTGTGTGTGTGTATATATATATATATATTTATATGTTTGTTAGAAATGGGGTTTTTGGTTGGCAGATAGGTTGTCCTCTGTCCAAGCAAGAACCCTCACTCTAGTCAGGGTAAGTCACACACAATCCAAAATCAGCCTGTGCTCACCCTCCGGTAGCTTGGCACGAGCAGTCAGGCTTAACTTAGAAGGCAATGTGTAAAGCATTTGTGCAATAAATCATACAACACCATAGTATAACACCACAAAAATACACCACACAGTGTTTAGAAAAATATAGAATATTTATCTGGATAATTGTAGGTCAAAACGATCAAAGTTGCAATACGAATTTGTAAAGATATCACTGAAAAGTGATATTAAGAGTCTTTAAGTCTTTAAAAAGCAATAAAGTGTCTTTCAAGCACAGAGTACCTGGTTTCTGGTGGGAAATCTCCTCAGAGGGCCACAGGAGAAGAGATGCGTGGAAAAAGGGGTGTGTGCGTCGTTTTCCGCTCAGCACACACAGACTTGCGTCGTTCTTTTCCACGCGGGGAAGTCGGGCGTCGTTTTCCGGCGCGCAGACAGTCTCTTTTTGTGGATCGCGGGGATTACCAGATGTCCCGGGTCTGTGCGTGGATTCTCCTGCTTATTTTCCGGCTGCGCGTCGTTCTGCGGGGCTGCGCGTCGAAGTTTCGATCTCACGGTAGGCGTCGCATCGATTTCTCCTTGGAAGTCGGGCGGCGTTGACCTTGCGAGGCCGTGCGTCGAAATTTTGGTCTCACGGCAGGCGTCGCGTCGATTTCTCCTTGGAAGTCGGGCGGCGTTGTCCTTGCGAGGCCGTGCGTCAAAGTTTCGCACTCACGGTAGGCGTCGCGTCGATTTCTCCTTGGAAGTCGGGCGGCTTTGTCCTTGCGAGGTTGTGCGTCGAAGTCTCGATCGTCCCGAGGGCGTCGCGTTGATCAGCGTCGGTGTGCGGCGTTTTTCTCGCCGCGAAACAAGCTGTGCGTCGAAATTTTCGGCGCACGGAGCGTCCACGTGAAAGGAAGAAGTCTTTTTGGTCCTGAGACTTCAAGGAACAGGAGGCAAGCTCTATCCAAGCCCTTGGAGAGCACTTTCACAGCCAGACAAGAGTTCAGCAAGGCAGCAGGGCAACAGCAAGACAGCAGTCCTTTGGAGAAAGCAGACAGGTGAGTCCTTTGAGCAGCCAGGCAGTTCTTCTTGGCAGGATGTAGTTTCTGGTTCAGGTTTCTTCTCCAGCAAGTGTCTGATGAGGTAGGGCAGAGGCCCTGTTTTATACTAAGTTGTGCCTTTGAAGTGGGGGTGATTTCAAAGAGTCTCTAAGAAATGCACCAAGTTCCCTTTCAGCTCAATCCTGTCTGCCAGAGTCCCAGTAGGGGGTGTGGCAGTCCTTTGTGTGAGGGCAGGCCCTCCACCCTCCCAGCCCAGGAAGACCCATTCAAAATGCAGATGTATGCAAGTGAGGCTGAGTACCCTGTGTTTGGGGTGTGTCTGAGTGAATGCACAAGGAGCTGTCAACTAAACCTAGCCAGACGTGGATTGAAGGGCACAACAAGTTTTTAGTGCAAAGAAATGCTCACTTTCTAAAAGTGGCATTTCTAGAATAGTAATATTAAATCCGACTTCACCAGTCAGCAGGATTTTAGATTACCATTCTGGCCATACTAAATATGACCTTCCTGCTCCTTTCAGATCAGCAGCTGCCACTTCAACAGTGTATGAGGGCAGCCCCAATGTTAGCCTATGAAGGGAGCAGGCCTCACAGTAGTGTAAAAACGAATTTAGGAGTTTTACACTACCAGGACATATAACTACACAGGTACATGTCCTGCCTTTTACCTACACAGCACCCTGCTCTAGGGGTTACCTAGGGCACACATTAGGGATGACTTATATGTAGAAAAAGGGGAGTTCTAGGCTTGGCAAGTACTTTTAAATGCCAAGTCGAAGTGGCAGTGAAACTGCACACACAGGCCTTGCAATGGCAGGCCTGAGACAAGGTTAAGGGGCTACTGAGGTGGGTGGCACAACCAGTGCTGCAGGCCCACTAGTAGCATTTAATCTACATGCCCTAGGCATATGTAGTGCACTCTAATAGGGACTTACAGGTAAATTAAATAGTCAATCATGGATAAACCAATCAATAGTACAATTTACACAGAGAGCATATGCACTTTAGCACTGGTTAGCAGTGGTAAAGTGCTCAGAGGTCAAAAGCCAACAACAACAGGTCAGAAAAAATAGGAGGAAGGAGGCAAAAAGTTTGGGGATGTCCCTGTCAAAAAGCCAGGTCCAACATGACCCCCCACCAGCCTAAAGCCAGGGGAGAACAATCACTATCCTGATGTACTTCCCTGTTTGAGGCGACAGAACAAGGACCCAGGCCCACAACAGCAGGGGCATGCTCCAGTTCTTCGCCTTCCTGACTCCAATTGGATCCCTCTGTCCATACTCTCAGGGCCCACTAAGCCCATCCATGGGGAGCCTTTCTCCTTTCCTGCGGATCCCATCTGTGCAGCACCTAACCTTACTTTGCTCACAGATGTATCCCAGGAGCAGGATAGTACCCCCATGACCAACATAGTGGTGTTGCCCACTCGACCCCTGGGGTGTGACACTTGTCCCCTCCCCAGGGATAACTCTGTCCACCCGGACAGCAAGCCACAGTGATTACTGACAGCTGCCAGGGATGAGAGCCAGGCCCCAGGCCTCTCAAAGCTCTCCAACCACTGTGGCTGTGGAGAGTGGGGGGCGGTAGCCCCAGGTGCTGGGCACCCTTTAACCACTCTCCCTTCCACCAGGTCAGGGATGACAGCCTGAACCTGGTCCTCCCCTCTGGGGCTTTGTACCCTCCTTCCTGGAGCGGTACCCCCAGAGTCCAACATGGCCAGGGGGCTTACAGAAGTCGCCCTGTACCATTCCTCCACCAGTGCAGGGCTGTTAACCTGCCACTGGCCCTCCAACCTGGGGTCTGTACCTTCAGGTGGGACTAGGGCCCGGGGTGAGGCTTCCCTCCCCCTGCCCTCCCTTCTGGGGTCCAGCACCCTCCAACTAGGAGTGGCCTCCTCAGAAGACAACATGGTAGGGGCACTGTTATCAGTAGCCCCTCCCTCCAGGTCCAGGGGGACACCCTGAACCTGGTCTTCCAGCCCAGGGTCTGTACCCTCAGACTGGATCACCGCCTGGCAAACCAGGACTTCCTGGGGGGCACGCCTACCCCCACCAGGTCAGAGTTTAACCTCTGCACCTGCCCATTCAACTCAGAGTCACCACCCTGAAGTTGAACAATTGCCTGGCACGCCAGGACTTCCTGGAGGGCACACTGACCCTCCACCAGGTCAGAGTTTAACCTCTGCACCTGACCATTCAACTCAGAGTCACCACCCTGAAGTTGAACAATTGCCTGGCACCCCAGGACTTCCTGGAGGGAACACTGACCCTCCACCAGGTCAGAGTTTAACCTCTGCACCTGACCATTCAACTCAGAGTCACCACCCTGAAGTTGAACCGTTGCCTGGCGCACCAGGACTTTCTGGGAGGCACACCTACCTCCCACCAGGTCAGAGTTTAACCTCTGAGCCTGGTTCCCCAACCCAGGGTCACCACCCTGAGGTTGGGCAATTGCCTGGCACGCCAGGACTTTCTGGGGGGCACACCTACCCCCCACCAGGTCAGAGTTTAACCTCTGAACCTGGTCATCCAACCCAGAGTCAACACCCTGAGGTTGGACAATTGCCTGGCACAGCAGGGCTTCTTGGGAGGCACACCTACCTCCCACCAGGTCAGAGTTTAACCTCTGAACCTGGGTATCCAACCCAGAGTCAGCACTCTGAGGTTGAACAATTGCCTGGCACGCCAGGACTTTCTGGAGGGCACACTGACCCTCCACCAGGTCAGAGTTTAACCTCTGAACTGGGCCATTCAACTCAGAGTTACCACCCTGAAGTAGAACAATCGCCTGGCACGCCAGGACTTCCTGGAGGGCACACTGACCCTCCACCAGGTCAGAGTTTAACCTCTGAACCTGGTTCTCCAACCTAGGGTCACCATCCTGAGGTTGGACAACTGCCTGGTACACCAGGGCTTTCTGGGGGGCACACCTACCCCCCACCAGGTCAGAGGTTAACCTCTGAACCTGGATATCCAACCCAGAGTCACCACCCTGAGGTTGAACCATTGCCTGGCAGGCCAGGACTTTCAGGGAGGCACACCTACCTCCCACCAGGTCAGAGTTTAACCTCTGAGCCTGGTTCTCCAACCCAGGGTCACCACCCTGAGGTTGAACCATTGCCTGGTATACCAGGACTTTCTGGGGGGCACACCTACCCCCCACCAGGTCAGGGTTTGACCTCTGAACCGGGTTAGCCAACCCAGAGTCACCACCCTGAGGTTGGGCAATTGCCTGGCACCCCAGGACTTTCTGGGAGGCACACCTACCTCCCACCAGGTCAGAGTTTAACCTCTGAACCTGGCCATCCAACCCAGAGTCGACACCCTGAGGTTGGACAACTGCCTGGCACGCCAGGACTTTCTGGGGGGCACACCTACCCCCCACCAGGTCAGAGTTTGACCTCTTCACCTGGTAAGCCAACCCAGAGTCACCACCCTGAGGTTGAGCCATTGCCTGGCATTCCAGGACTTTCTGGGGGGCACATCTACCCCCCACCAGGTCAAAGTTTAACCTCTGAACCCGGTTATCCAACCCAGAGTCACCACCCTGAGGTTGAATCCTTGCCTGGCATGCCAGGACTTCCTGGGGGGCACTCTCACCCCCCACAAGGGACACGCCGTCCCCAAGGGCCACACAAGAGTCTGGTTGGCACAGGTCTCCCGACCTCTGCCCATCCGGCAGAGTCTGGGTTTCCCCCAAACCAGAAACGGTCTCACCTGGGTCATTCTTGGGGGGCTCTGCTCTCAGAGCTGACCCCTGACTTTCAAGATCCTCCACTGGGGTCTGCCACCCCCTCTCAACCCTATGTCTGGACTTCTGCACCCCCTCACTAGGAGGGGTACTGCCAGACACCAGAACTGTTGGGATGCTGTCTACAGTCATCCCCCCAAGTTCTTCTGCCACTGCGGGGCTTCCCTCAAAAGGTGGCCCTACGGTACAGGTTAGGCTCTGAGACCTACCTGGGATACTACAATCCTTTCCCACCTCCCTTGGTCGGGAACCACCTAGACCACTCCCTTCAGGAGCACCCCCAAATGCCTCTTCAGACTCTCTGGTACTCACCCAAAAGTCTGCCTCCACTGTAAGTTCCCTGGGGTCAGAGAACTCACACTCCACCTGGTGTTGGCGTAGCTCTGGAAAATAAGGACCAGACATATGCTCTCCAGCAATTACATCACTCTGCCCTTCACATGTATTAACCACAGTACCCTTCACCCAACCACCTAGTAACTCAACCTTGGAAAAGCACTCTACTTCACCCTCCTGAGACTGGTGAGACAGTATCTGACTGTCCCTGACACTCAACCCAAACTCTTCTGGGATGTCTCTACACTCTATATCCAGGACGTCCACCAGGGGGGAACCCTTTTCTCTGTCACTCTCTGCTAGAGTCAGTAAAGTGTCCCTCCCCCCAGTAGGAATATGACTCCCTGTGCCAGTTCCCCAATCCTTCTCAGGGACCCTGTGCATAACGGGAACTACCTCATACCCTTGAACCGCCTGGGGTGTGTCAACTCTCTTCTTCAAGTTGGGTACCACATCTCTGGGCTTGTGCCCTTCTTCAGCAGTACTAGATGCAAGATTTTTGCTGCCACCATCTGAACTGGACTCAGCCCTTCCGGCCTCCAGTTTCAGCTCTTTACAGCTCAGCTCTTGAGTTGCAATCTTTTCTTCTTCCAGGGCTAAGAGACTTGCTGCCTCAGCCCTTTCAATAAACTCATCTAGCTCTTCCATCCACCGTGCTTGAGCCATGAGCCATTCTTTTTTCACTGGGTCTCTTTCCTCATCTGAGTCGTCCTCCTCCTCCTCTGAGGGGTACTTAGTCATTTGGTTTCTTGCTGCCTCTCTCTCTGCCCATCTGTCTTCCTCCCAGACTATGTAGGCACGTAGCATCTCTGCTTTAGTAGATCTCTTTGCTACAGGAAGGCCACATTCTCTGCAAAGCTTCCTTAGGTCAGCCTTAGTGAGGTGGTCAGTAGGCAAAAAGAATAAGTAGGTAAGCGATCCCATTCTGATAGGATCTTACCAGCAAAAACCAAAATCCAAAGTCCAAAATATCAATAGTATATCCAGGAGGACATCAGAGACCAAAAGTCAAAAAAGAGATAAAAAATCAAGTTGACCTTCAACTGTGGGTAGGTAGTGAAATACTTAGCTACTGTATGTCACTGCACAAACACAAGTCCTATCCTCACCGCTGATCACCAATGTTAGAAATGGGGTTTTTGGTTGGCAGATAGGTTGTCCTCTGTCCAAGCAAGAACCCTCACTCTAGTCAGGGTAAGTCACACACAATCCAAAATCAGCCTGTGCTCACCCTCCGGTAGCTTGGCACGAGCAGTCAGGCTTAACTTAGAAGGCAATGTGTAAAGCATTTGTGCAATAAATCATACAACACCATAGTATAACACCACAAAAATACACCACACAGTGTTTAGAAAAATATAGAATATTTATCTGGATAATTGTAGGTCAAAACGATCAAAGTTGCAATACGAATTTGTAAAGATATCACTGAAAAGTGATATTAAGAGTCTTTAAGTCTTTAAAAAGCAATAAAGTGTCTTTCAAGCACAGAGTACCTGGTTTCTGGTGGGAAATCTCCTCAGAGGGCCACAGGAGAAGAGATGCGTGGAAAAAGGGGTGTGTGCGTCGTTTTCCGCTCAGCACACACAGACTTGCGTCGTTCTTTTCCACGCGGGGAAGTCGGGCGTCGTTTTCCGGCGCGCAGACAGTCTCTTTTTGTGGATCGCGGGGATTACCAGATGTCCCGGGTCTGTGCGTGGATTCTCCTGCTTATTTTCCGGCTGCGCGTCGTTCTGCGGGGCTGCGCGTCGAAGTTTCGATCTCACGGTAGGCGTCGCGTCGATTTCTCCTTGGAAGTCGGGCGGCGTTGACCTTGCGAGGCCGTGCGTCGAAATTTTGGTCTCACGGCAGGCGTCGCGTCGATTTCTCCTTGGAAGTCGGGCGGCGTTGTCCTTGCGAGGCCGTGCGTCAAAGTTTCGCACTCACGGTAGGCGTCGCGTCGATTTCTCCTTGGAAGTCGGGCGGCTTTGTCCTTGCGAGGTTGTGCGTCGAAGTCTCGATCGTCCCGAGGGCGTCGCGTTGATCAGCGTCGGTGTGCGGCGTTTTTCTCGCCGCGAAACAAGCTGTGCGTCGAAATTTTCGGCGCACGGAGCGTCCACGTGAAAGGAAGAAGTCTTTTTGGTCCTGAGACTTCAAGGAACAGGAGGCAAGCTCTATCCAAGCCCTTGGAGAGCACTTTCACAGCCAGACAAGAGTTCAGCAAGGCAGCAGGGCAACAGCAAGACAGCAGTCCTTTGGAGAAAGCAGACAGGTGAGTCCTTTGAGCAGCCAGGCAGTTCTTCTTGGCAGGATGTAGTTTCTGGTTCAGGTTTCTTCTCCAGCAAGTGTCTGATGAGGTAGGGCAGAGGCCCTGTTTTATACTAAGTTGTGCCTTTGAAGTGGGGGTGATTTCAAAGAGTCTCTAAGAAATGCACCAAGTTCCCTTTCAGCTCAATCCTGTCTGCCAGAGTCCCAGTAGGGGGTGTGGCAGTCCTTTGTGTGAGGGCAGGCCCTCCACCCTCCCAGCCCAGGAAGACCCATTCAAAATGCAGATGTATGCAAGTGAGGCTGAGTACCCTGTGTTTGGGGTGTGTCTGAGTGAATGCACAAGGAGCTGTCAACTAAACCTAGCCAGACGTGGATTGAAGGGCACAACAAGTTTTTAGTGCAAAGAAATGCTCACTTTCTAAAAGTGGCATTTCTAGAATAGTAATATTAAATCCGACTTCACCAGTCAGCAGGATTTTAGATTACCATTCTGGCCATACTAAATATGACCTTCCTGCTCCTTTCAGATCAGCAGCTGCCACTTCAACAGTGTATGAGGGCAGCCCCAATGTTAGCCTATGAAGGGAGCAGGCCTCACAGTAGTGTAAAAACGAATTTAGGAGTTTTACACTACCAGGACATATAACTACACAGGTACATGTCCTGCCTTTTACCTACACAGCACCCTGCTCTAGGGGTTACCTAGGGCACACATTAGGGATGACTTATATGTAGAAAAAGGGGAGTTCTAGGCTTGGCAAGTACTTTTAAATGCCAAGTCGAAGTGGCAGTGAAACTGCACACACAGGCCTTGCAATGGCAGGCCTGAGACAAGGTTAAGGGGCTACTGAGGTGGGTGGCACAACCAGTGCTGCAGGCCCACTAGTAGCATTTAATCTACATGCCCTAGGCATATGTAGTGCACTCTAATAGGGACTTACAGGTAAATTAAATAGTCAATCATGGATAAACCAATCAATAGTACAATTTACACAGAGAGCATATGCACTTTAGCACTGGTTAGCAGTGGTAAAGTGCTCAGAGGTCAAAAGCCAACAACAACAGGTCAGAAAAAATAGGAGGAAGGAGGCAAAAAGTTTGGGGATGTCCCTGTCAAAAAGCCAGGTCCAACAATGTTAATATAATATATATATATATATATATATACACACACACACACATATTTGTGTGTGTGTGTGTACATTTAGAGCTCCTTTCAACACATTAATTTTGATGATCCCTAAGATCCCGATAATATAGCATTTTAGAGTAAAATTTTGCCATTCTGGCCATTTCAAGATAAGTTCCCTCTGGAGAAATCAGAAAGCATCCTATATGAAATATCTCACTCTCTTACATCATAGACCCTTCTAAAGGATACCAGGCAAAAACATTGCCAGTTTCACAGAACTCTGGTTCTTGGTAAATGATATATTATCCACTCAATCGAAACAATTGTAAAACTATATTTGCATCCCATAACACAGAACACACACATACTCTCCTCATCCCCTCCTCTCCCTTGAAGACTGTTGGGAACCAAGACTGCATTGGTAATATCAGAGTAATAAAGATCAATTCAACTTTGTCCAACCTGACCTGCATTAGCACCCTCTGAATCAGTGCTAAAGGCAGAAATGCATAATATGTCAATCTGGAATAATACAGAAGAAAAGCTTCAGACATAGTAGCACCCAGATCTGGCTTTCAACTGAAAAATCTCTAAAGCTCTCTTGCTAGACGTGGCATTCAAAACACATCCACAGATCTCTGCAAGTGAATGATCTCCTTAAAGATTCTACTGTTCAATGTCCACTTACTTAGATCCTGAAGAAACCAGGAGTTTCAAACTGCCATGGCATTCAGTATCCCAGGAGAAACTCTGCCCTCATTGTAACCTGATGTTACAGGCAAAGACTGCAACAACTTTTTCAATGTTCCCAATAGAAACACAATACATGTAATATGTGTCTCCTTCTGTTGTCTGGACTACTTCCATTCATCTAAGAGACTATTTTTGCATCCATCACTGCATGCTCCCCAGACCACTCAGCCCTTGTCCAACTTCACCACAAACTCAAACTTGTCTTAAAATATGATGTAAAGAATAAGGTGATGGGTGGGATGCTTGAATTAATCTGAGCCACTGTTAATTAATTGGGCTGTATTCCAGTCCATCCAAGCTACACGACTGACCAGCCCCTATCAGGACAAAACCAGTCTTGAGTTGACTTTGTTCCAGTTCAGGACTGTTCTCGTTGGTGCAGAGTCCAGACTGATCTGCATACGACTGTGTCTAAACTAAGGTGGCACAGTGGGCAACAGATTGATGGGTTGGAATGCAGCCTTGAGTGATTGCGAGTGGTTAGACTTATTGCAAGCCTTTCTTTTATCACCTTTTGTGTGTTTGTCGTCTCACACTGCTGATATTATCTGTCTTCAGGAAACTCATCTGACTGAAGCAGAGACCAGAAAATTGCCAACTCTAGTATATGATGTAGTTTGAGCTTCTGGCTACAACAGTTCAACAAGTGGGGTGGGTGGCCATTCTAACATGTAAAAATGCTTGGGTGTGTTTGAAATTTAAGAAGGCTATGACTCGGAGGAAGGCTATTGCCAATTTAGGAGATCCTCCCTTACATTATGTACGTTGTATTGAGCCAATGAAGAGAACGCCTCTCCAATAAAACAGCTTCTTGTTGAGCTAGCATTCTGGGGTAATCATTTGATGGTACAAGGAGACTTTAATGTCACCTTTTGTACCCACACTGATTCAACTAATTCTGCTGGTAGTCCCCATTAAAATCAAAATTCGGCTGCATTGTAGCATTTTTTACACTCATGCGGTTTAATTATTGCTTTGCGCACTTCAAGACCTAATACTCCTGGCTGTACATTTTACTTTGTAACATAGCAATACTCCGGACTAGATATGATATTCATCTCACAAGATTAGCACTATCCATATCTCAACTAAGCTATTCCCACGATGCCTCCTTTCCGAACATAACCCCTGGGCCATATACATATCTCCAATAAAGGCCTTAACAATCCAATTGAACCATGTCGAAGTCAGGTCCTTTTTTTATTAGATACAGTGTACTGTCAAGATATGGCCACTACTTTAGATAGTTTTTTTTGCAGAGAATCAAGAGACTACTTTGCACTTCATGGTTTTGGATACTTTTAAAGCAAAACCATGAGGGGCATCATTAGTCTTTTTAATATGAATAGATAAGGTTTTGCATGAACAGAATGATAAATTACTCAGGAATTGATGAAATTAGAAATTAAAGATGCTAGTAGTTCCTTACATCAATAGATGCCAAAAACTGAGAACTTTTCACTGTGTGGAAATCTAAATTAAATAAAAAAGTAAACTCTAGCAATCCATCTTGGATAAGGTGATGCAAGGGTCACATTACAGTTCTCTGAAAAAAGTGAAGATATGGGTTTCCTATTATCCCTATAGATCAAGAAAAGCTAATAGAAATTCTATTAAATCCATCAAGGATTTTAGTGACATACTGCAAGTAGGAACAGAAAATAATTACACAGGTTTTTCAAGAATAATTTGGTAAATTACATGTGGAAGATACTACAGCTTCTTCAATAGAGTGCTGGCATCATATATTTTTATGACTCCAAATATGATCACTGATATGGAACATAACATTTTTTACTACACATTTTCAGCCCATTAAATTATTAAAGCCATCCAAAAGTACTAACAGGGAAGGCCACTGGGCCAAAAGTAATCCCATCTGAATTTTCTAAAATGTTTAAATATATTTTTCACACTTGCTTTCTGGTGGTACTTGACTATTGAGAAAAAGTTGGGGAGATATCACTGCTTATTTTGTAAGCAAAATATCTTACATTAGTTCCTGCAAATGGAAAGGACCCTAAGTAATGCCCCTTTTATTAACTGATATCTTTTATTAACTGCAATGCCAAAATTTACTCCAATGTATTAGCAAATTGCAGTGAACCAAGAACGGCAGGCTGGGTGGATTGTATGCAGCATGGGTTTGTTCCTCATTGAATACCACAGCTGTGCAAATTTGTCTATTTCTATTTTTGATGCCTCAAGCACTCTTAAAATTCCCACAGAGAATATTTTTGATGGATGCAGAAATGGCTTTTCACAGGGTCTTCTGCTGGGAACCTATCAGCCATGGGCTTGGGTATACAAATGTTGTTGAAGAAATATTTACTTTATTAAAATCTATCTGCCTGGATAATTAGTATGGGATCAATATCTGATCTGGTTGATAAGGAGAGGGACCCATCAGGGATGTCACTTCTCCCTGTTTATGTTTGCACTCTATCTGAAACCATTCTTGTGACATTCTAGTCATTTGCGTCTGCTTAACATTAGCTCAGCTGATTTTATCCTGGCTCCTTAAGCAGATGAAATAGCAATTTATTCCTGTAATGTCAGAGTCAGCAGATCCTCGGGTCTGTGCACGCTCCCAGCACTTCCACCACAAGACGGCTCCAATACTCTGATTAGAATTATCACAGAGTCTAAGAGAGTCCAAGTGGGGAAAAGGGGATTAGGAAGGGAACAGCTGGGAAGGAGACCTGTAGGAAGCAAAAGGTTAAAACACACAATATCAAGATTATATCATATGAATCAGTACTAGATTATAACTCTAAGCATTGTCATTCTGAAATCATAGATAACCTATGAATGGACTTAAACAACTAGGCTTCAAGATTACTGAACACCTGAGAGGAAATCAAGAAATGGTTAAATGCAATGTTCAGATTCAAACATTATCTTTTGCATGAGGATCAAGAAAAAAAAACATTATTATATACACACTACATCACATCTAGAACTCTAGCATTTTGTTTTCTCAAAAAACTGTATGAAACATGAATTGTGCCCATTTTATACTTTCACAAAGGTTGTAAATACCATAGAATGATTGTGTACCATGAATAACATAAACTAGGCTCAAGAAATAAATCACGTGTCTTGCTGGCAAGAAAACCACCTCGTAAATGCCATGAAGAGGTAGCACATTATGAACACCGTGATATTAAACACAATAAAAGAATCGCGCTTCCTGCCGATTCAGATGTCACCATGAAAATGCCAGAAAAAGGTAGCGCACAATGAATAACATGAATTACACACGAGAATGAAATCGCGCGTTTCGCCGATTTAAATTCCACCATGTAAATGCCAGGAAATGGTAGCGCACAATGAACTGCATGAGTTACACACGAGAAATGAATTGCGCGTCTCGCCGATTCGAATGCCACCATGTAAATGCCAGGAAATAGTAGCGCACAATGAACTGCATGAGTTACACACGAAAAATGAATCGCGCGTCTCGCCGATTCGAATGCCACCATGTAAATGCCAGGAAATGGTAGCGCACAATGAATATCAAGGGTCAGAGCACAAGGAAAGAATTGTGCGTCTTGCCGATTCGAATGTCACCATATGAATGCCTGGAAATGGTAACGCACATTGAATATCAAGGGTTAAAGCATGAGGAAAGAATTGTGCGTCTTGCCGATTCGAATATCACCATACGAATGCCTGGAAATGGTAACGCACATTGAATATCAAGGGTTAAAGCATGAGGAAAGAATCACGCGTCTTGCTGATTCGAATGTCACCATATGAATGCCTGGAAATGGTAACGTACATTGAATAACATGAATTACAACATGAGTAAGGAATCGTGCGTCTTGCTGATTCGAATGTCAGCATGTAAATGCCCAATAAACATCAAGCACACTTTCACACGCACGAGAGTCAAAAGATTTTATCATGATAATTAGGCTCAAGAACTCGAACTCCTTCGAGAACGGGATCGGGGGCCGACCTTCGTCTTACCGCCCTGATCAAGAATCACCAAGTGCAGTGAATGGGCGAGGTCTGGAAGATCCAAGTAGGCCTCCGGAACAAGAGCTCAGGACGTTGCTGCTGCTCTGCACCGGGACCTCTGAATAGTGAGCACGTGGAGGTGGGCTGGCTCCCTTTTATAGAGTTTTAGCCCATCCCACCAACCACAACTAGGCATGCTGCAGGGAAGCTTCTAGAAGGCCCTGGAAAGGGACCACACCCTGACACAGTCTGAAAGCCTGCAGCAGTACATTACATGTGGACAATATTTATATGCATGCTGAACATAAGACTTCAGGATGAAACTCTGCAATGCAAAACGTTAAACAACATTATCTCAGCACAATGCATAAATTATGTTAGATGGAAATCATTAGGTTTTTGCATTCTGGTCGCCCGTAGACCGCGCACTGCCCTGATGTTGACAGTACTCCCCTCTCCCAGACGCGCTCTAGGGCCTGGTTTGTCTGGATTGAGACGATGGAAACGCCTCACAAGTACTGGAGCATGAATATCAGATGCAGAGACCCATGAGTTACTGTCAGGGCCATAACCTTTCCATGAGATTAAGTACCAGAGGTTACGCCCTCTCAATTTAGAATCCAACACTTTCTTGACTTCGTATTCTGCTTCCCCTTGTACTAGAACTGGAGCTGGATGAGGACGGACCTTCTGGACTGCTTTTTTCAAGAGGGAAGTGTGGAACACTGGATGAATCCGTAATGACCTTGGCAATTGCAGTTTATAGGTCACAGGATTAATTTGTTGAAGAACAGTGTAAGGACCTATGTATTTGGGGTTGAACATGTGCTTCCTTTTGAAGTCTATGGGGGTCATTACAACCCTGGCAGTCCAAGACCGCCAGGGCTGTTATGACGGAAGCACCGCCAACAGGCGGGCGGTGCTTCCCAGGTCATTACGACTGCGGCGGAAGCGCCGCGGTCGCAGTGCCGGGGCCGGCAGTTTCCCGCCACAATGGCCCGGCGGCTGTAAGCCGACAGGGCAGCACTGCTAGCAGCGCTGCCCAGGGGATTATGAGTCCCCCTACCGCCAGCCTTTTCCTGGTGGTTTGAACCGCCAGGAAAAGGCTGGCGGTATGGGGAGTCGCGGGGCCCCTGGGGGCCCCTGCACTGCCCATGCCACTGGCATGGGACCCGTGCAGCTTTTCACTGTCTGCTATGCAGACAGTGAAAAGCGCGACGGGTGCAACTTTTGGAAACTTCCATTTGGAGCCGGCTCCCATGTTGCGGCCGAGATCCCCGCTGGCCCGGCGGGGATCTCCAAATGGCGGCGGCAGGGGTGCGCCCACATAGGCAGCCGCCCGTGGTCCGATCTTGCGGGCGGCTTCAGCCGCCCGCCAAGGTCATAATGAGGGCCTATATGTTTTGTGGAAAGCCACACTTTATCACCTGGTTGATACTGCGGTCCCTCACAATGTTTCTTGTCATAATGCTTTTTGTATTTTTGTTTGGCTTTTTCTAAATGCTGTTGAATCAATTTCTGGGTTTGATGCAGATGTTGAATGGTTTCTGACACAGCTGGAGTAAAGGAACTTTCTTGAGGGATAGTGAAGGGCAAGGTGTCAGGATGATAGCCAAAAAAACCAAAAAAAGGTGTGACCCAGTAGAAGTGTGGAAAGAGTTATTGTAGGCTAGTTCAGCTAACCATAGCATTGATGTCCAAGAATGAAGTGCTTTTTCAGCGTATGCACGCAGGTACTGCTTCAAAGTCTGATTTAATCTCTCGGTTTGACCATCTGTTTCAGGATGGTGGCTAGTAGATGGTGTGGATGTCACTTGAAGTGTTTTACACCATGTCTTCCAGAAAATGGAGGCAAATTGCGAACCTCGATCGGAGAGGATCATTTTAGGCAGTCCATGATAACGAACCATCCTATTCAATAAAATAGTTGCCAGTTCACTGGACGTGGGCAATTTCTTACAGGCAATAAAATGTCCATATTTTGTGAGACTATCTACTACTACCAGGATTACTGAATGCTGTTGAACCACAGGTAGACCTGTAATAAAGTCGAAGGAAATGTGCTGCCAAGGACGACTTGGAGTTCGGAGTGGATGCAACAACCCTTTCGGTTTTGAATGACTTGTTTTCGTGTGAGCGCAGACTTTGCAGTTGTTTACCATCGTTTTTACATCTTTTGTTAAGGTAGGCCACCAAAAATAGCGTTGGATTAATTCAAGAGTTTTTGGAGTACCTGGATGACCTGCCGTAGGTATAACATGCAGCCAATGAAACACTATCTTGCGAAGTTTGGAAGTGGGCACAAACAAACGAGCGTCATGAAAAGGTAATCCTTGCTTGATTGACCTTTTGGGATTTGCTTGGGCCCATGTTTGCCATTTCTCAACAGTGAAAGAATTGCAGATGTCTTCAAAGAAATCTTCAGTTCTTATGATACATAGGACTTTGTCTGGAGCAATGATAGCTCTGGAGGTTTGAACGGTAGGCAACGTGGTAGATTCTTGGCGGGACAAGGTGTCAGCTTTGCGATTGTCTTTACCAGGCCGGAAAGTTACCACAAAATCAAATTAGGCAAAAAACAGCATCCAGCATAATTGCCGAGGAGTCAAAAGTCTGGCGGAACTCATGAACTGAAGATTGCGATGATCAGTATATAGTGTGACTGTGTATTTGGCACCCAACAAATGATGTCTCCATTCTTTAAAGGCGTCACGAATTGCCAGAAGCTCCTTTTCAGCAATGACATAGTTCTGTTCGGCTATCATTCAACTTCTGAGACATGTAAGCTACAGGATGAAGTTGACCAACGTCCTTGTTTCGTTGCGACAAGACTGCCCCTATTACCACATCTGAAGCATCAGCTTCTACTATGAAGGGTTGATCCGCGTCAGGATGAGTCAAGACTGGGGCAGTGGAGAAAGCTTCTTTCATAGTTGAAAAGGCTTGGTCAGCTTCTGGGAACCACACAAATTTCTCCTTCTTTCTTAATAACTTAGAGATTGGAGCCACTGTCTGGGAGAAATGATTTATGAACCTCTGGTAAAAGTTTGCAAACCCCAGGAAACATTGTACATCACGAACAGTCTTAGGGGTGGGCCAATCGGATACAGCCTTTACTTTCTTTTCTGCCATCACCATACCTTGAGGGGTAAGGATAACCCCCAAAAACTCAACTGTGGTAACATGAAACTCACACTTGGTTAGTTTGCAATATAAATGGTGCTTTCGAAGGGCTGCAAGGATTTTCTTGACATGTTGGACATGTTCATTTTCATTGTCTGAGTAGATCAAAATGTCATTGATGTAGACCAGTGGTCTTCAAAGTGTGGGTCGCGACCCCCACGGGGGTCGTGAAGTCAATAAAAGGGGGTCGCGCATCCCGCACTTCGGCTGCCTGGATCTGCCTTGAACTGGAATCCAAAACGTTTGCTCTTCGTTTTGGATTCCAGAGAGTGGCATTTCATTCTGCATTCTCTCTGATTGGAGGACGTTGGAAATAATGAAACGTCATTGACAACTGTCCTCCAATCAGAGAGAATGCAGAATGAAAACAAGGAAATTCCAGGAACTGGGGCCATAAATACGAAGCTGTGCAATGCTTTGTAGAGGAGACATTTTTTTTCCCCGCTGCCTCGCACTCCGTCCTGCTGCCTTTCCTGGACTTCATCCCTGCAGAACTGGTAAGTAGCACATCTCTCCTTCACGATCGGCTGAAAACCAAATCGGCATTCTTCTATGAGATTTCATAATTCAAAGCAGAGGAGGTGTGAAAGCCCTCCTTCGATTCTTTCAGCATGGACACACTTTTAAAAACTTTACAGAGACCGGTATTTACAAAACAGTATTAATCAGTTCAGTTGTATGGATGGCACTTTCATAACAATGTAAATATTAGTAATGTATTTCCCTTTAATAAAAAGATTAGGGCCCACATTTATACTTTTTTAGCGCCACATTTACGTAGTTTTTTGATGCAAAATCGGCGCAAACTTACAAAATACAATTGTATTTTGTAAGTTTGCGCTGTTTTTGCGTCAAAAAATGACGCAAATGCGGCGCTAAAAAAGTATAAATGTGGGCCTAGGTTCGATCTGATATGTGCTGCTTCTCAATTTGTGGGCAGTATATTTTCAATCAGGAAAAAAAAAACAGTAGCAGATTGTTGGTTCTTTGGATGTTTGTGGCAAGGTATATTTGCTATTTTTAGGATTGTAGGATGCTGGCCTTTAGATAGGAGCAAAACTTTGGGTTGTTATGTGCAGGTGTTGGGTTTTGGTTACAGATTGTGAATACCAGGGTGTTAGGTGCTGGTTGATATTTTGTTGTATATGTGTTGGTTGTTGCATTGATATTTGCTGCTTTATGTGTACTGATGCTGCCAACCGCATTCTTCTTTATTGAATGTGCTAATTATTTTTTGCAGAGTTCATAGGTGATGGTTTTTCAGGTCACTAGGTGCAGACCCTTGCATTGTTTGGTGCCATATTATGATGTATAATGTGAAAACATCCGTACGCACATGTAGTAAACCGTCTGGAGTAATGGGTTCACTGCAAGGCAAGACTCTGGCTGTATTTTTTAGTAACTTTTGAACAGCTTGTCCAGGGGCAAGAGGAAGCATTTTTTGTTAACATTTGCAGATTATGCAGCAGATAATTATTTGTCTTGCAAATGTGTAAAATTCTTAATTATGTGGAAAAGTAGAAAAAGAAAATTGCCTAATTCCAGTGCCCTGCCTATGGAGGACACAGAGTACCAGCATAGATTGGTAGTTTTCTTTTGGGTTGGCTCTTTACATTCAAAATCTAGACCTCTTGCCCCTGGACATCACCTGCATGCAGCTACCCATCCACCTCTGCTCCAGATAACCTGCTTATGCAGTGCTTAATTTGTAAATAAAAACGTGTCGGTGCCCAAAGCCCACCTCTTCAACATGCGGCTGCTGCAATTTCTGATTTAATCACTTGGAAGGAACTGACTGTGTTATTTGTGTTTTTAAAGAAAATAAGAAGATTTTATGAGACATTCTGAGAACTGCAAAGAGTTTTTTGAAAAAAGACAGCTATTCCGCATGTAGTAGCAAGTCTGAGCTATTCAGTAATATTGAACTTTGGAATTTTGTACCGTAGGTCAAACATACATTTGCCATGGATCGTTTCCTGCTGCAAAAAGATGGTAGGGCATTCAAACGAAAGGCTGAAACAGACGGTGAGAAAAGACCTGGAAAAATTAGGTCTTATGATACCTCCTACCTGAATTTTGGATTCACCTGCATCACCATAAATGGCGAAATCAGGCCACAGTGTGTGGTTTGTGGCATGACCTTGGCTAACGAAAGTCTGAAATCAAACAAATTAAAGCGTCACTTGGAAACTGCACATGGGTTACTGGTAGGAAAAAATACAGATTTTTTTGCCAGAAAGCTGGAAGACATCATCCACCAAAAAGACACTGTGAAAAATCTGGTTTCCACGCCAACAAATGCCTTGAAAGCATCTTAACAAGTGGCATACCACATTGCCAAAAACAAAAAGCCTTTTACAGATGGGGAAAAAGTGATTCTTCCAGCAATTCTTGACATGGCCAGGACAATGCTTGGTGATAAAGCAGTGGAGAAGTTTAAAATGGTACCCATCTCAGACAAAACAGTTTGCCGTCGCATCTCTGACATGTCAGAGGACATCCACAGACAACTCATAGCACGCTTAAAATCCAGCTGGTTTGCTTTGCAATTGGATGAAGCAACTGACTTATCCAAGGAAGCTCATTTAATTGCTTATGTCCGATACTGCCACAAAACTGTAATATTGGAAGATTTTATATTCTGTAAACCAATCAAGGGACATGCAACATCAGCAGCCCTGTTTGATATTCTCAATGACTTCCTGTGCTCCAGTGACTTAAATTGGGAGAGCTGTGTTGGGATCTGTACCGATGGTGCTCCCTCCATGTGTGGGGCTAGGGCAGGCCTAAAAGCTAAAGTGCTGAAAGTGGCTCCTCATATTCTATGGACCCACTGTATGATACACCGGGAAGCCCTTGCAGTCCGAAACATGGATAGAGAACTTGGGGAAGTGTTGAATTCTGCTGTGAAAATTGTTAATTTCATAAAGGCACACCCAACTAGAGCTCGTCTGTTTGCAATTGTATGTGCCGAAATGATGGTTTGCTTTTCCATACAGAAGTCCGATGGTTATCCAGAGGGAAGGTTCTGAATCGTATTTTTGAATTAAGAAACGAAGTACGTCAGTTCCTTCTCGATGTGGACCCCTACAAAGCAGAACAGCTATGTAATCCCCGTTGGCTTGTGCTTTTAGCATACCTTGCAGACATCTTTGATAAATTAAATTCCTTGAATTTGTCTTTGCAAGGAGCTGAAAGTACGTCTTTCACCATGTACAAAAAAACATCTGCCTTCAAGAAGAAACTGGAGTTGTGGAGAAGACTAATTCAAGATGGCCTGCTTGAGGCATTCCCCTGTTTAGCAGAAGCTCTTGAGGACACAGGATATGAACTTGAAAGTGCTGCTGAGGTCATAATAAATCACTTGACTTCTCTCAGGGACAGTTTAGAAAAGTACTTTCCTGAGGAAACTGATCATGTCAATGACTGGGTCGTTCAACCTTTCCTAGTGGGTGCAGGTACTCGTCTTCCAGTGCACCTTCAGGAAGACCTAATTGAGGTCCAGAGTGACCGTATTCTCCAGATGCAGTTCAACAAAATCTCATTGGGAGAATTTTGGCTGGCAATATCTGAAGAACATTCAGGTTTGTCACAAATTGTAGTCAAGGTTCTTCTGCCTTTTAGCTCATCATATTTATGTGAGATTGGGTTCTCATCATTGGCAGTATTAAAGACGAAGTACCGTTCAAGACTAGAGGTGGAGCACAACCTGAGGATGGCAGTAGCAAGAATACATCCACAAATTGACCGTCTCTCTGGAGAAAAACAGCCACACCCATCACACTAGTTCAGAAATGTGTTATCATCCAAATAAGTTTTGTTAAATTATGTTTTGATTGAGAAAAATAAAGTACCATTGCATATTTTTGGGCACTTCTTTTGGTAGATTTTTTGTTTGAACTGTGTAGTAAGTCTCTGACTCCAAACCACAGTCACCCACAAACCTTTGATTTGCTAAATACTGTCTACTAATATTCCCTTACCATAAAAATGATTTGCCATGGATATTGGGGGCGTTTATACTTGTCGCTGATGAGGAGAATCAAGTTCTAGAAAAACTTTTGACAGGAAGGGGTCCTCACACCTGAAAACTTTGACAAGGGGGTCCCGGCATCCAAAAGTTTGAAGACCTCTGATGTAGACTATGGAAAATATGTCAAGGTACTCTCTAAGAACGTCATTCAAGAAAAATTGAAATGCTGCTGGAGCATTACACAGGCCAAAAGTCATGACGGTGTATTCAAAAAGGCCATATCATGTCTTGAACGCTGTCTTCCATTCGTCACCCTCTCTCATTCTGACCAAATGATAAGCACCTCGGAGATCAAGCTTCGTGTAGATTTTTGCTTTCTTTACTTGCTCCAATAAGACCGGGATCAGAGGCAAAGGATATTTATTCTTGATGGTGACTTTGTTCAGTCCTCTATAGTCGATACAAGCTCGAAGTTCTCCATTCGCCTTCGGAACAAAAAACAAACGAGAAGCTGCAGGAGACTTAGAGGGGTGAATGAAACCATTCTCCAAGAATTGATCTAGATCTTTTCTTAAATGTTGATTTTCATGTTCTGACAGGGCATATACACGACAATTGGGAAGTATCGCACCTGGGACTAGATCAATTTGACAGTCATACGATCTATGAGCAGGTAGGTTCTCTGCTTCTTTTTCATCAAATACATCCTCGTAAGATGAATACTGTTTGGGCAGTTTAATTTCTTTCTCCGCGGCAGTAGCTATGTAAGAGTTGCAAACTTTTGATACTGGAATCTTTCGGAAGCATTGTTTTTTACATAGCGCAGATGAGAACATGATCTTTCGTTCTGCCCAATTAATTTCTGGATTGTGATGTGATGAGTTAACCATGGTAAGCCAAGGATTATTCCATATTGAGGAGCATGGATAAAGTCAAGGATACGTTTCTCTTTATGTTTCTTTCTCTGATTCTTATCCTCACAAATCACCAACAAGGGTACAGTCTGAAGAGCTACTAGACCTCCAGTCAAGAGTCTTCCATCGACTGCCTGGATGATTTCTGGGGCCTTCTTTTCAATACATGGGATCCCCCATGCACGAACCAATTGGGCATCAACAAAGTTCCCGGTACCCCCAGAATCGACTATAGCCTTCTTGAAATAGGTCTTTTTCTTAACCTGAACTCTTACTCCCAGTTTCAGATGTCTAGATTGTGAAGGGTCCAAAGTGACACCCAAGATCAACCCTTCTCTGCTTTAGTTTTTCCGACTCGACTTGTGCATTGGCTGCTACCTTCTGAACTGGGCCCCGTTTGCTCTTTGGTTTGATTGGACAATCTTTGGCAAAATGACCCTTGTGTCCACAATAGAGACATTGTCCATTCTTCCTACGTAAGTCTTTTTCATCTTTGGTCAACGGTCTCCTGATGGTTCCAATTTCCATTGGTTCCGGCATTCTTTCTTTCGGAGTTCTTCAGTCTCTATTATCGTGAACACGCCAGAAATATTTTTCAGTCTTTTTGCATGTTCCTTTTCATTCTGATAAACTATGATCAAGTCTCAAGACAAGGTTTATCAATTCTTGACAGTCTGTAGGTTGTGGGTCTATTTGAGCTAGGATATCTTTCAACTCCTCTTTGAGTCCCTTATAGAACAAGGCCGCTTGTTTTTCTTCAGGCCAGGATGTCTCAGCGACCAGCCGATTAAAGTTGGCTAAATATGACACTAAGTCCTGATTCCCTTGGCGTAAGTCTAATAATTCATGATCTGCTGACAGTGTTACAGTTCTACGATCAAAAACTCGCTCAAACTCTCGAACAAAATATATACAGTTGTACAACAGAGGACTATCTTTACGCACAAGAGGAATAGCCCAGGTAGCTGCATCTCCAGTCAGATATGATAACAAGAAAGCTACTTTGGACTGGGCATCAGGGAAAGTCTGTGGTCTGCAGGTAAAATTTAGTTCCACTTGAACCAGGAAAGATTGCGCTTTCAAGGGGTCGCCTGAGAAACGTTCGGGGGGAGCTAAAGGAATAGCTAAAGGGACATTGAGGGAAATGTTTGTCGGATTACCTCCAGAACTTTGAGAAGAAGGACCTGGCCAAGACACACTTGTGGGTTGTTGTTCCTTCTTCTCTACTTTATACTGTAACTGACTCACTCTCTCAGCTAGGCTAGATGCCAAATCTTTTGATGATACCACCTCGGCTTGGAGCTGAGTGATAGCCTTGACTAGCTCGTCCAGTGTGGCTGGATGTGTGCTGAGAACATACACAAACCAGGAGGATAATAATTTGTGGGCTCACTATTCTGTCAGAGTTACCAGATCCTTGGGGTCTGTGCACGCTCCCAGCACTTCCACCACAAGACGGCTCCAATACTCTGATTAGAATGATCACAGAGTCTAAGAGAGTCCAAGTGGGGAAAAGGGGATTAGGAAGGGAACAGCTTGGAAGGAGACCTGTAGGAAGCAAAAGGTTAAAACACACAATATCAGGATTATAATCATATGAATCAGTACTAGATTATAACTCTAAGCATTGTCGTTCTGAAATCATAGCTAACCTATGAATGGACGTAAACAACTAGGCTTCAAGATTACTGAACACCTGAGAGGAAATCAAGAAATGGTTAAATGCAATGTTTAGATTCAAACATTATCTTTTGCATGAGGATCAAGAAAAAAAAACATTATTATATACACACTACATCACATCTAGAACTCTAGCATTTTGTTTTCTCAAAAAACTGTATGAAAATGAATTGTGCCCATTTTATACTTTCACAAAGGTTGTAAATACCATAGAATGATTGTGTACCATGAATAACATAAACTAGGCTCAAGAAATAAATCACGTGTCTTGCTGGCTAGAAAACCACCTCGTAAATGCCATGAAGAGGTAGCACATTATGAACACCGTGATATTAAACACAATAAAAGAATCGCGCTTCCTGCCGATTCAGATGTCACCATGAAAATGCCAGAAAAAGGTAGCGCACAATGAATAACATGAATTACACACGAGAATTAAATCGCGCGTTTCGCCGATTTAAATTCCACCATGTAAATGCCAGGAAATGGTAGCGCACAATGAATATCAAGGGTTAAAGCACAAGGAAAGAATCGCGCGTCTTGCCGATTCGACTGTCACCATATGAATGCCTGGAAATGGTAACGTACATTGAATAACATGAATTAAAACACGAGTAAGGAATCGCGCGTCTTGCCGATTCGAATGTCAGCATGTAAATGCCCAATAAACATCAAGCACACTTTCACACGCACGAGAGTCAAAAGATTTTATCATGATAATTAGGCTCAAGAACTCGAACTCCTTCGAGAACGGGATCTGGCCCAGCCCGACCTCCGTCTTACCGCCCTGATCAAGAATCACCAAGCGCAGTGAATGGGCGGGGTCTGGAAGATCCAAGTAGGCCTCTGGAACAGGAGCTCAGGACGTTGCTGCTGCTCTGCGCCGGGACCTCTGAATAGTGAGCACGTGGAGCTGGGCTGGCTCCCTTTTATAGAGTTTTAGCCCAGCCCACCAACCACACCTAGGCATGCTGCAGGGAAGCTTCTAGAAGGCCCTGGAAAGGGACCACACCCTGACACAGTCTGAAAGCCTGCAGCAGTACATTACATGTGGACAATATTTATATGCATGCTGAACATAAGTCTTCAGGATGAAATTCTGAAATGCAAAAGGTTAAACAACATTATCTCAGCACAATGCATAAATTATGTTGGCTGGAAATCATTAGGTTTTTGCATTCTGGTCGCCCGTAGAGCGTGCACTGCCCTGATGTTGACATGTAATCTGCGAAAGGCTAATCCTGAGTTTGAAAAAGTGGCTACCAATTTATCACGGAATAAGATTAATCCATCCAAGACTCAAATTATTTACAACTTTCCTAGACCTCCTGTGAACATCCATTTTGTTGATTCTGCCAGTTATTTGGGTGTTTAGATATCTCCTTCCAGCCCCTATATAATACCATTGTATTACAACCTGGTAATCTCTAAGATTAAATAAATGTTCAAGCAGTGGAATAGACTAACCCTGAGTCTTATCGGCAGGTGCAACCTCATAAAAATGTTACTCCACCCCAAATTTCTTTACATTTTTAGAGCTATACTGCTATATTTAACTACAAAATTTTTCAAAAGTTAAAGCGTTCTGGGAGTACTTTTACTTGGCAATATAAGCGCACTTGACGTTCACTAAGACTACTTCAACTTCCGACTGATAGGGCCATCTTGTCTCTTCCAAATCCTAGAATATATTTTTGGGTCATTTTGCAGACTGAAATTTATAATCTCCATGATACATAGAATTCGCCATCACTTTATCTTGAGACGTGCTTCAAAGTAGGTTACATGGATCCTTCTAACTTTAAGAATACCTTCTTCAAAACTTTTTCTGTTTATGTTTCAATTTGGAAAAATATTAGGGACAAAATGGCTACTATATCTCATATTACAAGATACATAACTCTTTGGAATAATCCAGACTTCCCTTTCTTTTCACGATTCTCTCACTGCTGATTGGATAAAATCTAACATTAATAATGTAGATGAACTATTCAAGGGTGAGTAGTCCCTCTCCTTTTGTGATCTGGTATCTCTCTACGCTGTTCCTGAAATAGGCTATTTCACATATATAGAATTTTAACTTTTTTCTACAAAATTTATAGGTCCTAAGTCTTTGACTAAAGTACCATGCATTGAACTATTGTACAATAATCAATAGAAGACAAAGATTGGCAAATTATAGAGACTCAAAGCTAGCATGGTAATGTAATTGCAAAAGTTTAAAATTGGTCCAGCACAACAGATATGCAGGTTGACATGTCTCATATTACTGAATCTTTTTGACTTTCCAATTGGCGTGTAAATGTTTACAGACTGACACTACATCACTATAAGGTCATACAGGACATGTATTACATCTCCAACATATTATTTAAATAGAGCCGCCAGCATAACTGTATGTTTTCTGTGTGGTGAATCGAGGTCTGATAAGACTCATGCCTTTTTTAATTTTTCACTTTATATGTCAATCCTGGGAACAGGACTTTGATGAGGGGCTCAGATGCACATACACCCAACTCTAAATATATTAACACTAGCTTGTTCTGAGATAGTTCGGCCTAAATTTGCTGTAATTTTATTCTTCATAATAATCTCTCCCAGACTATGTATGGCACATATATAGTTAGACCCTAAATCCCATTTGGTTGTTTCTTGGTGGCACTAGCTATTATCAAATGTAACCCAGAGCAGAAGCAACTCAAACAGTTTTGGCTCGAAATCATTAATTGGATGGATCTTTAAATTCGTAGGCTAGGGGTAAACTTTGACTTGATGTTGGACACAACTGCATGTTTCTATAATTATTTTTTTAACCCCCGTCCTTTTACTCCAATTGATTGTATTGTGACTATTCTGTGTATATTTTGTCTGTATCATCCTCGTACTCTTCCAAGAACAAAAATGTATTGAAGAAAGAACTATGGCACAGCAATTGCATGCCTCATATTCTGTCAGCACCACTTAATTGCCTCCTTTTCCTCCAAATACAAAATCACAAACCTTCCCTGAGACACCTTCCCTACAATCTTTGCAAAGCCATATAGTGCAGAAGATAAGGACTTAATGCCGCCATTGATGCAGCTTACCTCACCTCCTTCAAAGGCAAGCTCTGCTTCAGTATCAACCTTAGTTCTCTTTTCACCTTCCTTACCTTTTGTGGCCTTGTGTTATCAATAGATTGCACAAATACATTTTCAACCACATATCTCCTTCAGAAAACTTACAACTACCCTTAAAGGATTAGTAAAGCACCTAAATCTGGATGTCAATCCTAATGAATGGTTTGCAAACTGCCAAATCTTGCACTCCCATCAAAACTGAAGAAACATATGACGCTCCTGGTGAATCACCTTTGTAAAGCATGCATCCTTCAAATCTAGATGGACCATCCAATTTAACTTGTCTTTGAACAAATTGATCCCGTGAATCTTCAAATGATGTTAGGTGATCGACTTGTTCTACCCCCCACTCGAAAAATATTGCATAAAACCCTGGTTCCTAAAGAACCACTAGCTCTATTGGATCTTTCTTTTCTATTTCCACTTCTTCTGACACCAAATCCCTTTCCTGGCATGAGAAAGATATTTTCTTGAGTGACCTTACTGAACTGCAATCTTTCAAGAACTCCTGAGGCGTCTGGAGTTACCTCCCTCCAATGTTTGCTGAAATGTCTCAACTGTTTCCATAGCCTGAGAAGGACAGAATTGGACACTACGGTACTTACCTGAAACTGCTCTTTCACCTCCTTGTTCATGACTGTCTTTCTATGAGGCCTGTCACTCTGCGATGAAATAATCCAGTAGCAGTTTTCAACTCCTGGTAGAATGCTCTCCAAATATCATAGCAGTCAAAAAATGTAGATCTCTTTTGGAAGCAGTGGGAAAATGTGATACATGTAATACAATATGGTTTACCATATTCCTCTTATCACTCGGGAAAGGGCAGATATAAGTGAAATTTCATTGGAATGGATCAATTGGTTCCCGCCAAACGGCATCTGTCATGTCTGAATTTGTTCTCTTACGGCCTCAAGTATGCTTTCCTATGGGGTCATGGTGAAGTTTACCTTGTCACCTCTGCTATTTATTATGTACATATATTTCCTCTATCTTACCTCATACGATAAAAACTGCTTGCAGTTCCAGATCCACCTTACTGAAATAATTTATTGCCGGGACCTGAAGTACATTTGAAATCTTATAAGCCACTGTAGCCCCTCCTGAAGCATGCACTCCAGACTGATTTCCCAAGTGATGAACATACTGAAAAACAAAAATAAAGAACCATAAAACTTTTAGTAACTACATTAAGGATCATCCTTGTTTGTTATGTCTCAACAGACTGAAAGACCTCTTTCTTGTCTATGATATGGTAGTTACCAGTCAGTCACCAGACCAGCCAAACTTCCCTCTACATGATTTTTCCTGATTTCAACACTGACAGGAACAGGTGGTACCCTCGGCGAGCAACTAACAAAGCAACTTAGGTGCACAACCTGGCCATCTCCTAATGGAGGTCTCTGCTTGCACACTTTGTGTAAAAGAACTGTAGCCTCCACCAATCAGACCCACCAACGATTGCCACGCCAGGGACGTAAAGCTATTAAAGGATGAATGTAGTGCTATACACACCTACTAAGTGAAACACCAGAGCCCATATGTCCATTTTCAAAGCGCTTTAATGTGTCCTTGTTACTGACTTTAAACTTGAATTATTTGATAATAAAACATTAAAGGCAACGTGCAGTGGAAAACGTGCGTTTCCCATTAATGGCTGCAAACCACCCAGTACAAATTGGCTGCTGTTTAGAGGTGGGTTTAGCGATCTAGAACAAGGTGCAAGTGTAAGGTACGAGTATATACATCTTCACCAGAATGCAGTCACGTAATTCTGATGACGAATTCCATGTAAATCCTTAACATGATGTAATAGAAAGAAGAGCGTCTTACATGTTGCTTCACAGTCAAAGACGGATATCTCTCAAATATCTTCAACAATCACAAATACATTTGGACTTGTGGGTGTGTTGATCGGTGATTGGACTTGATACGAAAATGAATGAAAATATAATCCCAACAAGGCTGGTACTTTCCGTCATTGGAGAGAGAAAAAAACCTGGTGCAATAGATAAGTGTGTCAAGAGAATTATCTGTGTCATCAAAATCAAATTAGCACTGGCAAAACTAATAGGTCTGGCTTGAACATGCTCGAACAAAGGCATGAATGACATTTGAATTCGTTATCATATTAAAGCCAGGCCTCCTGGCTTTGCCAGTGCTTGTGACTATCACCAGACCAAAAAACGGGGCATGTACAAAACAGAATGAGTGCATACCCAGACAATAGAAAGAGTCCATCACTTTGAAAACTGAATTTGCTGAGAAATGCTGCCTCTCGCTTGCAAAAATATGTGTTTTCTGCACAGCTCCCAAGGGCTGATGCTAAAATATAAAGAGCTAGACAAGGAATGAAATGCTTCAGGGTTGTTGGCTATTTCTTCTGTGTGTCTCGCCTGGAAGGATGGCACGCCATTTATCTGTCTTGGAAGTCGAGTACACCAGCCAGGGACAGCAATGATAATGAAAACATAAGTCAGGCAAAACATTCAAGGGGCACTGCCATATTTGATTAACTGCAGTGATTTCCCACAAAATGGGCTGGCTACGCTTGTGTACATCTAAGGTTTGGGACTTTCAGAACAGCCATAAAGCCCATTATCTAAAGGTAGACGGGTGTCTGTGTGATATGGAGGACAGTGATTGGTTGTTAGCTCAGACAAGGGACTTAGGAGCTCCTTTAGAGTTTGGCAGGTGGGGCACCGTCTGCCAGGGGAGCGGAGATAATAACCCTTGCTGTCCTTGTGTCCTTGTGGCCTACCACCTGCCATATTTGGAGAGCTCCACCTGCCTGTCGGAGATTTCTGTGCCTTCAGAGGAGCCAGCTATTATTTCTCCCCAGAAGGCACTGCAAGTTTGCTTACCCTACCATGATTCATGAGGCCAAAAGGCAAACCTTTTGTTTCAGAAAAATAAACTGCCAAAGAGGGAGTTTATTTTTGTAAAACAAAAAACAATGACACTGACACCCTGGAAGTTGTCAGTGTCATAGATTTTTGTTTTACAAAAATAAACTTCCAGGGTGTAGGGATTATTTTATTATCCGTGGCGGCTCCTCCACTATGGCGAAGGAGTGCCCCTCCCCACTGCTTGCAGCTTCAAAACTGAAAAAATAGAACCATGTTTATTATAGTAATATTTTTAAAGGGGCCGGGCCATGAGGGGATGACAGACAGGGAGGGGGAGTGCACATGTGTGTTTGGCTGGCCATTTCAGGTCGGCCAAACTCATATGCGCACTGAGCTCTCTGTAACCCGAGCTGTGTTGCCAGGTTGGAGACAGCAGGTACAGGGTCCCAGTCTGCCTGGCACAGCAAGGCCAGGGTGCTCAGGCCAATTCTGAAAAGAAACATAGGCATCAAATGAAAAAGTATCAAGAGACCTATAAGTGAAATGGAAACAGGAGCATCTGAAAGGTATTTCTTATGCATGTGAGCTGATGGGTAACACTGAAAAAGCAATATGTGCCTGCAAAAACAATAACAACCTACCAAACATTCTTGGTAGAAGAAAGATGGCGGGCGTGCGAGACGGCCGAAAGCTGCTCTCTGTCTAGCTTCCGCCAGCGCCATGGTATGTGCGGCACGCACCGCAGAGAGGGTATGCTCCCTGAGGCTCCCTTTGGCATGTGTCCAGTTCTGGTTCAACTGGGTGTGCACAGTGCACACAGCAGTGGTAAATATGATCATGCTACTGCTCTGAGAAGATTCCTGCTTGCTTGGGGGTGATTTGCTGTTGGGGGTGGAGCATGGCCGCAAGTGTAGTGGTGCTGAAGGCCTTTGGAGGTGGTGCTGGTAACTCAAAGGGCAAGCAGCATCGATTCAGGTCAGTTCAGGCGGAGGAAGAATGGGCAAAAATGCTGGCAGTAGTGCTGGCCGACAGGCCCCCCCAGGTGGAAAAGTGGACTAGATGGAGAAGAAAAGTAAAGGAGACCTGGTGGACTCCCTTGTTCAGTCCCCTGGGACTACAAGAGAAGATTTGCTCCGAAAACCAATGGGGGAGACCAGCCAGCCCTTGGAAGCTAAGCCAGAGGAAATCAGTGTGGCCCTGACGGTGGGGTCAGTGTTGATGCGGCAAGGAGAGCAAGCAGACATCAGTGAAGACCAAAGTGGACTTGATAAGGCAGAGGATTACCCTCTAGGACATCCTGCAGGAGCACTGGAGGTCTGGGTCTGTACTGTGTGGGGTAGAGTATGTTATGTGTGGGGAGAGCACCAGGGCCTGGCATTGGTCATCAGCCTGGGGCAGATACTTTGACTTGCAGAGACACAGAAGGGAGCGTGAGAGAGGTGTAAGCAGGGGAAGTGAGGGGCCCACAGCTAGCTGGCTTCATGAAAAAGTGGTCTTTGAGGGTCAGGGGCCAGACAGGTATCTAACAATGCAGAACCCTCTAAAACGTGTGAGCCTCATAAGCCACACAAGTCTCAGGAGCAAGATGAAAGTTCACTTATCGTAGTTAAGAAACCTTGCCCAGATCCTGACGTGAATGAATGTTTCCTTTCATTATCTGATGGCAGAGTGGTTGGAAAAGGTTTCAGGCTCAACAGATGAATTCAGGGGTAGTGCACCCAGTGAGCTCAGTGACACCTTGGATGGAGGTGCTCTGCTAACAGCCTGTAAGGCTGCAAGGTGGGGTGGGAGACAAGTAGATGCTGTGAAAGATCTGAAATGGGACTTTTCCCCAGCAGTAGCCCACTTAGTAGGAGGAGCAGCAGCGGGTCTCCAGGATCCTAATAACATGAATCCGCCCACCTTAGAGATGATCTTCCAGCGTACTATGACACACAGGAAGGAAACCCGTATTGATCGCCGGAGAGCGCAAGCCCCGATGCGCAAGATACAAGTGGCAGTCCACAAAGTAGCCAAAACATGTACTGCTATAGCAGAGCTATTGTCAGATCTGGAAACCAGGACTGCGGACCTTGAAACGGATGCTGCCGCTACCCGAGGGCTGATCGAAATGGACAAACTCAGTTGATTGATATCCTGTGGAAACTGGAAGAACATGAACATCTACAACGATGAAATAACTTCCAGGTTTTACGGGTGGCGGAAGGCAAAGAGTAACCTTGTGAAACTTTTTTTGATTGACTTGTTTCAGAAGGCTTTTCCTGAGATAGAGGGCTGGAATTGGGGTCAAGAAATTCAACGATCACATAGGATTCCTTTGATGATGCAGTGGATAAATCAGGATGGAGGAAACCCAGGACAATTTTGGTATACATTGTCAATTTCCTCTTAAGGCAAGTTATCTTTGAGAAAACACGACCAGACGCCACACATACCGTGGATGACTGTTCCTTCTTTATGAACCCGTACTTCTGCCATATAACTGTTAAAAGGCACTGGAAACTTGGACAAATTGTCCGACCGTATCAGGATAAGGAGGCCTAGGCATTGTTAATGAACCCAGAAAAGCTTAAGGTCATCTGGAATAATAAAACATGGGTTTTTTACTTCTGAAATTAAGGCCAGAGAGTAATTGGAGGGCAAGAGTCCAGAAGGTTAAGGACCGAGACCCTGGGCATATAGGCATATGTGGCGAGATGAGTGGAATAAACTTGGTCAAAATCTGGGTTAGGTGTATGGGATAATTAGGGGGTTAATATTAGTGCTTGATTTTGATTGTGTATTTTACTTTCTGTTTCTTTATACTATGGCTGAATGTTTTAAAGAGGAGTCGGGTTTGGTGGTGGGACAGACAGCGCATGCTCATCTTTAACAGACCTATGTGAGGTCTGCATGCTTCACACTGGTGGGGGGATAAGGGGGTAAGAAGGTTAAGTGGGGGAGCATGGTGTGGGAGGGAGCAGAGAGGGTGGGTTAGCATAAATAAACAAAAAGTGAGCAAAGGCAAGGGGAACCAATTTGAGGCCTGGGTGAGTTCTGTCATTATGGGCGGTTTATTTTATTTTCAGAAGGGCGAAAAGACAGCATATTATGTGCTGGTTCAAGATGTTCTGGGGGTGGTTATTCCTCGTGGTAAAGTCAAAATTGGATGAGATATGACGCTGGCTGGTAGAATTAGCATATCATCTGTGAATGTTTGTAGTCTCAACAATAAAGCTAAGAGGTTACATGTGGCTGAGATACCCAGAACCTGGGGGTCAGATTTTGTCCTGCCAACAGGAGAGACATATCCAGGGTAATGGCACGCTTGGCAAAAAGAAGCATAGAGCCAGGGAAGTGTAAATTGGTGGACAATTGTGGTAGATGGGTGACTGTTGGCTATCGGGCTACATGGGTAGGGTTCACCACCTGCTCCATTTACGGGTCCGATCTAGATAAAGCAGCTGTTGTGGAGGAGCTAATGGTGGAATTGACCACTTGGCCTACTCTGCTGATGTTGTGTGAGGATTTTAACTTGCACCTGGACATTGGGAAAAATCAAGGCTCTAACTGTCAGGGCAGGAAACCGCAGGTCTACAGAGCAATGCAGCACACCTCTTGAGTAGGCATGGGTTGGCAGACAAATGAGATAGAAACAATGCTCCGGAAGCCTGACTATACGTATTATTTGGGTCCCCATCAAAAACATGTCAGGTTGGACTATTTTTTTATTTCCTCTGGGCTTGTGGGGAAGGCAATTATTACACCTCAAATCTTCTCTGATCATAACCCACTAGTCTTAGAGTTATTGGAACTAGGGGGTTGGTAGGAGCTGGGATACGTGGAAATTTGACAGGAAACTGCTCTTGAATGCTAACTATATCACCCGCATGAGAAAAAGGATAACCGACTTACTTGAAATTGACAGAAATAGTGCACTCGGAAGGGATGTTTTGGGATGCACGAAAAGGTGCAAAAAGAGGGGAAACTATCAGCTTTGCCTCATAAGGAGATTTGAAAGTTATATGCGGTGTTGGCAGGGCTGGAAGTACAACACATGGGTATCATTATGGCAGGGTTGGATGGCTTAGAAGGGCAACAAAAGATAGCAGTATCCTAGGCTAGGATTAATTGTTATGATGTTAAGAAGTTGGCTGAAAAGCTTCAGACATATAAAACAGAAGGCTATGAGTCCGGGAAGACTGTGCAGATTACTGGCCCTCCTTACATGACAACGAGAGGTTGACGGGGGCATCAACAGTATAGAAAGAGTGAAGGCAGCTTGAATACAGATTGGCTATTATAGTCAAGGTGTTTGAAGACTACTATCGGGAACTTTATCAAGAAGATAGCTTTCCCTCACCTGTCCAGACAGAGGGCCTCCTAGAGGAAGTCAAAAACAGATGATACAGATTGATACAGATGATGTTAAGGCAATAGATTCTAACATTATGATGGAGTAAGTTGTAAGGGCTTTGAAACTGGCTTCTAGTAAAGCTGCAGGTCCTGATAAATTGCTAATAGAGTGCTATAAAGTATTATTTGCGGAACTGGCAAAGGATCTGCTAGAAGTGTTTGTTAGGGTTCATTCAGTAGGTGGGGACAACACCAGCGTCCTGGGGGCACTAATACAGTGATCTTTAGCAAAAAGGGGAAGCTACAAATCAATCTTGGGTCTTATAGGCCTATATCTTTGATTAACTCTGAGGACAAACTTTATTGAAAGGTATTAGCGATGCGTTTGGGGAGGGTCATAGCCAGGGTGGTTTCGCCCTGGCAGCACGGACTCATACTGGGGAGAGTGACTACAAAACACGTTAGACGTGCTAATACATTATTCGATGTTGCTGAGGTGTCTGGAACCCTGTGACTATGATTTTCCTCGATGCGGAGAAAGCATTTGATAGAGTGTCATGAGGCTATCTGCGGGGAGTACTTAGGCGTAAGGGGTTTGGAGCAGGCTTGATCATGGTTGTAAGGGCACTGTATCACAACCCATTTGCTCATCTGCAAATGATGGGCCAACAGACAGGTAGGATTGAGATAACTAGGAGGACAAGGCAGGGTGTCCTTGCTCCCCCATCCTGACCTGTTGGTTTATCAGTTATTAAGGAGCAAGACTATCCAACCGGTGAGGGTAAATGGCTATGAAACTAAAGTATTAGCATATGCTGGCGACATTATCCTGTTACCATCAGACCCCCGTAGTGCATCGGTTGAAGCTGAGGAAACAGCTGAAAAGTTCAGGACAGTGTCTGGCTATCGCCTCAACAAAGAGAAAATAGATTACGTGCACTGGGGATATCGTCTTGGTAGGTAATTGCAGAGTAGAGAATGGTACTTACTTTGGGATTAAGGTCTCGCCCAAGGTATGGTCTATATTTGAGATAAATCTCAATCCACTAATAGGGAAAGTCAGCAAAGACCTGAGACAGATTAATAGGCTGCACCTTACACTAGCTGGGAGATGCTGCATTAATTTCAAGGGAAACATAAAAGGACACAACAAGCTCTAAAATACTTGCCTCTCCCTAGAGTTCGGGGGGCTGGGCAAATTCCCAACTTTATGTTTTATTACTGGGCAGCAGTCCTACAGCTTATCGGGGTCCTTATCTCGGCTAGGGGGGCAGGTCGGTTTCCCCAGCTTTGCATACAGAACTTCAATCCATTTAAGAACTAACACTGAGGCAGGATGCAAGGTGATGTTTGCTAAGACATGTAGAGCCTAGCAACTACAAGAAAGTGAGGTTTAATAATAAGGTTACAGGAAAAGTGGGAATCAAAAGGTTTAACAGGTACACTCCTCTTTGGCGATCTCGCATCTTTCCCTCAGTATTTCATGATGGGGTTTGTAGGCAATGGGAGCAAGCTGGGCTTAGCAGGCTGGGCTACCTTTTCTCCAAGGGGCAACTCTGTTTGTTCAGCAATCTGCAGGAAAATGTAGGATTAAGGGCTAAAACTTTGTTTAAATACCTGCAGGTCAGAGATTTCTTGAACAAGCTTGGGGAAGAAAGTTTATCTGTTGAAAGAATCCCCCTCTTGGATACTGTTCCGCATCCGGGAAATAAGATTGGCCAGATTTATATTATTTTGAATGATTTGGGGCCAGATGACCTTGAATCGCAAGAGGGTAGGTAGGAGGAAAGGTTGGGGATTTAGAGTATAGATTTTTGTGGTCCTCAATTGAGGTCGGAATGAAGGCATTCCTGACTGCTAGTCTGAGGACCCAGCACTACAAAACAATATTCAACCTGTATTATACACCTGTCAAACTATTCAGTTGGGGTAGGAGAGTGGGTGATAAGTACCCCTGCTGTGGGGAAGCTCCCGCAGATATGGTGCATTTGTTTTGTAAGTGTGAGAAGCTGCAGGTACTTAAAGAAGTGATTGGGGCCTTTTGGAGGAAGTTGTTTGCAGCTGAGATTTATACAACCCCAGCAATTATGTTATTTGGGGCCAGATGTATCAAAGCAAATTTGCACTTGCAAACAGCAAAATCGGCCGTTTGCGAGTGCAAAATAGTGGTCTGCAATGCATCAAAGGCATTCGCAGACCACAAAATAGAAATTGCAAAAATTGAGATTTTTTGCGTTGCGACCTGGATTTTGCAAATCGCAATTTGCGATTCGCAAAATCCAGGTCGCAAGTCAATTCTGCAAAAAATCGCAAATTGCGAGTTTTCGCAGAATGGTATTTTGCACATGCAAAATACCATGGTCTGCAACCAGGTGGTAACCTGGTGCAAAAATAAAAAATGCAGTAAAACTGCATTTTTAAATGTAACATGTAAAGCACACATGCCCTTTTGGCATGTGTGTACTTTACATGTTAAAAAAAAAAATGGGGTGCAGGAGAGGGGGCCTTAGGCCCCCAGCACCCTGCCCTTTTGCATTTCCAAAATTGCGATTTCTGGTTCAGAAATGCAAAAAATTCGCAGCTATGGGCCAACAGGCCCATAGCTGCGAATAGGGCCAGTATCGCAATTTGCGATTCGGTAATTGCATTTGCGATTTTTAAGAAATCACTATTACCGATTCGCAAATGTGATACATTGCCCTTTGCGAGTCGGTAATAGCGATTTCTTAAAAATCGCAATGGGCCAGAATCATACATCTGGCCCTTGGTTCGGCCCAGCACTTTTTAGGTGATCCTGGACAGAAGTATTTTATTTTTATCTCAATGACTGTAGCACACCTCCTCATAGAGACAGAAGGGAAAATGTTGATCCACCGGCCACGCAGCTGTGGTTCTCGCTTCTGTTGAATATGTACAATCTTTAAAAAACTCGTAGAAAAGCTAGAAAAAGAGGGAACTTGATTTGGTCACCTTTGACAAAGTGGGTTAAAGACAGTCTGGGGATAAATGACTGGCTGTGATAGGGTCGAAATATTCCAGGACCAAGGGATTTTAAGAAAACCGGAGAGTGGATATTTATCGGGGAAACAACAATCTCAGGATCTATATTTCATCTTCGGGATAATAAGCTAAAGTTGTAAATAAACCATTATTCTATGTATAGGTGTGTAGTTCTGAATCAATGCTTTATGGTGTGAGATCTTATTCCTTGATAGGTGTTATGAATTTAGTTTATGACTCGGAACGGTAGGTATGTGGAAATGAACTGGACTGAGTGTAAATATGTATTTTTCTAAAATGTGCTGAAATTAGAAAGCTTGCTCTTTTAATGTCTGAATCTATGACCAGGTATAAACAGTTCTATGGGGCTTCACCCCATGATTGCCCTGATGAAATAACTTTATGAGGTTGTAATGCCAGGCCACCCTTACATTTAGGCAATTGCAGATATTTAGCAATGAATTGATTGGAATATGTTTTATGAGGACGAGATAACGTATCTACGTATTTGTGTAAACTGCTCCTTTTTGACAATACATTTTTTTTGTTGTTGAAAGAAACCTACCAAACATACTCCAGAAGCTCACAAAATTAAGTTACTTCTCCCACATACAAATGCTGTTTTTTCATTTAGGATACATTTGAGTCACACAGAAACTTTCTTCCACGTAGTTTGGTGTGTGCAGCTTCCAAGGACGTCATCTTTTCCACAACAGTGTCGAAGAGAGGTGTGCCCAAAAAGAGACAGCATCTGGTTCATGTGCATAACTGTCTACAGTAAAATTGTGAGCACAGTGTAACATGGACACAGCAGTGGCATAACGAAAATTGAGGGGGCCCCCCTGCAAAGTACATGGATGGGGCCTCCCTCCACGGTCCACCACCGACCACTTTTACTGAGGGGGACCGTGGTGCTTCGTGGGTCCCCCCTGCACCGCATGGGCTGCGGGGGCTTATAGTACGCTACTGGGACATGGGGACACGATCAAAAGAGCTCGCATGCACTTCACCCAACCATCACCCAACAGCAAGTTTGTCAACAAATTTCAGTGTTTTATCAAAGTCCACCCAAAAGAACCCATGATCCTAGAAAGGCTTATATATATCACACACTTGAATATAGCAGGTGTGTGCCCTCGCTGCTCTTCCCTTAAAGACATAGCACACAATGCTAATGCTGGTGAAATATCTAATAGGTTAGGGCAGTGGTCTTCAAACTATTTAATGCATCGCCCCCCCATGTGAAAAAAAATAATCGCCCCCCCTCAACATTTTTACCAACTTATTTTATTAAACTGGCAATGTTTAAATAGGTCTAGACTTATTTAAACAGTGCAGTTTGGCTCTGTCGCTGATTTATAATTGCAATCAAATACATGATTGGCAAACATTATTCTGGTCATGTAGGCTTTAATAACGTGTAAAAGTATCCACAGCGTCATTATTAGAAGTGGGGGTGAAGGGTTTGAAGAATATTTGAAATCCCTTCCCCTTTGACACCTTCTCCCAGCCAGAATAATATTGACAAAAGATGTTATTGATGGCCCAGTAGAGAGTCGCTTACTGCCGCTCACTAAAACAAAACACTACTATCTGTGTAATGCTTTCTTTGGCCAGAGCCTGCCCCCCGGATCATGTGAGCCCTCCCTATGGGGGACCCACCACAAAGTTTAAAGACCCCTGGGTTAGGGTTTCATGATCCTGATGAAAACTGAAGGTTGCATGTGACACCCTAGGAGGGCTGAAACATGCTGACCGTGTTTGGGTATATGAGAAAGGTAACTTAACTTTTACTAGTTTTCTCCCATTATTGTCTTGTTTTTAATCTTGCATAGGATAGTATTAAATAATGGAACCAAATAAAGTATTCAAAAGCACACCAATCCTGATGTAATTTTAGCAGCAGAAATTGAGACCCTTGAGGTTTATGCAGGGTACACATAAAAGACTTCAAACTCTGGGTGAGCCCGTCTACCGTCAGGATGATCCTAATGATGGAGCAACCCAGATGAATAAGCATGCTTCCCAATGTGGGTGAGAAGTTGCATTTTTTTTTTTTTAGCAATGTGTTGATTGATTCCACACAAGCACCTACCCGCATGTGGCATTTAAGCAACTACAGGCTGAATCCTCTCAGTTTGTTAATTGAATAAGGAGAGAATTACAGGTTAGGACAGTGATACCCAAAGTACAGCCCAGGGGCCGCATGCGGCCCTCCTGACCTTTTCATGCGGCCCCCCTGCCGCCTCAACTGAGCACTAAAGGCAAGCATTTGTATACAGGTTAAAGAAACTTGGGGGCCCTGCACTGCTTAACTTTAGGAACACATTCATTCCCAAAGACATCTTGCCGCAAACGTGTAATAAAAGATAAAGTTGCTTCAAAATTCGAAAATTATATTTCATTAATATGTAGAATGGTCTCACCTTAGTCCCTCAGATTATATCAGTGCATTGAAGTATTTTGTTTCCAAACGTGAATTTGGAAACATTCACGCTTCCACCCACCCTGACAACAGCGCCAATAGTGAACTAAGAGGCAAGTGAGTTGTCGTGTGCACTCTTTGGGTGGCCTGGGTTGCTATTACATGTGGACAACATAATAGTTTATTAAATCGGACACCGGAGAGGGTTTTGTACAGTACACATCCTGAAATCATGTATTTCAAGGTCCTCTTATACCCGATAATGAAGAAAAAGAAGAGAGAGTGAAATAAAACAATTGCCTTGGATCAACACAATTTGGTCAAGTGGGGAAGCCGGGATTGATTCTAGGTTATCTGGTCTCGCATTGGGCAATTCAGCCATTAGATGTACATGCTTTACTTACTTTACAACCTCCGCCTCCAACCCCACCGCCACTCTCCTAACATTAATGAGGCCCTCGGTCACATCGCTGACTAAATGTTTTGGCCTTTGGGAAAATGTTTGCGAGTACCACTGGGTTAGGCTGAGGCTCTTTAAAATTTCCGCTCATTCCTGCTTTATTGTGTTAACAAAGAAATTAACAAACATTACGCTGAATTCTGTTTCAATTAGGAGAAGCAATAAACATAGCAAGTGGAGGGAATGGCAGGAATAACTTGCAGTGATTATAACGAGCGCAGCTGTTTTCACTGCTAGACAAGAAGTCTGTGCTTTGGTGCATATTCAACAGCTCTGTGCATGCAGAAGAAAAACACAACACGCTATCCAATCACACTGGCTAAACGGCAGCTGTTACTGAAAATAATGCACATATATTTGGCAAGAGTTTCTTTTTAATAAAAACATGTGCTCGTATAGTGTATTTAGCCTTCTTTTGCACACTGACAAATATTTTCCTGAAAATATAACTACACAAATAATGTAATGCATAAACATACTTATTTTGGGTTTACATTAATTAAAACCGTACGTACAGCATTGCTTTTAGTAAGGGAAGCCTTATGTTCAAGATGGCCTCTGCTCTGAAGCCCGTAACATCTTCTTCATAGAACAATGGCCCGACAGATTGGAATGGAACCACTACCTATGAGGTGGAAGAATACACCCAAACATCCAGTAGCATAAGCCAACAGCATGATGGTGAGAAAGAAATACTCCTCAGGACTGATCCATCATGTTATTTAAATCCAGTGACTGCAGGCGCAGCTTGGTGAGTTCAAAGAAGCCCATGGTTTACGTGTAACATTCACACAACAAAACATCTGGACAAGACTTAAAAGACTTATTAGATCATGCACTACCACAGACTCTTGTTTGTAATCTGCATTCTTACCTCAGGTGGTTCCAAGGATTCGTGCATTGTGTCCTGTCTTTATAACCTCTTTCCATTCTTGTTACATCATCACATCTCTTTGTCCACCTGTGTGGATTTTTCTTAATGTCCCCTCTCTGCTTCGTGCCCCCTTGAAGATTCATTTTAATATCTCTGTACTCATGTTTACATAAAACCAATGTTGTATATAATGATTTAATTAAAGTAATGGAGCTTTTAAGAGTGCACCTGTCCGTCTTGCAATCAGTATTCACCAATACACAATACATAACTCTGTATGGAAATCTCCACAAGAAGGGACATTGTTCAACTTAAAAACTGCTGAACCTCATCAAAGCTTCGATGATGAGTGCCTAACTCTAACTGAACAAACACAGACCTAATGTATCCTCGCTGCAAATAGCAACAAAGAAAGCCAGAAACAAGATTGGCTTTCTAACATGAACCTGGTGGGATTCATATTCCAACTCACTGCAAGCATTGAAGTTAATCATTGACTAGGACCTTTCCCTCAAAGCTATGTTGCCAAAACCCAGTCCGGTTGGGAACAGCTATATTCTACAAAGAATAAAACCTATCCTTCCCAAATAATACTTCAGAACTATATTCCAAGCTGCCCCCTGTTCAACATGGGTAGTGCCAGTGCTTTCCTCATCAGTGCCCCTCACTCTTCCCTGGCGCGCATTAATTTAATCACAATTAATGGAGTCCCACACATCTACACCAATCATAGACACCTCAATGATATGTCATCTTCACATTAGTACTGACACTATAAACTTCAGTAGTCGTGAACTTCTTTGGAGTAAATTTCTTCATTGAGGTATTAGACTCATAATGTCATCTCTCTTATTCCTCATTGTTAGAAATGAGGTCTCTAGTTGGCAGAGGTATACCCCTGTCCAAGTAGGGACCGCAATCCTATTCAGGGTAAGTCACACACAATCCAAATTATCCTGTACCCACCCTCTGGTAGCTTGGCACTGAGCAGTCAGGCTTAACTTAGAAAACAATGTGTAAAGTATTTGTGCAATAAATCATACAGTCACACAGTGAAAACACCACAATAATACACCACACAGGATTAGAAAAATAGTTGTTTTTTGAAAAAAATAAGGTCAAAATGATAAAATTCAATAAGCACAAGTTGAAATATCACTTTTGCAAAGTTTAAAAAACGCTTAAATCTTAGAAATCAACAGTTGTCTCTTGATTACACAAAGTACCTGGTTTGGGTCAAAAATAACACACAGAGGAGGAGATGCGTGGAAGAATAGGGTGTGCGTCTGATTTTTCTGATGTGGCACAGACGTTGTGTCATTTTTTTCCACGTTACAAGGAGCTTGTGTAATTTTTCGGCACGTCGTCTTGGTTCTTCACTGCGATATGTGGATCTTTTTAATGCCCAGGGACAATGCGGGGAAATCCTGGGCGTTCTGGAAGAAGTCACAGGCATTGCGTCGATCTGGTAGTGCGATGCATTGACTTTTCTGTCATCCGCCAGCCGCTGCATCGATTTTCCACTTGGGGAATCAGTTGTGTCGTTCCGATTGAGCTGTGCACCGATCGAGTAGGGCTGTGCATCGAATTTTCTGTCACAAGGCAGGCGCTGCGTCGAATTTCCACTCTGGAAGTTAGGCCGTGTCATTCCGGTTCAGCTGTGTGGTGATTTCTCGGACGAAAGGCAGGCTGTGCGTCATTTCCGGCAGGCTGTACATTGGTTTTCAGCGCACAAGGGGTTTCCTGAAGAGATGAAGCCTTTTAGGCCCTGAGACTTCAGAGAACAGGAGACAAGCTCAATCCAAGCTCCTGGACAGCACTTCTCAGCAAAGTCAGAGGTCAGCAGGGCAGCAGGGCAACAGCAGGGCAGCAGTCCTTCTCAGCAAAGTAGTCCAGATGAGTCCTTTGGGCAGCCAGACAGTTCCTCTTGACAGGTTGTAGGTTCGGGTCCAGAAGTGTCTGATTTGGTGGGGTCAGAGACCCAGTTTATTTACCCATAAATGCCTTTGAAGTGGGAGAGAATTCAAAGAGTGGTTTTGAAGTGCACAAGTTCCCCTTTCAGTACAGGCCTGTCCGCCAGGGTCCCAGTAGGGGTATTGGCAGTCCATTGTGTGAGGGCAGGCCACTAGCCTTTGAAATGTAAGTGTCAGGCCCCCACCCTTCCAGCCCAGGAAGACCCATTCAGTATGCAGATGAGTGCAGGTGTGACTGAGTGTTCTGTATTTGTAGTTGTCTGGGTGAAATGCACAAGAAAGCTGTTAACCAGCCCAGACATTGATTAGAGACAGACTGCAAGGCACAGATGTTTTATAGTAATATACAATCCAACCTCACCAATAAGCAGGACTTTCTATTACCATTCTGGCCATACTAAATATGACCTGTTTACCCCTTTCTGATCAGAATCTAGCACTCAAATAGTATATGAGGGCACTCCTAATGCTAGCCTATGAAAGGAGCAGGCCTCACAGTAGTGGAAAATGAATTTAGGAGTTTTCCACTACCAGGACATATAAAGCATCCATGTACATGTCCTGCCTTTTACCTACATAGCACCCTGCCCTATGGGTTACCTAGGGCCTACCTTAGGGGTGACTTATATGTAGAAAAAGGGGAGTTTAAGGCTTGACTTTTAAATGCCAAATCGGAGTAGCAGTGAAACTGTACACACAGGCCTTGCAATGGCAGGGCTGAGACATGGTTAAGGGGCTACCTTATGTGGGTGGCACCATCAGTGCTGCAGGCACAGTAATAGCATTTAATTTACAGGGCCTGGGCACATATAGTACACTTTACTAGGGACTTACAAGTAAACCAAATATGCCAACTGGGAATAAACCAATGTTACCATGTTTAAGGAAGAGAGCATATGTACTTTAGCACTGGTTAACAGTGGTAAAGCACACAGAGTCCTAAAACCAGCAAAACAGTGTCAGAAAAGTGGAGGGAGGCAGGCAAAAAGTTGGGGGATGACCACCCTAAGGCTGTCAGGTATAACACTCTTCATTTGTTTCCTATTTGAATTAGGAGTCACAGGGCTTTCCTATTCATTGTTTCACACCTTCCACGGAGACCCATTTCTTCACATATATGAGGTTTCTATTCTGCATATGTTTCATTCTGCCCTGTACAGGGAACATCTTCACACAGAGTAGAGGTCCATATATTCATATAAAAGTGTTCTCTTCTTGCATGCCTGTTTTGTACTGAGCTACAAATGCCCAAATCTTTATATGTGAGTTGCTCTCTTCTTATGCCTCTGTTTCATACTTTGCTGTAGAACCCTATATCCCCATTTATGAAATTCCCTCTTTTTTCATACTGAATTCTAGAGCCCCGTATATATATATATAAACTGTCCTCTTCCTATATCATTGTTTTGTACTGTTTTGTAGAATCCTATATCTATGTGTACGAATTGTATCGCCAAACATGAACTATTCTCTTTGTATGCTTCTGTTTCAAACTGTGCTGTGGAGGCCCATATTTTTATAAATGAACTGTCCTCCTCAGATATGATGATTTCATACTGTTCTGTAGAGACCCATATATTAATATATGAATTATACTCTCTTAGCCACGTTTTATACTGTGCTGTAGCGGCCAAGATCTCCATTTATGAAGTGTTCCCTTCTTATATTGCATTTTCATATTGTGTTGTAGAGCTCCATATGTCCATTCACGATTTCTCCTCTTCATATACCACAATTTAATGATATATGACTTGTATTGTTCTTATGCCTCTGCTTCATACTGTGGTGTAGAGAACATAGCTCATATATAGGCACAACTTCTTATATTCTCTTTCATTTTCTGCCATGGAGACTCGCCACTTCAAATCTGATTTATAAAATTAATTAAAATTAATAATGAAACAATGGTTGAGTCAACAGGAAGGATAATACTAGCTTCTGTGTGTTTAATAAAATCCTGATTTTCTGGCCATAAAGCTGCGGAAAATCTAGATTTATGGCAAGACCTGCAGGCTAACATTATGCAAGTTTAAAGCGTTTCAAACAAACAACTTGCTGTAATTTCTACAGGTTTGAAATAAAACCTTGTAAAGGTTACATCAATTGACCAGGCAGCATACCTCAAAATGTCTTGCAAAGCATCTCCCATCATAAATGCCTTTGACACAGCCACACCTCTTACTGAATGAGCCCCAAACACAGTCACATCCATACCTGCTCTCCTCCTAACCTCCTTGACCCATCTTGAAAACGTCTGAGATGATACAGCTTTAGAAGAATTTTTAAATTAAATAAGCAACTGCAGTACTCCATTGAGTCTAACATCTTTAGTCCTCTCCTGATATTGCTCCACACAATGAACCACACACAAATTCTCCCTGTCATTAAACTATGGATAAAATACTGTTGAAGACTTAATTTCTGTCTTTCTAGCCAGATAAAAACATACCCCTTCAGGAATAGATAACCTACTCGTAACCTCAAGAACCCTCACATTAGATGCCCTCCTAAAAGAAATCAGACACAATAAAACTGTAAACTTAAAGGTCAAATACTTCAATGACAACACCTCATTCAACCCCTAATTCTCTTAAAAAGTTAAAACTCTTGAAACGTCACAAAACAGAATTATATTGAGACATTGATGGTTTTGGAATCCTGATACTCCACATCGATCTCCTAACCAAAACATCCTGCCCCACAGACAATCCACAGACCAGGCAATGCCCAGTAGCAATTGCTGATCTGTGTACACTAACAGTCCTGTAGGACAAACCTGCCTCAAACATATTCGATAAGTAATTAACTACCTCCACTACATTCACAGAAATGGAATCAAAGTCCTTTTCCACATACCCGCAAAACCACTTCTGTCATGCCAATCTATAAAACTTACTTGTACCATCAAAGCCACCAGTGCAAGCATTAAAAAAGGTGGAGATGTAAGAAGATGCCAACTGAAAAACTTCCTTAACTGAGCATTCAACCTGTTTGTAAACAGATCCACCCAGAAAGGACTCCAAACACTCTCTAGCTGTAAAACAAACTGCCCTGTCCAACCTCCATTCACTGGAATCCTTGTAATCCCTTGAAAACCAATCAGCAATCACGTTGTTCAAGCCTGCAATATGCTCTGCCAGAACCGATACATTACTTCTCAAAAATAATCCCTAAAGGCTCTCTCCTAATCCACTAGATCTTTGGACTCCAACCCCACAACTGTTTGCATACCTTGCCACAGAAACATTGTCTATTCTTCATGGAAACAAACACTTTACCTTGTTCCTCGTGAAATAGCGTATTCTAAAAGACCCTGCCAGGAACCATAGTCAATTTATATGCATCCTCCTGTCCTACTCTGACTATCGACCACCTGTTGACACCGAACCACATTGCGCACTCCAACCGTCTAAACTTGCATCAGACTCTGGGCCTGATTTAGAGTTTGGTTGAGGGGTTACTCGGTCACAAACGTGACAGATATCCTGTCCGCTGTATCACAAGTTCCATAGATTATAATGGAATTGTAAAACGTCGGATGGAATATCACACTGATCTTTTAATTCCCTTGTATGGTGTGCTCTCACAACTTACTCTTACATGACACACTGATTGCTTCTTGATTGCAGTTCTCACTCGTCGAGACAGCTGTACAACTTCAGATTATTTCTGGAACTGTTTCTGTGTGTGAGGATTGTATCTTGACTGTCATGGACCTATGTATCTACTGCAATGATCCTCCTGTATTGACATTTGTTTGCCCTCGTTCCACCACTCGAATTACTGTGTGTGGTGAGGATCACAGGGCACATGGAGCCAAAGCCTTAAAGACAGGAAGCATTTGGTTCACTGAGAACCAACAGAAGCACTGCAGCCAGTGAGGAGGATGATTCAAGAACAAGCAGGTAGGGCATTCTGTAGAGGCTGGCAGCTCCTCTGTTGACATAGCATTGGAAGTGCACAACATGTTGACTTTTCTACCAAGTAGGATGTTTTTTGTGAAGCAGCTTTGGTGAAAAAAGAGGAGGTCCATCTGCCATACCATGGTGGAATCATGAGCCATCTCTCAATTAGGTCCCTGCGAGTATCCAGTGGCATGGGATACATTTTTACAGTTACCCTGTCCCGTTTCCTTGTAATGGAAGTGGCCGTCCCAGACTAAAAAAAAGCTGCATACTTGAGCCTGACTGCCCTAAACAGCACAAGCCTTTGATGCCATGCCTATTGGCCATGTCTAGCTGCCCATCCCCTAGAGCTTATCCAGTGCTGGCTGCAGCTTGATGGTATAGAAAAGTGCAATCTTTCATTTCTAAATGAAGTGGGGATGTGAGAGGTAGGGGGACGGGGCACCCATCAGTTTTTGATGGGTGTCTTCTGGTACTATCAATCTCTAAATCATCCCTCAATGTATGTCCTGCTGCTTAAATGCTTATCTATGAAAGGAAATGACATGAGTGAAAACAAACTGAAAGTAGGCATGGGTAACAAAGTGAGGCAGTGATAATTCCACCCCCCCCCCCTTTGAGTTTTAGGAAGTCAAAAGGAAGCATTTTCCACAGACATTTAGGGATTGTAGTTCTCAGAAACATATTGAACATTTCCAAAATTACACAAATCACTAGCAAGTGCATTGTTGGACCTGTAACCCATCCATATGCTAAAGAAATGCAACTCCTTTTAAGAGGGTTTGTGTCAGCCTGCAGATGTGAGAGTACACTCCAGAACTGAATTTGGTGGTAAATCCAAGCCCCAGTTAGTTAAAAGTAGGTACCTGCTCATGCAAACTGTCAGATTTTCTACACTGGGACAAGGTAGAAAATGACTTGAGCATGGCAACTGTGCTTCCAATTTGGCCACCAAGATGGAACTGGAATGGCAACGATAACTTACAAATGAGATAGCGCAGGAACTGGCATTGCGGTGGTGCTTTAAATGGAATCTTCAGGGGCAGCCACTGCAAATGTCAAGGGAGGGCGATGGGGACAGGGGAAAACAAAAGGAAAAAATAAATACATTTTAAAAACGTACCTTCCCCACCGACTCCTGCCGCCTAGCATGGGACCCACTTCTGGGCATACCCTTCCCACTTGGAGCATCAAACGCAAAAAGAACAGTTGATGGATGGAATGCAAAACAAATCAAACATTCACCCTAGTCACAGATCTGGGTTTAATCTATCAGTTTTTTTGCTCCGGTCCCAGGATGCTTGTTTCTGGTCCAGGGAGAACCTGGTCTGGCAGCTCGGTCTGGACTGTTCCCATGGGGAACAGGGTCAAGACTGATTTGCATATGGCTGGGTCCAAACTGGAAAGGCATGGTGAGCAAAAAAAAATGATGGATTAAACCCAGATCTGTGACTGGGGGTGAATGTTTGATTTGATCTGCATTCCGTCCACCAACTGACTTTTTGCGTGTGTTGCCCCAAGTGGGAAGGGTATGCCCAGACGTGGGCCCCATGCTCACTATGCCACTGAATTCAAGCTAGCCTGGCTGAAGAGGGGTGATACCCCGAAACCGGTCCCAGGATGCTTGTTTCTGGTCCAGGGAGGACCTGGTCTGGCAGTTCGGGCTGGACTGTTCCCATGGGGAAGAGGGTCAAGGCTGATTTGCATATGGTTGGTGTTGGACCTGGCTTTTTGACAGGGACATCCCCAAACTTTTTGCCTCCTTCCTCCTATTTTTTCTGACCTGTTGTTGTTGGCTTTTGACCTCTGGGCACTTTACCGCTGCTAACCAGTGCTAAAGTGCATATGCTCTCTGTGTAAATTGTACTACTGATTGGTTTATCCATGATTGACTATTTAATTTACTTGTAAGTCCCTGGTAGAGTGCACTACATGTGCCTAGGGCAGGTAGATTAAATGCTACTAGTGGGCCTTCAGCACTGGTTGTGCCACCCACCTCAGTAGCCCCTTAACCCTGGCTCAGGCCTGCCATTGCAAGGCCTGTGTGTGCAGTTTCACTGCCACTTCGACTTGGCATTTAAAAGTACTTGCCAAGCCTAGAACTCCCCTTTTTCTACATATAAGTCATCCCTAATGTGTGCCCTAGGTAACCCCTAGAGCAGGGTGCTGTGTAGGTAAAAGGCAGGACATGTACCTGTGTAGTTATATGTCCTGGTAGTGTAAAACTCCTAAATTCGTTTTTACACTACTGTGAGGCCTGCTCCCTTCATAGACTAACATTGGGGCTGCCCTCATACACTGTTGAAGTGGCAGCTGCTGATCTGAAAGGAGCAGGAAGGTCATATTTAGTATGGCCAGAATGGTAATATAAAGTCCTGCTGACGGGTGAAGTCGGATTTAATATTACTATTCTAGAAATGCCACTTTCTATTAATGCCACTCTATTCTCTATTCTGCATATGTTTCATTCTGCCCTGTACAGGGAACATCTTCACACAGAGTAGAGGTCCATATATTCATATAAAAGTGTTCTCTTCTTGCATGCCTGTTTTGTACTGAGCTACAAATGCCCAAATCTTTATATGTGAGTTGCTCTCTTCTTATGCCTCTGTTTCATACTTTGCTGTAGAACCCTATATCCCCATTTATGAAATTCCCTCTTTTTTCATACTGAATTCTAGAGCCCCGTATATATATATATATAAACTGTCCTCTTCCTATATCATTGTTTTGTACTGTTTTGTAGAATCCTATATCTATGTGTACGAATTGTATCGCCAAACATGAACTATTCTCTTTGTATGCTTCTGTTTCAAACTGTGCTGTGGAGGCCCATATTTTTATAAATGAACTGTCCTCCTCAGATATGATGATTTCATACTGTTCTGTAGAGACCCATATATTAATATATGAATTATACTCTCTTAGCCACGTTTTATACTGTGCTGTAGCGGCCAAGATCTCCATTTATGAAGTGTTCCCTTCTTATATTGCATTTTCATATTGTGTTGTAGAGCTCCATATGTCCATTCACGATTTCTCCTCTTCATATACCACAATTTAATGATATATGACTTGTATTGTTCTTATGCCTCTGCTTCATACTGTGGTGTAGAGAACATAGCTCATATATAGGCACAACCTCTTATATTCTCTTTCATTTTCTGCCATGGAGACTCGCCACTTCAAATCTGATTTATAAAATTAATTAAAATTAATAATGAAACAATGGTTGAGTCAACAGGAAGGATAATACTAGCTTCTGTGTGTTTAATAAAATCCTGATTTTCTGGCCATAAAGCTGCGGAAAATCTAGATTTATGGCAAGACCTGCAGGCTAACATTATGCAAGTTTAAAGCGTTTCAAACAAACAACTTGCTGTAATTTCTACAGGTTTGAAATAAAACCTTGTAAAGGTTACATCAATTGACCAGGCAGCACACCTCAAAATGTCTTGCAAAGCATCTCCCATCATAAATGCCTTTGACACAGCCACACCTCTTACTGAATGAGCCCCAAACACAGTCACATCCATACCTGCTCTCCTCCTAACCTCCTTGACCCATCTTGAAAACGTCTGAGATGATACAGCTTTAGAAGAATTTTTAAATTAAATAAGCAACTGCAGTACTCCATTGAGTCTAACATCTTTAGTCCTCTCCTGATATTGCTCCACACAATGAACCACACACAAATTCTCCCTGTCATTAAACTATGGATAAAATACTGTTGAAGACTTAATTTCTGTCTTTCTAGCCAGATAAAAACATACCCCTTCAGGAATAGATAACCTACTCGTAACCTCAAGAACCCTCACATTAGAAGCCCTCCTAAAAGAAATCAGACACAATAAAACTGTAAACTTAAAGGTCAAATACTTCAATGACAACACCTCATTCAACCCCTAATTCTCTTAAAAAGTTAAAACTCTTGAAACGTCACAAAACAGAATTATATTGAGACATTGATGGTTTTGGAATCCTGATACTCCACATCGATCTCCTAACCAAAACATCCTGCCCCACAGACAATCCACAGACCAGGCAATGCCCAGTAGCAATTGCTGATCTGTGTACACTAACAGTCCTGTAGGACAAACCTGCCTCAAACATATTCGATAAGTAATTAACTACCTCCACTACATTCACAGAAATGGAATCAAAGTCCTTTTCCACATACCCGCAAAACCACTTCTGTCATGCCAATCTATAAAACTTACTTGTACCATCAAAGCCACCAGTGCAAGCATTAAAAAAGGTGGAGATGTAAGAAGATGCCAACTGAAAAACTTCCTTAACTGAGCATTCAACCTGTTTGTAAACAGATCCACCCAGAAAGGACTCCAAACACTCTCTAGCTGTAAAACAAACTGCCCTGTCCAACCTCCATTCACTGGAATCCTTGTAATCCCTTGAAAACCAATCAGCAATCACGTTGTTCAAGCCTGCAATATGCTCTGCCAGAACCGATACATTACTTCTCAAAAATAATCCCTAAAGGCTCTCTCCTAATCCACTAGATCTTTGGACTCCAACCCCACAACTGTTTGCATACCTTGCCACTGAAACATTGTCTATTCTTCATGGAAACAAACACTTTACCTTGTTCCTCGTGAAACAGCGTATTCTAAAAGACCCTGCCAGGAACCATAGTCAATTTATATGCATCCTCCTGTCCTACTCTGACTATCGACCACCTGTTGACACCGAACCACATTGCGCACTCCAACCGTCTAAACTTGCATCAGACTCTGGGCCTGATTTAGAGTTTGGTTGAGGGGTTACTCGGTCACAAACGTGACAGATATCCTGTCTGCTGTATCACAAGTTCCATAGATTATAATGGAATTGTAAAACGTCGGATGGAATATCACACTGATCTTTTAATTCCCTTGTATGGTGTGCTCTCACAACTTACTCTTACATGACACACTGATTGCTTCTTGATTGCAGTTCTCACTCGTCGAGACAGCTGTACAACTTCAGATTATTTCTGGAACTGTTTCTGTGTGTGAGGATTGTATCTTGACTGTCATGGACCTATGTATCTACTGCAATGATCCTCCTGTATTGACATTTGTTTGCCCTCGTTCCACCACTCGAATTACTGTGTGTGGTGAGGATCACAGGGCACATGGAGCCAAAGCCTTAAAGACAGGAAGCATTTGGTTCACTGAGAACCAACAGAAGCACTGCAGCCAGTGAGGAGGATGATTCAAGAACAAGCAGGTAGGGCATTCTGTAGAGGCTGGCAGCTCCTCTGTTGACATAGCATTGGAAGTGCACAACATGTTGACTTTTCTACCAAGTAGGATGTTTTTTGTGAAGCAGCTTTGGTGAAAAAAGAGGAGGTCCATCTGCCATACCATGGTGGAATCATGGGCCATCTCTCAATTAGGTCCCTGCGAGTATCCAGTGGCATGGGATACATTTTTACAGTTACCCTGTCCCGTTTCCTTGTAATGGAAGTGGCCGTCCCAGACTAAAAAAAAGCTGCATACTTGAGCCTGACTGCCCTAAACAGCACAAGCCTTTGATGCCATGCCTATTGGCCATGTCTAGCTGCCCATCCCCTAGAGCTTATCCAGTGCTGGCTGCAGCTTGATGGTATAGAAAAGTGCAATCTTTCATTTCTAAATGAAGTGGGGATGTGAGAGGTAGGGGGACGGGGCACCCATCAGTTTTTGATGGGTGTCTTCTGGTACTATCAATCTCTAAATCATCCCTCAATGTATGTCCTGCTGCTTAAATGCTTATCTATGAAAGGAAATGACATGAGTGAAAACAAACTGAAAGTAGGCATGGGTAACAAAGTGAGGCAGTGATAATTCCACCCCCCCCCCCTTTGAGTTTTAGGAAGTCAAAAGGAAGCATTTTCCACAGACATTTAGGGATTGTAGTTCTCAGAAACATATTGAACATTTCCAAAATTACACAAATCACTAGCAAGTGCATTGTTGGACCTGTAACCCATCCATATGCTAAAGAAATGCAACTCCTTTTAAGAGGGTTTGTGTCAGCCTGCAGATGTGAGAGTACACTCCAGAACTGAATTTGGTGGTAAATCCAAGCCCCAGTTAGTTAAAAGTAGGTACCTGCTCATGCAAACTGTCAGATTTTCTACACTGGGACAAGGTAGAAAATGACTTGAGCATGGCAACTGTGCTTCCAATTTGGCCACCAAGATGGAACTGGCATGGCAACGATAACTTACAAATGAGATAGCGCAGGAACTGGCATTGCGGTGGTGCTTTAAATGGAATCTTCAGGGGCAGCCACTGCAAATGTCAAGGGAGGGCGATGGGGACAGGGGAAAACAAAAGGAAAAAATAAATACATTTTAAAAACGTACCTTCCCCACCGACTCCTGCCGCCTAGCATGGGACCCACTTCTGGGCATACCCTTCCCACTTGGAGCATCAAACGCAAAAAGAACAGTTGATGGATGGAATGCAAAACAAATCAAACATTCACCCTAGTCACAGATCTGGGTTTAATCTATCAGTTTTTTTGCTCCGGTCCCAGGATGCTTGTTTCTGGTCCAGGGAGAACCTGGTCTGGCAGCTCGGGCTGGACTGTTCCCATGGGGAACAGGGTCAAGACTGATTTGCATATGGCTGGGTCCAAACTGGAAAGGCATGGTGAGCAAAAAAAAATGATGGATTAAACCCAGATCTGTGACTGGGGGTGAATGTTTGATTTGATCTGCATTCCGTCCACCAACTGACTTTTTGCGTGTGTTGCCCCAAGTGGGAAGGGTATGCCCAGACGTGGGCCCCATGCTCACTATGCCACTGAATTCAAGCTAGCCTGGCTGAAGAGGGGTGATACCCCGAAACCGGTCCCAGGATGCTTGTTTCTGGTCCAGGGAGGACCTGGTCTGGCAGTTCGGGCTGGACTGTTCCCATGGGGAAGAGGGTCAAGGCTGATTTGCATATGGTTGGTGTTGGACCTGGCTTTTTGACAGGGACATCCCCAAACTTTTTGCCTCCTTCCTCCTATTTTTTCTGACCTGTTGTTGTTGGCTTTTGACCTCTGGGCACTTTACCGCTGCTAACCAGTGCTAAAGTGCATATGCTCTCTGTGTAAATTGTACTACTGATTGGTTTATCCATGATTGACTATTTAATTTACTTGTAAGTCCCTGGTAGAGTGCACTACATGTGCCTAGGGCAGGTAGATTAAATGCTACTAGTGGGCCTTCAGCACTGGTTGTGCCACCCACCTCAGTAGCCCCTTAACCCTGGCTCAGGCCTGCCATTGCAAGGCCTGTGTGTGCAGTTTCACTGCCACTTCGACTTGGCATTTAAAAGTACTTGCCAAGCCTAGAACTCCCCTTTTTCTACATATAAGTCATCCCTAATGTGTGCCCTAGGTAACCCCTAGAGCAGGGTGCTGTGTAGGTAAAAGGCAGGACATGTACCTGTGTAGTTATATGTCCTGGTAGTGTAAAACTCCTAAATTCGTTTTTACACTACTGTGAGGCCTGCTCCCTTCATAGGCTAACATTGGGGCTGCCCTCATACACTGTTGAAGTGGCAGCTGCTGATCTGAAAGGAGCAGGAAGGTCATATTTAGTATGGCCAGAATGGTAATATAAAGTCCTGCTGATGGGTGAAGTCGGATTTAATATTACTATTCTAGAAATGCCACTTTTAGAAAGTGAGCATTTCTTTGCACTAAAATCTTGTTGTGCCCTTCAATCCACGTCTGGCTAGGTTTAGTTGACAGCTTCTTGTGCATTCACTCAGACACACCCCAAACACAGGGTACTCAGCCTCACTTGCATACATCTGCATTTTGAATGGGTCTTCCTGGGCTGGGAGGGTGGTGGGCCTGCCCTCACACAAAGGACTGCCACACCCCCTACTGGGACTCTGGCAGACAGGATTGAACTAAAAGGGGGCTTGGTGCATTTCTTAGACACTCTTTGAAGTCACCCCCACTTCAAAGGCACAACTTAGTATAAAACAGGGCCTCTGCCCTACCTCATCAGACACTTGCTGGAGAAGAAACCTGAACCAGAAACTACATCCTGCCAAGAGGAACTGCCTGGCTGCTCAAAGGACTCACCTGTCTGCTTTTCTACAAAGGACTGCTGCCTTGCTGTTGGCCTGCTGCCTTGCTGAACTCTTGTCTGGCTGTAAAAGTGCTCTCCAAGGGCTTGGATAGATCTTGCCTCCTGTTCCCTGAAGTCTCAGGACCAAAAAGACTTCTCTCTTCCTCTTGGACGCTCTGTGCGCCGAACTTTTCGACGTACAGCTTGTTCCGCGGCAAGAAAAACGCCGCACACCGACGCTGATCGACGCAACGTCTTCGGGACGACCGAAACTTTGACGCACGGCCTCGCAAGGACAATGCCGCCCGACTTCCCGGGAGAAATCGACGCAACGCCTGCCGTGAGATCAAAACTTTGACGCACGGCCTCGCAAGGACAACGCCGCCCGACTCCGCAGGAGAAATCGACGCGACGCCTGCCGTGAGATCGAAACTTCGACGCGCAGCCCCGCAGAACGACGCAGGCACAGACCCGGGACATCTGGTACTCCCCGCAAACCACAGTAAGAGACTGTCCGCGTGCCGGAAAATGATGCCCGACTCCCCGCGTGGAAAATAACGACGCAAGTCCGTGTGTGCTGAGGAGAAATCGACGCACACACCAGTTTTCCACGCACCTCTTCTCCTGTGGCCCTCTGAGGAGATTTTCCACCAGAAACCAGGTACTTTGTGTTTGAAAGAGACTTTGTTTACTTTCTAAAGACTTAAGACACTTTCTATCACATTTCAGTGATATCTTTACAAATTCGTATTGCAACTTTGATCGTTTTGACCTGAAGATACCCAGATAAATATTATATATTTTTCTAAACACTGTGTGGTGTATTTTTGTGGTGTTATGCTATGGTGTTGTATGATTTATTGCACAAATGCTTTACACATTGCCTTCTAAGTTAAGCCTGACTGCTCGTGCCAAGCTACCGGAGGGTGAGCACAGGCTGATTTTGGATTGTGTGTGACTTACCCTGACTAGAGTGAGGGTTCTTGCTTGGACAGAGGGCAACCTGACTGCCAACCAAAAACCCCATTTCTAACATTGGTGATCAGCGGTGAGGATAGGACTTGTGTTTGTGCAGTGACATACAATAGCTAAGTATTTCACTACCTACCCACAGTTGAAGGTCAACTTGATTTTTCATCTTTTTTTGGCTGTTGGTTCTCTGATGTCCTCCTGGATATACTATTGATATTTTGGACTTTGGATTTTGTTTTTTGCTGGCAAGATCTTATCAGAATGGGATTGCTTACCTACTCATTCTTTGTTCGTACTGACCACCTCACTAAGGCTGACCTAAGGAAGCTTTGCAGAAAATGGGGCCTTCCTGTAGCAAGGAGATCTACTAAGGCGGAGATGCTCCATCACTACATAGTCTGGGGGGAGGAAAGATGGGCAGAGAGAGAGGCAGCAAGAAACCAAATGACTAAGTACCCCTCAGATGAGGAGGAGGACTACGCACCTGAGGAGGAAGACTACTCAGATTTGGACAGTGACCCAGAAATAGATGAATGGCTCCGAGGTCAAAGGCGACAGGAGCAACAATTAGAGGAGTATCTTGCAGAGGTTGAGGCAAAAAGACTCTTAGCCCTGGAAGAAGAAAAGATTGCAGCTCAAGAGCTGAGCTGTAAAGAGCTGAAACTGGAGGCCGGAAGGGCTGAGTCCAGTTCAGATGGTGGCAGCAAAAATCTTGCATCTAGTACTGCTGAAGGAGGGCACAAACCCAGAGATGTGGTGCCCAACTTGAAGAAGGGAGTTGACACACCCCAGGCGGTTCAAGGGTATGAGGTAGTTCCCGTTATGCACAGGGTCCCTGATAAGGATTGGGGAACTGGCACAGGGAGTCATATTCCTACTGGGGGGAGGGACACTTTACTGACTCTAGCAGAGAGTGACAGAGAAAAGGGTTCCCCCCTGGTGGACGTCCTGGATATAGAGTGTAGAGACATCCCAGAAGAGTATGGGTTGAGTGTCAGGGACAGACAGATACTGTCTCACCAGTCTCAGGAGGGTGAAGTAGAGTGCTTTTTCAAGGTTGAGTTACTGGGTGGTTGGGTGAAGGGTACTGTGGTTAATACATGTGAAGGGCAGAGTGATGTAATTGCTGGAGAGCATATGTCTGGTCCTTATTTTCCAGAGCTACGCCAACACCAGGTGGAGTGTGAGTTCTCTGACCCCAGGGAACTTACAATGGAGGCAGACTTCTGGGTGAGTACCAGAGAGTCTGAAGAGGCATTTGGGGGTGCTCCTGAAGGGAGTGGTCTAGGTGATTCCCAACCGAGTGAGGTGGGAAAGGATTGTAGTGTCCCAGGTAGGTCCCAGGTCCTAGAGGGTTCCATGAGGGAACACCAGGAGGGAAGCCTAGCCTGTACCGTAGGGCCACCTTTTGAGGGAAGCCCCGCAGTGTCAGAAGAACTTGGGGGGGGTGACTGTAGCCAGCATCCCAACAGTTCTGGTGTCTGGCAGTACCCCTCCTAGTGAGGGGGTGCAGAAGTCCAGACATAGGGTTGAGAGGGGGTTGCAGACCCCAGTGGAGGACCTTGAGAATCAGGGGACAGCTCTGAGAGCAGAGCCCCCCAGGAATGACCCAGGTGAAACCGTTTCTGGTTTGGGGGAAACCCAGACTCTGCCGGATGGGCAGAGGTCGGGAGACCTGCGCCAACCAGACTCTTGTGTGGCCCTTGGGGACGGTGTGTCCCTTGTGGGGGGTGAGAGTGCCCCCCAGGAAGTCCTGGCATGCCAGGCAAAGATTAAACCTCAGGGTGGTGACTCTGGGTTGGATACCCAGGTTCAGAGGTTAAACTCTGACCTGGTGGGAGGTAGATGTGCCTCCCAAGAAGTCCTGCTGTGCCAGGCAATTGTCCAACCTCAGGGTGTTGACTCTGGGTTGGATGACCAGGTTCAGAGGTTAAACTCTGACCTGGTGGGGGGTAGGTGTGCCCCCCAGAAAGTCCTGGTGTACCAGGCAGTTGTCCAACCTCAGGGTGCTGACTCTGGGTTGGATAACCGGGTTCAGAGGTTAAACACTGACCTGGTGGGGGGTAGGCGTGCCCCCCAGAAAGTCCTGGCATGCCAGGCAATTGTTCAACCTCAGGGTGGTGACTCTGGGTTGGATGACCAGGTTCAGAGGTTAAACTCTGACCTGGTGGGGGGTAGGTGTGCCCCCCAGAAAGTCCTGGCGTTCCAGGCAATTGCCCAACCTCAGGGTGGTGACCCTGGGTTGGGGCACCAGGCTCAGGGGTTAAACTCTGACCTGTGGGAGGTAGGTGTGCCTCCCTGGAAGCCCTGGTGTACCAGGCAGTTGTCCAACCTCAGGGTGCTGACTCTGGGTTGGATAACCGGGTTCAGAGGTTAAACTCTGACCTGGTGGGGGGTAGGTGTGCCCCCCAGAAAGTCCTGGCGTGCCAGGCAATTGTTCAACCTCAGGGTGGTGACCCTGGGTTGGAGAACCTGGCTCAGAGGTTAAACTCTGACCTGGTGGGGGGTAGGTGTTCCCCCCAGAAAGTCCTGGCGCGCCAGGCAATTGTTCAACTTCAGGGTGGTGACTCTGAGTTGAATGGCCAAGTTCAGAGGTTAAACTCTGACCTGGTGGAGGGTCAGTGTGCCCTCCAGGAAGTCCTGGCGTGCCAGGCAATTGTTCAACTTCAGGGTGGTGACTCTGAGTTGAATGGTCAGGTGCAGAGGTTAAACTCTGACCTGGTGGGGGGTAGGTGTGCCTCCTAGAAAGTCCTGGTTTGCCAGGCAGTGATCCAGTCTGAGGGTACAGACCCTGGGCTGGAAGACCAGGTTCAGGGTGTCCCCCCGGACCTGGAGGGAGGGGCTACTGATAACAGTGCCCCTACCATGTTGTCTTCTGAGGAGGCCACTCCGAGTTGGAGGGTGCTGGACCCCAGAAGGGAGGGCAGGGGGAGGGAAGCCTCACCCCAGGCCCTAGTCCAACCTGAAGGTACAGACCCCAGGTTGGAGGGCCAGTTGCAGGTTAACAGCCCTGCACTGGTGGAGGAATGGTACAGGGCGACTTCTGTAAGCACCCTGACTATGTTGGACTCTGGGGGTACCGCTCCAGGAGGGAGGGTACAGAGCCCCAGAGGGGAGGACCAGGTTCAGGCTGTCATCCCTGACCTGGTGGAAGGGAGAGTGGTTAAAGGGTGCCCAGCACCTGGGGCTACCGCCCCCCACTCTCCACAGCCACAGTGGTTGGAGAGCTTTGAGAGGCCTGGGGCCTGGCTCTCATCCCTGGCAGCTGTCAGTAATCACTGTGGCTTGCTGTCCGGGTGGACAGAGTCATCCCTGGGGAGGGGACAAGTGTCACACCCTGGGGGTAGGGTGGGCAACACCACTGTGTTGGTCATGGTGGTACTATCCTGCTCCTGGGATACATCTGTGAGCAACGTAAGGTTAGGTGCTGCACAGATGGGACCCGCAGGTAAGGAGAAAGGTTCCCCATGGGTTGGCTTACTGGGCCCTGACAGTATGGACAGAGGGATCCAATTGGAGTCAGGAAGGCGAAGAACTGGAGCATGCCCCTGCTGTTGTGGGCCTGGGTCCTTGTTCTGTTGCCTCAAACAGGGAAGTACATCAGGATAGTGATTGTTCTCCCCTGGCTTTAGGCTGGTAGGGGGTCATGTTGGACCTGGCTTTTTGACAGGGACATCCCCAAACTTTTTGCCTCCTTCCTCCTATTTTTTCTGACCTGTCGTTGGCTTTTGACCTCTGGGCACTTTACCGCTGCTAACCAGTGCTAAAGTGCATATGCTCTCTGTGTAAATTGTACTACTGATTGGTTTATCCATGATTGACTATTTAATTTACCCCCGCAGAACGACACGCAGCCGGAAAACAAGCAGGAAAATCCAAGCACAGACCCGGGACATCTGGTACTCCCCGCAAACCACAGTAAGAGACTGTCCGCGTGCCGGAAAACGACGCCCGACTCCCCGCGTGGAAAATAACGACGCAAGTCCGTGTGTGCTGAGGAGAAATCGACGCACACACCAGTTTTCCACGCACCTCTTCTCCTGTGGCCCTATGAGGAGATTTTCCACCAGAAACCAGGTACTTTGTGTTTGAAAGAGACTTTGTTTACTTTCTAAAGACTTAAGACACTTTCTATCACTTTTCAGTGATATCTTTACAAATTCGTATTGCAACTTTGATCGTTTTGACCTGAAGATACCCAGATAAATATTATATATTTTTCTAAACACTGTGTGGTGTATTTTTGTGGTGTTATGCTATGGTGTTGTATGATTTATTGCACAAATGCTTTACACATTGCCTTCTAAGTTAAGCCTGACTGCTCGTGCCAAGCTACCGGAGGGTGAGCACAGGCTGATTTTGGATTGTGTGTGACTTACCCTGACTAGAGTGAGGGTTCTTGCTTGGACAGAGGGCAACCTGACTGCCAACCAAAAACCCCATTTCTAACAGTTGGGTCCAAGCTGGAATGGCATGGTGAGCAAAAAAACGGATGGATTAAACCCAGATCTGTGACTGGGGGTTAAAGTATGATTTGTTCTGCATTCTGTCCATCAACTGTTCCTTTTTATGAGCATGGTATTGGTAATGTACATATGAGTGCAAAGTGGAGAACTAAGATGGCCATTGTGTTTTCTGTATTAGTGCTTTTTGAAAACATGTTATTCAGATACAAGGAGAGACTTAAAACTGCTTTACATACTAACTCAATTTGGAAACTGGCACGCCAATGTTTGAATTACCAGCTACAGCATCTGCGCCTTCTAAAGTGATGATTCTCTCTGCTCCCTGAGGCATACATCTCCAACATCAGTACCACTGTAGTCAGGATCCACTGGAACGCATTCAGCAGTCTTAGGTTTAATAATCTGCATTGGTGGAAGGCTAACACACTCGACATCATCTTATTATCACATCCATGGAATATTTTATGATAATTTTAATATCTATGGTCGCTCCTTAGATTTACCAGCATTAACATGCAGATCGGAATTATGACACCATATGTTGGCTTATGATAGCAGTCCGCTGACCTATAGTGGCATCAATCCTGGATATGTTTTCATTTTGATCATCATGAACTGACACAGGACTATTGATGGATATTATATTTCCCGACAACGTTTTTAGGCCGATATTTTCCATCCCAGCATAGTATTTACAATTAGCATTTTCCTCAGTGGGACACACCGAATCAGATAGAAGCTGGTTCTTCTGTGGCACAAATATTTGTCTAGTGTGCATCCAGTGTTTCCATCAGGCACACACTTTTCTTCTCTACACATACTTGATTTGTTACTGCTGAGAAATAACCCTGGTACACTGCCAGCTTCCTTGGCACTGGAGTGTTTTATGAGTTTCTCTCAGAGCTGCCTGCAGAGTCTAAGACTGCTCTGCCAATATATTTAGAAAATTGTGCTGCAAAATGTGTGTGCGTGCCAAAAAACTGTAGATGGTGTCAGGCTCGCTCTGTAAAATATGAGGATGTATTAAAACATTTACCAGGGAGTCTTTCTGCGCTCGGTGTAGCGCTCTGAGCGTGTCCAGGCTGATAGATGTCTCCAATAAGCAGACATCCTCATTTCATGAAACTGGGGCACGTTAGTCTTAGGGCATTAATTTCCCGGAGAGGCTTGGAAATTGCATAATGCTACCAGCCCCTGATACATGGATCTTCTGAGCCACCTCACCATCTGGGGAACAGAGATACAAAGGTTTCTTGTAGCTCCAGTCTGTCTTAGAGGGGCCTTGTCCAACATGAGACCCCTGGCAGGGGTGTAAAGCGCTGTATAAATGCTACAGTACAAAGCAATGTATGAACAAGTATATCATGGAAAAAGAAGGGGCATCTTCAAAGTGATAGGAAGTTTCTTTCTCACAATAAAGGAACATACTAAGGTGCAGAGGAAATCAATCGGGAACTGATGAGGGATGAAAATCAAGGAAGAACAGGAGCAGCAATCAAAGGCAGTGAAACACTGCTACTGGGAAAGTGCAGGGAAAACAATCAAGAGATCCTGGGAGCAAAGGAACAGTAAACAGCAAAAGAGAAGCATCAGATATTAACCTCTTAGCTGCTGGGCTTCCCCCCTGCACCTCCCCTGCCCGTGTTGAGCCCTTTTTTGGCTATTTGGGGTAGTTTGTGCTTAGGCCTTTACAACTTTTTGTCCACATAAGCTATCCATGCCAAATTTGGGTCCTTTTTTGACAACATACTAGGGAGTTTAAAGGTGCCCAGAGTTTGTGGGTTCCCCTGGAGGAGACCAAGAAGTTAGCCAAAATACAGCGAAAATGTCATTAAAAAAAAGAAAAAATTGAAAAAAGGGCTGCCAAAGAATGCTTGTGTTTTTTCCCTGAAAATGGCATCAACAGAAGGTTTGAGTTGCCAAAATCACCATCTTCCCAGCTTTCAGGAACAGGCAGACTTGAATCAGAAAACCACATTTTTCAACGCAATTGTGGCATTTTACTGGGACAGACCCCATTTTTACTATTTTTTGTGCTTTCAGCCTCCTTCAGTTAGTGACAGGAATGGGTATAAAACCAATGCTGGATCCTGGAAAGCTAAACATTTCTGAAAAGTAGACAACATTCTGAATTCACCAAGGGGTCATTTGTGTAGATGCTACAAGGGTTTCCTACAGAAAATAACAGCTGAAATAAAAAAAATATTTAAATTGAGATGAAAAAAACAGCCATTTTTCTCCATGTTTTACTCTGTAACTTTTTCCTGTGATGTCAGATTTTTGAAAGCAATATACTGGTATGTCTGCTGGACTCTTCTGGTTGCGGGGATATATAGGGCTTGTAGGTTCATTAAGATCCCTAGGTACCCAGAGCCAATAAATGAGCTGCACCTCGCAATGGGTTTTCATTCTATACTGGGTATACAGCAATTCATTTGCTGAAATATAAAGAGTGAAAAATAGGTATCAAGAAAACCTTTGTATTTCCAAAATGGGCACAAGATAAGGTGTTGAGAAGCAGTGGTTATTTGCACATCTCTGAATTCCGGGGTGCCCATACTAGCATGTGAATTACAGGGCATTTCTCAAATAGATGTCTTTTTTATACACTGGCTTACATTTGGAAGGAAAAAATGTAGAGAAAGACAAGGGGCAATAACACTTGTTCTGCTATTCAGTGTTCCCCCAAGTCTCCCGATACAAATGGTACCTCACTTGTGTGGGTAGACCCAATGCCGGCAACAGGAAACGCAACATGGACACATCACATTTTTACATTGAAAACTGATGTGTTTTTTGGAAAGTGCCTGGCTGTGGATTTTGGCCTCTAGCTCAGCAGGCACCTAAGGAAACCTACCAAACCTGTGTGTTTTTTAAAACGAGACACCTAGGGGAATCCAAGATGGGGTGACTTGTGAGGCTCTCACCAGGTTCTGTTATCCAGAATCCTTTGCAAACCTCAATATTTGGTAAAACAACACTTTTTCCTCATATTTCTGTGACAGAAAGTTCTGAAATCTGAGAGGCGCCACAAATTTCCTTCCACCCTGCGTCCCCCCAAGTCTCCCGATAAAAATGGTACCTCACTTGTGTGGTTAGGCCTAGTGCCCGTGACAGGAAATGCCCCAAAACACAACATGGACACATCACATTTTCCCAAACAAAACAGCTGTTTTTTGCAAAGTGCCTAGCCGTGGATTTTGGCCTCTAGCTCAGCCGGCACCTAAGGAAACCTACCAAACCTGTGCATTTTTTTAAACTAGACACCTAGGGGAATCCAAGATGGGGTGACTTGTGGGGCTCTCACCAGGTTCTGTTACCCAGAATCCTTTGCAAACCTCAAAATCTGGCCAAAAAGACACTTTTTCCTCACATTTCTGTAACAGAAAGTTCTGGAATCTGAGAGGAGCCACAAATTTCCTTCCACCCACGTTCCCCCAAGTCTCCTGATAAAAATGGTACCTCACTTGTGCAGGTAGGCCTAGTGCAGAAAAAATAGAGTTTTTATTCAACATTTCAGCTTTGCAGGGTATATGTGTAAGAAAACTTTGGGGAATCCACACAAGTCACACCTCTGTGGACTTTGTGCTTTCAGCCTCCTTCAGTTAGTGACAGGAATGGGTATAAAACCAATGCTGGATCCTGGAAAGCTAAACATTTCTGAAAAGTAGACAACATTCTGAATTCACCAAGGGGTCATTTGTGTAGATGCTACAAGGGTTTCCTACAGAAAATAACAGCTGAAATAAAAAAAATATTTAAATTGAGATGAAAAAAACTGCCATTTTTCTCCATGTTTTACTCTGTAACTTTTTCCTGTGATGTCAGATTTTTGAAAGCAATATACTGGTATGTCTGCTGGACTCTTCTGGTTGCGGGGATATATAGGGCTTGTAGGTTCATTAAGATCCCTAAGTACCCAGAGCCAATAAATGAGCTGCACCTCGCAATGGGTTTTCATTCTATACTGGGTATACAGCAATTCATTTGCTGAAATATAAAGAGTGAAAAATAGGTATCAAGAAAACCTTTGTATTTCCAAAATGGGCACAAGATAAGGTGTTGAGAAGCAGTGGTTATTTGCACATCTCTGAATTCCGGGGTGCCCATACTAGCATGTGAATTACAGGGCATTTCTCAAATAGATGTCTTTTTTATACACTGGCTTACATTTGGAAGGAAAAAATGTAGAGAAAGACAAGGGGCAATAACACTTGTTCTGCTATTCAGTGTTCCCCCAAGTCTCCCGATACAAATGGTACCTCACTTGTGTGGGTAGACCCAATGCCGGCAACAGGAAACGCAACATGGACACATCACATTTTTACATTGAAAACTGATGTGTTTTTTGGAAAGTGCCTGGCTGTGGATTTTGGCCTCTAGCTCAGCAGGCACCTAAGGAAACCTACCAAACCTGTGTGTTTTTTAAAACGAGACACCTAGGGGAATCCAAGATGGGGTGACTTGTGAGGCTCTCACCAGGTTCTGTTATCCAGAATCCTTTGCAAACCTCAATATTTGGTAAAACAACACTTTTTCCTCATATTTCTGTGACAGAAAGTTCTGAAATCTGAGAGGCGCCACAAATTTCCTTCCACCCTGCGTTCCCCCAAGTCTCCCGATAAAAATGGTACCTCACTTGTGTGGTTAGGCCTAGTGCCCGTGACAGGAAATGCCCCAAAACACAACATGGACACATCACATTTTCCCAAACAAAACAGCTGTTTTTTGCAAAGTGCCTAGCCGTGGATTTTGGCCTCTAGCTCAGCCGGCACCTAAGGAAACCTACCAAACCTGTGCATTTTTTTAAACTAGACACCTAGGGGAATCCAAGATGGGGTGACTTGTGGGGCTCTCACCAGGTTCTGTTACCCAGAATCCTTTGCAAACCTCAAAATCTGGCCAAAAAGACACTTTTTCCTCACATTTCTGTAACAGAAAGTTCTGGAATCTGAGAGGAGCCACAAATTTCCTTCCACCCACGTTCCCCCAAGTCTCCTGATAAAAATGGTACCTCACTTGTGCAGGTAGGCCTAGTGCAGAAAAAATAGAGTTTTTATTCAACATTTCAGCTTTGCAGGGTATATGTGTAAGAAAACTTTGGGGAATCCACACAAGTCACACCTCTGTGGACTCCCCCGGATGTCTAGTTTCTAGAAATTTCTGGATTTAGTATGTTTCCCTATATGGCTGCCAAGCCAAGGACCAAAACATAGGTGCCTGCCTTACAAAACCAGTTTGTTTTGTAACAGATACTTTTGATGTCTCCACAATATGATTTGGGCGGTGGAAATTGGGGCTGAACTAAATTGGGGAGCTCCCAATAGAGCACTCTCTCTGTGCTTGCCGCCGCATGCACCTACTCTCAGGGTTGGTCTAACCCGCTATTGTCCCGTTGCACATACTGTGCTTGCGAAGGGACAGCAGGTCTGTCCTCATCACCTCCCTCATAATCATTGGAAGAGGAGTTTGTCGAATGGGACTCCTCCGACTGAAAAATCACTCCCAGAGTCTGCGCCATTGTCCTATCCCTCAGATGCTGTCTCAGTATCTGCTGTCTCAGTCTCTGATCCTACGTCAGAGCTGTCCTCTATAACCCGAGTGAGGGCTTGAGCAGCAGTCATCCAACGAGATGCCACCTCTGCTACTGGCCAAACTGTTGCTATAAAACACCAGCCTACATAGACAGTCACAAAATTGCTGGTGTGTGTGTGTGATATGTGCAACAGTAGAGGTCACCTTATCTTCGCTTCATCCCTCAATCAGCACGTTCTTTCAAGACACTCAAAAAAAGATACACTATTTCTTCACCTTGTCACATACCAATTGTCACAGTCTTTAGCACCTCTAGCACCCAGTCCAACAATCATTATTGGTGCTCCCTCTCCCATGACCTCCTCCTCGGATTCCCTCACTACCACCGAGAAAAAGTGCCCTTCAACTCTCCATAGCCCCCCCCCCCACATACATGTCATTTGTATTATAGCTCAGGTAATGTCTGACTTTACTAATGTACTCAGCTATTTACATAAAATACAGATTTGATCTTTGCAGTAGGCATATAAACCTTCTGCGCTACTTTATGGCATCAAAACTGCCACTAGACAAAAGCCTGATTCTTTTGCAGCAGAAACATAATCACAAGACTTACTTGACTTTTTATTGCTGCCTAAAAGCTACAGTTGAAACGCGTCAGTTGAATTATGTGCATTGCTTTGAGGATGCAAGCTGCAACTGCAATATAACGGGTGGCGAATATATATATTTATATATATATATATATATATATATATATATATATATATATATATATATATATATATACATAAATATATACATTTTTAAATTCAAACTGCTCCTGCTATTCTTCCAGTGCTGGCCTACCGGAGCTGGTGCACCATTATGGGCGCAAGACCCATATATAAATGTCACGAATTGAATAGTAGCAAAGAAGGCACTCCCAGCAATTGCTGAATAATGACGACTTTTATTTAAATCTTCAAAGACATTCCTCAATCCGGCTTGTTAAGCCTGGCAACGCGTTTCGACCATTACGGTCTTTGTCAATAGCCAAAGTCATTACAAACGCGTTGCCAGGCTTAACAAGACGGATTGAGGAATGTCTTTGAAGATTTAAATAAACTTCGTCATTATTCAGCAATTGCTGGGAGTGCCTTCTTTGCTACTATTCAATTTGTGACATATATATATATATATATATATATATATATATATAGATAGATCACTTTTATATGTGGGTCTGGTTTTCCTGGCCCCCCAGGGAAACCACACACACATTGACAAAAGTGATCTATATATATATATATATATATAGAGAGAGAGAGAGAGAGAGAGAGAGAGAGAGAGATAGATATATGTATATCTATATATATATATATATATATATATATATATATATAGATATACATATATATATGCATATCTATCTATATAGATATAGCTAACTACATAGATAGATATATCTATCTACATAGATAGATATATCTATATAAATGTCTCTCTCTACATATATATTTATATAGATAGATAGATCTATCTTTTTTTTAGTAGCTATATGGTTTCCTTGGGGGCCATAGCGGTCCCCAGACAAACCATGCAAATACTAAAAAAAAATATTGCCACCACAGGGGGTCGCCCTGCCGAAGGGCGACCCCCGTCAATGTATTTATTTTTATTTTTTTTAATTTAGCCCCGGGTGTGGGGGGTGCGAGCGGGCACAATCGCCACCCCACCCCCAGGGGACTCCTACCTTTTTTTTCTTAAATGTACCCGGGGGGGCGGCCCATTTGCTGAGGGGGCTGACCCCCCCCCCAAGTAAAATCCCTGTCGTCTAGTGGGGATTCCTGGCCCTCGATTGCAGCTGCGCTGTGATCGAGGGCCAGGAAACCAGTTCAGGAAGGCCTCTTTTGAAAGGGGAGAGTCTCCCCTTTCAAACTAGGCCTTCCCGAACATCGGGAAGGCTGTTTACCCTATTGGAGCAGGAAGCGGCCACAAGGCAGCACACTGATGTCACTAAGGGGCAGGTGGGGGGTTGGGGGAGGCACATAAGATCTTCTGTGTCTCCCGGGGTATTTTTAGGAAAATAAAACACTCCCTGGTGTCGGCCACTGGTCGTGACCCACACCAGGGAGGTAGTGTGGGCGTCAGCCAGTGGCCGATGCCCGCACTCTAGGGGTTAATTGATACAAAACCTGACAAAGGACCACGAAGAGCAAATCAAGATGCCTCCATCAAAAAGTTTGGGGCCAAATGGAACAGAGCTCAGAAGAGAGCAATCGATAGGCGTGGAGAAACAAACACCCAGAACACTCTTGCCAGGTAAACCTCAAAGAGGTAAACCAAAGAATTCCTCGAAGTGTCCTGGTTTACCAAGGTCTACGCCCTAGACTTACTGAATAGCAGGTTGTGAGGAGGATTAATACTTGAAAAAGGAATACATTAAAAGAATAAAGAAGGGATTGTCCAAACTAATTTCAAACTAATTTCATGAAAAGTATTAAACTGCTTAGAGTTCAACCCATTATGGTAGTGTTTAAAATATAGGTCTATGGAAACCACAGCTGCCTTTGAAAAAGAGTTGAAAAATCAGGTCTTGTCACTAGAGGCCTAGTTAGCTGGATTTGGGCTAAATTTAGGTCGCTGCATGAGTCTCACAATTGGTCAGAAAGGGAAACAAGACCTGGTGAAGAAAGTTATCTTTGGACTTACATACTTGCATGGAGTATAATCCCTTTCAGCTGCGGCTGTTTGAAGGCACTATCTACTGAAGTCTTCATGCAGTCAGATGCTCTTATATTAAAGTAATGTTAAATAGGGATAAAGAGTAGACCAAAGCTCTGGGCAATGCAACATTGCTCCTAAGAGCAGATGATGGATGCATTGGTTGTTTCTTCTGATGAAGTACTAAAGGTGCTCAAACCTCCTCTGTGAGAGACTGCTCACAGCCAAGCAAGATTCATGACTTGAGCTAGTGCTCACAGGCGCTGACAATGAAGAGCTTTTGCAGAGATGAAATTACACAAATGAGAGAATGCACTAGTGATGGCTGATGAAATTGTGCTACCTGCTGCATCAGTTTTGGGCTTCAGCCCTGTCAGGCTGTGGGGAGCTTGAATGTCATACTGAGTCCTTCCTAGTTTGAATCCTGGAATTCAATCACATTATGTATGATACTCCCATACTTAGTTTTTTTTTTTTTTTAAACAGGTCACATTATGGATAAGGTCAGAACTTCACTGAGCAGACAGGCTCTGCAACACAATAATCTTCAGGGCTCTGTTCCTATGTAGTTGTTTAAGTGCCCTCAGTTCCCTTTGAACCCATGACTATAACAACTGCAGGCTTTCTGGCACTGGGCTTTTAAAAACGGATAGGGAAGGTACCAACAGCAGCACTAATTCTGGGGAGACTTCCCCAGCTCCAGTAGGCAAGCTAAATTCATTAACGGACACGTGCAAGAGAACAGTTCTTGTGCTCATTGGTCAGAGAATATTGTTTCCCAGATCACACTTAACAGTTGCATAGTGCCTGGCACAAACCTCTCCACCTTTACACCTGCTACTTCTAATGTTCAATTTTGATAAAACGTAGTCTCCATGTAAGCACGCTGACTTTTGTCAGGAGATACGCTTCTTAACGGTGTATCTGTGCAGAGTTTAATGTATTACAGGAAGAGGCACATTACCAGTTCCAGTCCTCAGTGGAAGTCCAAAAGAAGAGTACAGAACAGACAAAATCATGGGTCTTCATATTATCCGTATGGGATCTATTTTCATGCTTTCTCAGTGGTGACTCACAGCAATATTGCCTCTCCATTAAGGCAGAAAGGTATGAAGACAACATTGCATTGATAAGGTGACTTCAAGGGTTGTGTTATTGCAGAAAGCGCTAACCTAGTAATTGGGATCCATCTGGAGCATTGTGTGCATCCACATTTCCCAGAATCCACCACTAACCATACATTGTATAATATGTTGGTTTGAAGTACTCGCAGGGAAAGAGGAATAGGATAAGAGAGAAAACAGAGACATTGGCTATCTCCACTCTGCCTGGTCACACATACGGGCACTGCCTTCAACTGGAGAGTGTTGATATCTAAACACAAGAGGAAGACTTTATGAACTGTATCAATCTTACCATAGTAAATGATTTCTACCACGGTGTATGATATCTTAAACATTCTCTCTAACTCCAACTCTCTAAGGGTTTATGAAACTCTGTGTCTTCTTAAAGCGGAACACACAATTATCATCTATTAAATGAATGCATAGTATATGAAGGTCAGAGATATGTTTCTTACTACATTTCTTACCGCAAACAACTACTTCTGTATGAGCATGCTTCCGTGACTCAAGTGCTATCAAGGTAACAGGTTCAAAAACTGCAACACAGTAAATGAGCATTAGTATTCTAGAGTTCGCTTGATAACTAGCAATCATACCCCTACCCAATATCTATACCTTAATATCATACAAGAATCAAAACAGAGGGTATGGAAGTCTGTAAAGAAATGAGGTTCACTTATTCTCCTGATGAAGAAATAACAAGGTGTACAATATCTGAGTTTATAATCCTTGAGAGGACTCCTGAAGCCAGGTTTGTAAATATACATCCAAATCTTGCAACACCAATAGTTTCCTTGAATACTCCTCTACATCCAGTCTAGTCTTTTGTTGACTTTCAATGATACCACAGTCAGCAAAATGTCAATACTTTAGCAGCAGGGTTCTGTTAGCAGCATCTATGTACCTCTATTGCCTAACAAGCACTCTGGACCATGAGGAACTGTGACTTCAAATTGAAATCTTGTGAGAATCTTGTAACTTCATGAGTTATGTAGTTTCTTTCACTAAATTTCATGTATTTCGCATTGTGTGCCTAGCATAGTCGTGAAACCTCTCTCCAGGTTATGCCACACTTTGCGCACACTGTCAACCTTCCCTGCTTCTGAATGTGAGCACTGTCAAGCAATCTGTGAATGGGGAGAGATATGGGCCGCCGCAGGAGCTTTGGATTTCCTCCTGTAATCTGCATAGGCATAACAGGAGTCTAAAGTTTATCTAGACAGCGATGTGAAGGGAAAGCAAAGAGAGCCAAAAATGCACAAACACTAAATCACACCTAACTATTCATGTTCAATGGCTACACATCACCTCTTCCTTAAAGTATCTACTACTGATAATGAATACAGGTTGGACTTCCCAATTTTCTTTCAGTTGAGATAACATTCTTCAATTCCAAGGTCATAGGCATAAATACAGACAACACATTTCTTGCTGTAGTCTGGGGCTCTCAGTAATGAAGCTGCACTGAAAGACTCTATCAAGTAAGGTATAAATTGGCTTTGGCTAATTTAGAGTTTCCATTGACCATCCTTGGGTACCTGTTGAAGTCAGTTCAGTTAAAGGTGTCACAATCTATGACCTTGAACAATATTTCTGTTCTGTGCTCCGTAAGGTGTTGTAAGGCTCTTATTACTCCACGCTAAGATGTTCCCAATGCATAATCAACTAAAATTTAGCTTGGAGAGACTGCGTCGGTTCACAACCAATTTGTTGGTTCATGTACACAAGATATCCCTATCCTATTTGGTATTTACTTGCCTATTTAGCCTAGGAGGCTTGTTGATGTGTTTGCAGCACTATCTTGATGTTCAATGGAGAGCTCTCTAAAACATCACTGGAGACTGACGAAGCATCCAAGGAGATGCAATGATGTCCTTCAGACTGGACACAACTAGTTCAGTGGCTTCTAGAAGATAGCTGGGGTAATTCACAGGTCATTATTTTAGATTCAAAAAGCCTTTCCTCAACACCTTCAAGTAGGTAAACTCACCAACACCTCAAACAGCGAACATAGCATGTAAAATTGTCAATGAGCCTCAGATCTAATTCACCAGAATTAGAAAGAACAGTAGCAGAGAGTGGTGTCCTCACAACAAAGGAGCAGAGCACCGTATACCAAAGTAAATCAAGAGCTCTCCTCCGGTGTTTTAACTCAACAATTATTCATTCCTTTCACCAACTTACTCTAACCCTCAACAACCCAAAGTTTTTTGGATCATTATCACAACAATATCAGGATCACAGACTAGTACATGGTAAGTAAAAATATTACTTTGCTTTAATCATTCCACAAGAGAATATTTAAAACAATCTATCACAATGCTATAAAAACCGGTACCTCACATTCAATCCCCCAAAAACGGCACAATTCATATTAAAAAGCTATAAATAAAAATTGCACAAAACTAAGAATGGGAGAGACACATAAGACAAAATACAATTGTCTATCTAGAAATCACTGATCCCTTCAATTTTTATACATGCTACATGATATTTGCATTCAAGTCCCAGTCTATTGTAACATGTTACTCAGTGGATTCAGTGTTACATCTGAATTAACTCGTTTTGGTGGGCTTCACAACTTACTGCCACCTTCTTCAGGACAAACATATATTCTCCCACATAAAGACTCAAATGCCACTGGATCTCCCTGATGGATCTCAGTCTCACTAGGGAGATACCACCGATGATGAATAACACAATACTTTAAAAATCCTGCTGTTTTGTGTACGGGTGTATCCCTACTTCATAATGCCACTGGTGTCAAAAGTGGGTCTTGCTTTTATCTACCCTTTCCTGCTTTATAAAGTTTTTAGCGTTTCTATTCCCTTTAGACAGCGCATACCGTGTCTCCGACTACTGCCCGAATGTCAATGTACATTTGCATCGAGATCAGAATTACGGGCCAGACTCACTGAGTACAATCAGGAAACACTTGAGTGCTCAATTAACATTAAGTCCAAATGTTTAGCTATTTGGCATTTGATTCTGTATTTTACCTTCCCTTCTCTGTATGAGTTGAAGTTTGTATGCTGCTGCTGACCTGTCCTCAGAGGCATACTCCTAGGACAGGAAGCCTTCAGTGAGTACTTTAGTCAACTCATTGCACCACGGCCCCAGCCATCTCAACAGCACAACAACACCTCGCCCTCAAGTAACAGTACATGTTAAACACATCTGCACAACTTTGTTCAAAGCCAAATAGTTGACTCTGTGTTTGCCACCTCAACTATACATCCATATCACATTATAGGGACACTCTTGTATCCTCTAACAATTCTACTAATCAACCATGAAGTTAATTTAAAATTACCAGAACCACATACACATAGAACAACATCAATGCTGCTTAATTGGGAAAGAATCTGCAAAACATAATAACCACTTGGAGCTGTAAAACTAAACAAATGGCAGTGTCCTTGGGCACACACATTCATGCACATAATACCTCATGCATAACTAGACAGACCCTGCTCAACACTATCCACCCTTACATATATCAGGTTTCTGTATCCTTAGAGGCTACTATCCAATACAACTCACCTCTAAACAAAGTGAAACACAGCCAAATATAGTAACAGACCACTCTGGTCAACAAGAATCCCAGGACTGTAATGGCACCCAGATTCTAATAGCACTGTGGGACTACACAAATCATGGAAATGTGTTATGTAAATGCACATAACGTATATAGAACGGGAATGGATGCAGCTGTCACAGCCTATAGGAAGTCCCCTCATCCACTGCCCAACTTAGTTCACCCTTAAATATATTAACTTTCTCTCTCCTTAGTGGCTACTATCCAAAATAACTCACCTCTAAACAATATGAAACAGAGCCGAAACAGGCCACTTTGACTCTGGTTAATGAGAATCCCAGAACTGTAGAGGGCACCCAGATTCCGATACAAATCATGGGAGTGCGGTATATAAATGCACACAACATAACATATTTAAAGAGGGAATGGATGCAGCTGCATAGTCTATAGGCATCCGAGTTGGGAGTCCCCTCCCTCAGGGGAGTGAATGAGTAATGGCTGCACACCCTACATGAAGACACATAAACCAATACCACAGCTCAGGGAGACACTTAACATGACTACAATTCCTTCTAAGAGCATGCATGAATGCAATGCTTGTGCAGGGTGGTTTGTGGCATTTTCTTTAGACCTTCTCCATAGGGTTAGATTGTCGCTTATACTCAATGCTATGCTTTCCAATGCCTCTCAAGTGAGAGTGCTGACAAATGTGACCACATTGATGGTGGCTGTGGGAGAAGTGAGCACCCAACATCGGCGAAACAACAACTTGGCAGCCGCAGAGAAGTGTTTCTCAAAACCTCTCATGCCAGTCATGAGATGGTAATATAAAATGGCTAATAATTCATGTGGTTTTGAGGAGTGTATTTACTGTTTAGGAAATAATTTTAAGTTTTCAATGGGTGGTAGAGGGCAGAGCTAGAAGTCGGTGCCTAGATGCAGTTTGCCACCTGATATCCTTAGTTTGTGGCAGGGCCTTAGGTTGTAGTGAACTGGTAGGATCTCAGATCGAGTCAGGATTGTGTAGTCAGTCATCTTCCAGCGTGAGATGAAGATGAAGGAGTTGATATAGAGTTGAGTCTTATCAATACTGTTTTTTACTTTCAACCTTTTCTTCTTGGCCAGACAAATGACCAGTAGGGTTTCAGAGGCAGGCCTTAAATGTCTGGTCAGCTGTAGATTTTGCTGAGATAGGTGGTGCCACGGTGTTGCAGAACTTTGTGAACAAGGCACATACTTTCTGGATGTCTAAGGTAGGATTAGGAGGGCCATGCATGCTGGATTTTAGTGCATTAAGCACCAAAATCCGAGTGTTATTATCTATTTTATGGGGAAAAGTTGTAATATGTTCTATTTATTGAACCCATTAATAACGAACCCCACGATTCTGTTATCAAATGCAATACATGTTGCACCAAACTGAGACTACGCATAATGATGGCTTAGTTTCATTTTATGTTAATTTTCTATTTTGACATCCTGAAGACCTGACATGGATCAGCCTTCCTGGGCCTATGCTAGACTGTCCTGGCCAATGCTAGAATTTCCTGGTCTACATTAGGCTTCCTCTGCTAGGCTTCCATTGCCTATGCTAGACATACTATACCTAACATCAATGGCCTATGCTAAACTTCCTATGCTAGACGTCCCTGACCTAGGCTAGACTTCCTAAGCTAGACCTCCCTGACCTATGCTAGACTTCCCTGGCATGTGCTAGACTTAAAATGCTAGGCTTCCATGGCTTCCATGGCTTGTGCTACGCTTACTATGCTAGACTTCCATGGCCTATTCTAGACTTCCTATGCTAGACCTCCCTGACTTGCGCTAGGCTTCCCTGGCCTATGCTAGATTTCCTCTGCTTCTGCTAGGCTTCCATGGTCTGTGCTAGACTTCCCTGGCCCATGCCTGACTACCCTAACACCCTAACCTATTCTAGAGTTCCCTTAAAGAGACTTCACGGTTGAGCTTTTACGATCAGACCACTTGAGTTTGGAGACAGCAGGCACTCTGTCGTTTGAGGCCGTTTTAAATGTATTTAGGGACCTTGCTGGTAGTCCTATATAAATGGCATTGGTTTAATGAATGTGGGCCATATCCACAGCTTGTCCAAGTCTATCTTGTGAGGCTTGGTCAGTGGCTGGAGTTCGTCCATCAGAATTCTTTGGTAGGCAATTCTTTGGTTGACTGCATTCTCATTGGCTTGAACAGGCAGTTTAGAATGAGAGAAGCCTCTGGTGCTGCAAACTTCCATTAGTAGGAGAAGTGTGTAACATGGTTACTGAAACGTGTACCTCTGTCCTTGAACAAAGGATACCAAAGATAAAGGGTCTGCCATCATCCCCGTCCAGTCCTAAGTGAGAACTCCAGAAGCCAAAATCTGTAGCATCCCAAGGGTTGGTCATTTGAGCCACCTTACGCTAGTCCTGGGTTTTTGTCTAATGACACTTGGAATTACGGGACTTGTAGTTTTCCTTTCGCTGTTTTCAATATGGGTTTGTTAATTCCTAAGGTGCAGAATACTCGTATATTACAGAACCAGGACTGCGTGAAGGTGACCCCCCTCCCCACATGAAGCCAGCTGACACCTCAGTGGATGTGGTCCTAAACATTTCACCAGCGCAGGCGGAGATCCAGCCCACCCTGTCCACGTCCCTGAAATGTGATTTTCTCAAGCAGCGCCACCCGGGAGAGCTTGCTAGCACAAACGTACTCACCGTGACCTACTTTATTATGGCTCTAGGAATATTTCTATAATTATATTATCTCACTGTACAGAGTTAACTCCCGCGCCCAAGTTCTGCTTAAATGCTGATAACAAATATACGTTTTGCATAGCTGTCAAATGGCTTCATGTGACATCTCCACCCAGCACTGGCTTTTTTGGACAGCAACACCTTACAAGCTGACACTTAATAGTTTGGGTGTTATCATTTGACGGGTGGGACTACAATACTGAGCAAGTGAAGCGGTATTACACTTTGATAGGGGTCCCTTGGCCGCTGCCTTTTATGTGGCATCAATGAGTGAAGCAGTTAAGTTTCCATTGCATTGTGGGACTTGCAGTGCAGTGTTCATCTGCTTACAGCTTGCGTGGGGATTGATTTCCCAAAGGTGCTTGGATCGGCTTGTGGAAAGATTTTTGGCAGCGTGGTTGTCCTTTTTATGTAGGGAAGATCCTGGACAGGGCGGTGTAAATACTGGTGGAGTGCGCAGCTGAAGACCCACGGGCCCTGCTGCCCTTCACGCCTCAAGTGTTAATGACGCTGTCTGCGTGACGCAGGAGGGCATGGCGCGTGCCCCAGGGACCCCTAGAGATAGAGGGCAGGGAAGGGCCGCTGACACAGCCACACACTCCATTTATGGATTACCTCCCACCCTCTCTCCTCCCCCGGTCCTCGAGGGATGAAGGCTTCGTTTAACAAGGTGGCTTGTACATCTGTTTCCTGGGGGCTGTGGGCAGGGGGCGGGGATGGAACCCGAGGTGGCGAAATTAACACGCTGGTACCTCGTTTTTCACCACCTCATCGTCGCCGATTCGAACTCATTACCCCAGTGCCTGCCAGCTGGTGTTCTTTTCCCTGTCTGTATTAATGCCGCCACTCCCAGCTTCCCCATCTAGGGTGCCTTATTTATTTCTCATTGCATACAACGCGGGCGTTATATACAACTTGCTAACTCTGTTCTCTTTGTCGTCTGTCTCTTCCCAGCGTCTCTTTTTTTTTTTAATTTAGCCTCGCCCCACGCTCCTTCTGAATGAACTCCCCTTATATTTTGTTATCTGTCCGCTCCCCACTCTCTCGGGTTTTATTCTATTTAACTGAGCATTATGCCTGCTTCAATCATCTCTTTTCATCTCACACCGCCAGGCTGTGTAAAACGTTTTTGATCCAAATGTTACTAATTCTACATAAATGTGAATAAGTTAGCTTCTCCTCTCACAATTATAGCTTTCTATCACATTAATTCAACTTTGCGTTTTTCCTCTCCCTTCTATTACACGTTCGTTTATATTGCCTCCGTACCATCCTAGCAGTTTTCCAATATATGTATTTTATGCATCCTTCTCTCCCTCGTTACTTCATCCTCAATCCTTTGACTTTTCACCTTCCCTACTTTCGCCTACCTCCCCATCTCCCTTTGTTGTCCTCATATTCTTCCAAATTAATCCCCGTCTTCACCGCGCTCCATGATTCCACTCTTTCCCCATGCTCTCTTTCTCCTAAGCATCCTTATTTTTTTTTATTTTTTTTTGGCCAGCTCTTGACTATTTTGTTTATCTATTTCAATTTCCTTCCCCGCCTCCTCCGTGACACAGGTGTGCGTGTCTGTTTCCTGTTCCTCTCAATCCCAATCTGGCACGTTTCCTTTCTGGTCCTTAAACCTTGTGCACCCGCCACCTCCCCAACCTGTATCACGCCGGCAGAGAAAAAGACAGCCTACCTGGGGTCCTTATCTGATGCGAAATTGTTAATCCACATCATGGCTGCCACTGTTTCCAGGACACCAGTCCTTATGTCAGAGAAAAGATGACCGAATCACTCGATTTTAAAGGACATGAGAATAGATAGCCTTGTCCAGTCGCAAGGTGGACGGTCCATTCTAGGCTCACAGGTGGACTGGCTCTACAGAGAAATCAGGAGGTTTCCTAACAGAGTGGGAACCAGGGACGTGGATGGATAACAGGATAATCACACTGCTCTGTTGAACATGGTACTGATATTTCAATGCGATAGAACCCTAAAGAAAAATAATCTAATTGGTTGGTTTGCATAGTGCTCCGTTTGCTCTACCTACATTTGTTCCATTGGTATTTTAGGTTTCTTCCCATGATGTTCTTAAGATAAAGCCAATTGCGACATCTAAGGCCTATAAACTGGAACAGGTGTACACACAGGGCATCTCCACAGGATTTCACCTTAAAAACGCGTACCCCTAGACGTCTTTCCACAAGTTGGATCCTCAAAGCTTAACACTTTCCCCTTATAGTATACCGTGGCTGATTTTGTGAAAGCAGAACACGAACCAGACACATACCAGTCGAAGAAATGTATAAAACAGATTTGATGGTTAGGGTAAAACTAATGTCTCCAGAATGGATATCTGTCAATTATTTTCAAAGTAATAAACTACGAGTGCACACACATAATTGTGCTGTACTTTGCCTGTCTGTCTCTGCCACACACCACCTCTCTTGAGCTAGGCCTTGACTGCTCAAGCATCCTACCCTAGGAGTAAAGATGTTTTTTAGGCCCTACTTCCATCACACACTTGGTACCAACATCCTGTTGAGTAGGAAACAAATGAAGTTTCACCTTTAAACTGTTAGGTGGAGGGCATGGCTTGGGGTGTCAAGATGGCGGTCGCACTCGAAGAGTGCTCCTGACCCCACCGTCATCCACCGCCATCGCCCGCAGTGTCCTGCCGGGCAACACCCTACTAGGGCTAGCCACAACAGTGCCAAACCCCCTGTGCATCCTGGAGCTGGCTGGAGCAGCAGAATAAGGGGTCTCCGCCATCGAGATGGGCTAGCGTGCTCTGCCCCAATACCCAAAATAGCAGATTGAGGCCTTGTGCTTGTGGAGTGTACAGTACCCTCCGTCCAAGGGGCCCGGAGTGCGGCAGGGAACGAGGAGAGGGCCGTGTCCCAGAGGCGTGAGCGGGGGACAGTGTGGAGGGCCTAGGCAGAGGGGGCCTGGAGCTGCATGCCCCGCGGTCCTGCAGGAACGGTAGAACCTCCCCTAGCCCTTCTCTGCCTTTCCACCCTCTGCCTCTGATCGTTGTCCGGGGGTTTGGCCTCCAAGGATCTGGCCGAGCAACGGACTCAGTGGTGGTGGTGGTCCCCCAGGACCTTAGGCGATTGGGGTCTCGCTTGGGGACCTGCCCTCCCCCGGACTAGACAACAGCCAATACTGGGGCCGTGGCTTGGTCCCCGGTGAGAGGTGGACCTGAGGGACGAGCCGGGGCCCAGAACCTGCGAGGGGCTCTGGTGGTGCAGCCCCCAGGGCAGTAGGACATTGGGAGAGCTCCTCCCCCCCCCCCATTTTGGACAACTGCTACATCCATGGCTGCGGCTGGGTCCCTGGCGAGAAGTGGGCTGGAGAGATGAGCCGGGACCTGGAGCTTTGCACCTTGCTTTGGCACTACTACCCTCTGGGCCTTCAGAAATTGGAGTGACAAACAAGGAGCCGGTGCTTAGGTGCCAAAGTGGTCTCATCGGAGCGGCTGGTGCAGTGTACTTATAGGTCCAGAGGACTCTGGTGGGCCCCACCGGTGCCTGATCTCAGTGGTGACTACGGGGATAGGTGATGGAATCCTGCTGAGGCCCCCCACTGAACAGAGGACAGCTCTCCCACATTGGGACTGGGCGGGTCCGTCGGTGGGCCACCCAGGAGTAGCGCCAGCTGCGTTTAGAATGAGCGGAGCGGCACAGGAGAACTCTGGGCCCTTGTCAGGGTCCTGTCTCCTCTGAACTGCCGGGCACGAGGAAGCACCTGAACTGTTCTGGCTCTGGGGCCATGTCCACCTTGAAACTAGGAACTACTGAGACAAGAACAGGAGAGGTAGCACTGGTTGGCTGCTCGTGCTGCCGCCCACGGCAATCGGACCAACCCTCGATGAGTTGAAGTAAGGTCATCTGAATCATGGGAAGAGATAAAGCTGGTAAACCACCGCCCCCCACTTCTAAGCCACAAATAGACCAGTTCACCACCCAGTTGAGTGCCACCGGTGGTCACACAGCACCTACAGGCGCAGCCACAGTTGAGGGGTTGGACACAATTCTACAAGTGATACAGTCCTCTCTGAGCATCCTGGAGGCTAAGATCGGGGAAGTATGAGAGGATGTTGGCCTCCTGCAGCAAGATCTCTAGAAGGTAGTGGGTCGCATTACAGAGGTGGAAGGGAGGGTGTCCACAGTAGAAGATGATATCTTGGATCTCAAAACCAAGGATGCCCAACTGCTGACCCGGATTGGTTAACTCCACCGTCGAGCCGTAGATATGGAGAACAGGTCGAGGCGCAACAATCTGCGCTTTGTGGGGTTCCCTGAAGGGGCTGAAGATACGCACCCGCTGAGGTTTTGGAACAGTGGTTCATATCATCGATGCCTGCAGACTAGCTGTCCTCGTGGTTTGTGATCGAGCGTGCACATAGGGCACTGGCCCCTAGGTCTCCTCCCAGGGGCCGGAGGCACCCCCTGATAGTGCGCTTCCTTAACTTCAATGACCGGGATCACTTCCTCAGAGAAGCGCAAGCGCAATCCAACCTTCGGTATAAGAATGACACAGTGCTTTCCTTCCTAAAGTATACACATCAAGTCCAAGACAAATGCTGCTCATGGGAGACAGTCAAACAAAAACCCAGAGCACTGCATATGTCCTACATGCTTATGTTTCCTGCATGACTCAAAGTGCTCATGGATGGCAGACCCTCCTTCTTTGACACCCGGAGTCTTCTTAGGAGTGGCATACCGAGGAGCCCCAGCTCTGTAGAGCGAAGTCCTCCCCCACCCCCTGGTGGGGATTAGTGCCTGTCAAAAGCCCTTCCCTTGGACCGCTGCCGCAAGAGAGACCGTACCAAGTCATGCCAAAGGAAGCACCGTAGTGCCTCCTCATCCCCCACCCTGGACACAATGCAGCCTTCAGCATCTCAGAGACTGGACTCGTCTGAACATGATCCTGGTGGTCTTCCCCTGGTGGTGCCTGTGGAGTAGAGGCAAAGCCAAACCCCTTCTACCCTCTGACCTCGAAGCTTGGGGGAAAAGTGCCTGCAGGTGAAACTTTGCATGCAGGAGACTTGGGGATTGTTGGCTGACCACCCGTGGAGGGGTAGGGTAGGAAAGTAACATCTTGCCTGGCATGTTACCCCCATTTTTACATGTATGTAAGTTTGTTTTTGCTTGTCTCACTGGGATCCTGCTAGCCAGGACCCCAGTGCTCATAGTTTGTGGCCTGAATGTGTGTACCTGTGTAGTGACTAACTGTGTCACTGAGGCTCTGCTAAACAGAACCTCAGTGCATATGCTCGCTCTGCCTTTAAAATTGTCACTATAGGCTAGTGACCATTTTCACCAATTCTAATTGGCACACTGGAACACTCTTATAATTCCCTAGTATATGGTACCTAGGTACCCAGGGTATTGGGGTTCCAGGTGATCCCTATGGGCTGCAGCATTTCTTTTGCCAACCATAAGGAGCTCAGACAAATCTTACACAGGACTGCCGCTGCAGCCTGAGTGAAATAACGTACACGTTATTTCACAGCCATTTTACACTGCACTTAAGTAACTTATAAGTCACCTATATGTCTAACCCTCACTTAGTGAAGGTTAGGTGCAAAGTTACTAAGTGTGAGGGCACCCTTGCACTAGCAAAGATGCCCCCACATAGTTCAGGGCAATTTCCCCGGACTTTGTGAGTGCGGGTACACCATTACACGCGTGCACTACATATAGGTCAATACCTATATGTAGCTTCACAATGGTAACTCCGAATATGGCCATGTAACATGTCTAAGATCATGGAATTGTCCCTCCATGCCAAATCTGGTATTGGGGTGCCAATCCCATGCGTCCCCGGGGCTCCACTATGGACCCCGGGTACTGCCAAACCAGCTCTCTGGGGTTTTCTCTGCAGCTACCGCTGTTGCCACCCCACAGACAGGGTTCTGCCCTCCTGGGGTCTGGGCAGCCCAGTCCCATGAAGGCAGAACAAAGAATTTCCTCTGAGAGAGGGTGTTACACCCTCTCCCTTTGGAAATAGGTGTCAAGGGCTGGGGAGGAGTAGCCTCCTCCAGCCTCTGGAAATGCTTTGAAGGGCACAGATGGTGCCCTCCTTGCATAATCCAGTATACACCGGTTCAGGGAACACCCAGTCCCTGCTCTGGTGCGAAACCGGACAAAGGAAAGGGGAGTGACCACTCCTCTGTCCATCACCACCCCAGGGGTGGTGCCCAGAGCTCCTCCAGTGCATCTCAGACCTCTGCCATCTTGAATCCAGAGGTGTGAGGGCACACTGGAGGCCTCTGAGTGGCCAGTGCCAGCAGGTGACGTCAGAGACCCCTCCCAATAGGTGCTAACCTGACTAGGTGGCCAATCCTCCTCTGAGGGCTATTTAGGGTCTCTCTAGTGGGCTTTTCCTCAGATAACGACTTGCAAGAATTCACCAGAGTTCTTCTGCACCTTTCTCTTCAACTTCTGCCAAGGATCGGCCGCTGCAAAACTGCAACAAAGTAGCAAGAAGACTACCAGCGACATTGTAGCACCTAATCCTGCCGGCTTTCTTGACTGTTTCCTGTTGGTGCATGCTTTGGGGGCTGCCTGCCTTCATCCTGCACTGGAAGCCATGAAAAAATCTCCAGTGGATCAACGGAATCTTTCCCCTGCTTCAGCAGGCACCAAACTTCAGCGTCACCGGTACTCTGGGACCCCTCTCAACCTGACGAGCATGGCCCCTGGAACACAGGTAGTGGACGCAAGTGACCCAGACTGTCCAGTGGTCCAACTGTCCAAATTTGGAGGAAGTAAGTCCTTGCCTCCCCTCTCCAGACAGTAATCATGTGCACTGTGTAAACTGCAGCTGCTAAGGCTTCTGTGCACTTTTGCAAGGAATCCTTAGTGCACAGCCTAGCCCAGGTCCCCAGCACTCCGTCCTGCATTGCTCAACTCCCTGAGTTGACCTCTGGCTTCATGGGATCCTCTTTTGTAGTGTTGAGACGACCGCCGTGCTCACCCGTGTTCAAGGACTTCTGCTGGTGCTGCCCTCTTGTGCGTGCGCTCTCTGTGTTGCTGAGGGCCCCCTCTGTCTCTTCTCCCAAGTGGCAACATCCTGGTCCTTCCTAGGCCCGGGCAGCGCCCTTTTTCTTCAACCGCGACCTTTGCAGCTAGCCACGCTCGTCAGGATGAGAGGGGTCCCAGAGTACCGGTGACGCTGAAGTTTGGTGCCTGCTGGAGCAGGGGGAAGATTCCGTCAACCCACAGGAGATTCCTTCATGGCTTCCAGTGCAGGATGAAGGCAGGCAGCCCCCAAAGCATGCACCACCAGGAAACAGTCGAGAAAGCTGACAGGATTAGGCGCTACAATGTCCCTGGTAGTCCTCTTGCTACTTTGTTGCAGTTTTGCAGGCGTCCTGGAGCAGTCAGCGGTCGATCCTTGGCAGAAGTCGAAGAGAGAGGTGCAGAGGAACTCTGGTGAATTCTTGCAAGTCATTATCTGAGGAAAAGCCCACTGGAGAGACCCTAAATAGCCTTCAGAGGAGGATTGGCCACCTAGTCAGGTAAGCACCTGTCAGGAGGGGTCTCTGACGTCACCTGCTGGCAGTGGCCACTCAGAGGCCTCCAGTGTGCCCTCACACCTCTGGATTCAAGATGGCAGAGGTCTGAGACACACTGGAGGAGCTCTGGGCACCACCCCTTGGGTGGTGATGGACAGGGGAGTGGTCACTCCCCTTTCCTTTGTCCAGTTTCACACCAGAGCAGGGACTGGGGTTCCCTGAACTGGTGTATACTGGCTTATGCAAGGAGGGCACCATCTGTGCCCTTCAAATCTTTTCCAGAGGATGGGGAAGGCTTCTCCTCCCCAGCCCTTAACACCTATTTCCAAAGGGAGAGGGTGTAACACCCTCTCTCAGAGGAAATTCTTTTTTCTGCCTTCCTGGGACTGGGCTGCCCAGACCCCAGGAGGGCAGAACCTTGTCTGTGGGGTGGCAGCAGTGGTAGCTGCAGAGAAAACCCCAGAGAGCTGGTTTGGCAGTACCCGGGGTCCATAGTGGAGCCCCTTGGATGCATGTGATTGGCACCCCAATACCAGATTTGGCATGGGGGGACAATTCCATGATCTTAGACATGTTACATGGCCATATTCGGAGTTACCATTGTGAAGCTACATATATGTATTGACCTATATGTAGTGCACGTGTGTAATGGTGTCCCCGCCCTCACAAAGTCCGGGGAAATTGCCCTGAACTATGTGAGGGCACCTTTGCTAGTGCAAGGGTGCCCTCACACTTAGAAACTTTGCACCTAACCATCACTAAGTGAGGGTTAGACATATAGGTGACTTATAAGTTACTTAAGTGCAGTGTAAAATGGCTGTGAAATAACGTGTGCATTATTTCACTCAGGCTGCAGTGGCAGTCCTGTATAAGATTTGTCTGAGCTCCTTATGGGTGGCAAAAGAAATGCTGCAGCCCATACGGATCTCCTGGAATCCCAATACCCTGGGTACCTAGGTACCATATACTAGGGAATTAAAAGGTGTTCCAGTTTGCCAATTAGAATTGGTGAAAATGGTCACTAGCCTATAGCGAAGTGAGGTCATTAGGAGGGGCTGCAATGGAGCCATAGTTCTTATTGAACCTCCTATAGTACCCTGTGAGGCCTAGGAAGGCTCTCACCTGGGTTTGAGTTGGAGGGGGAGCCCATTCCATAATGGTCTGGAACTTCCCCTGCAGTGGTGCAATCAGTTCCCTGCCTACTAGGTGGTCCAGATAAACCACTTTCCCCTGCCCTATCTGGCACTTTGATGCCTTGATAGAGAGGCCTGCCTTTTGCAGGGCCTCCAAAACTTTCCATAGGTGGACCAGGTGATCATCCCAGGTGGAGTTAAAGACAGCTATATCATCTAGTTATGCTGCACTAAAGGCTTCCAATTCCTTCAGGACTTTATTCACCAACCTCTGAAAATGGCAGGTGCATTTTTCACTCCAAAGAGCATAACAGTGAACTGATAGTGCCCTCCAATGGTTGAAAATGCTGTTTTAGGTTTAGCATCTTCTGACAACTTAATCTGCCAATACCCTGCAGTTAAGTCAAAAGTGCTTAGATACTTGGCAGAAGCCAGTGTATCTATGAGCTCATCTGCCCTGGGTATACGGTGAGCATCAGTTTTGGTTACTTGATCGAGACCTCTATAGTCAACACAAAACCTAATTTCCTTTTTACCATCTTTACTGTGAAGTTTGGGGACAAGCACCACTGGGCTAGCCCATGGGCTTTCAGAAGGTTCAATCACTCCCAGATCTAACACTGTCTGTACCTCTTGTTTTATGCAGTCTCTGACATGGTAAGGCTGACTATAAATCTTAATTTCGACAGGTAAACTGTCTCCAGTGTCGATTGTGTGCTCACACCAGGTAGTTGTACCTGGGATCAGTGAGAAGAGGTCAGAGAACTGGTCTAGGAGATTTATGCAGTTGTTCAACAGTAAAGCAATATGCAAGCATTAAGCCCTCCACTAAGCCATCAGTTTCAGTGCTGGAAAAGAGGTCAGAGAGAGGGTCACTCTCTTCTTCCTGCCCCTCATCAGTTGCCATGAGCAGGGTTAAGGCAGCCCTGTCATAATAAGGTTTCAGGCGGTTGACATGGAGCACCCTAAGGGGACTCCTGGCAGTGCCCATGTCTACCAATTAGGTGACCTCACCTTTCTTTTCTACTATGAGATGGTGTCCACTCCATTTGTCCTGGAGTGCCCTTGGAGCCACAGGCTCCAATACCCACACCTTCTGTCCTGGGTGGTACTGAGTCAGGACAGCCTTCTGGTCATGCCATTGCTTTTGGAGCTCTTGGCTGGCCTGAAGGTTTTTACTGGCCTTTTTCATGTACTCAGCCTTTCTGGATCTTAGGCCAAGTACATAATCCACAATGTCTTGTTTAGGAGCTTTTAAAGGTTGTTCCCAACCCTCCTTCACAAGAGCAAGGGAACCTCTTACAGGGTGCCCAAAGAGGAGTTCAAAGGAGCTGAAGCCCACTCCTTTTTGGGGTACCTCCCTATAAGCAAAAAGGAGGCATGGCAACAGGACATCCCATCTCCTTCTGAGTTTTTCAGGGAGTCCCATGATCATGCCTTTGAGAGTTTTATTAAACCCCTCAACCAGACCATTTGTCTGTGGATGATAAGGAGTAGTGAACTTGTAAGTTACACCACACTCCTTCCACATAGCTTTGAGGTATGCAGATATGAAGTTACTACCTCTGTCTGACACCATTTCCTTAGGGAAACCCACTCTGGAAAAGATTCCCAGGAGGGCTTTTGCCACTACAGGAGCTGTAGTGATCCTTAAGGGTATAGCTTCAGGATACGTAGTGGCATGGTCCACTACCACAAGGATAAACCTATTGCCTGAAGCTGTTGGAGGGTCAAGGGGGCCAACTATGTCAACCCCTACCCTTTTAAAGGGCACCCCAATCACTGGGAGTGGAATTAAGGGGGCCTTAGGTGTGCAACCAGTCTTGCCACTGGCTTGGCAGGTCACACAGAAGCGACAAAACTCCTTAGTGTCCTCTGAGATGTGAGGCCAGTGAAACAATGGAACAAGTCAGTCCCAAGTTTTACTCTGGCCCAAACGCCCAGCCAAAGGAATATCATGAGCCAAAGTCAGAAGAAACTCCCTATACTGCAAAGGAATGACCAATCTCCTGGCAGCTCCAGGTTTAGGGTCCCTTGACTCAGTGTAGAGGAGGTTATCTTCACAATAGACTTTATGGCTATCAGTGATATCCCCATTTTGCTGTTTGACAGCTTGCTGTCTTAAACCCTCTAGTGTGGGACAGGTGTGCTGTGCCACACTCAGCTCTTCCCAAGCAGGCCCCCCTGCACCCAAAAGCTCAGCAGTGTCAGCTGACAGCTCCTCTGGTGTAGGTTCTGCACAGGGAGAGGATTCCTCTTCCTCAAAAGGGGAATCTTCTAGAGAGGGAGGGATAGTGGGCAAGGATTTACCCTTTCTACCCCTAGCTTTTGGGAGCACTTGGTCCATTTTTCCGGGATCCAAGTTTCTCTGTCCTCTTTGCTTCTGGGCCTGAGCCCTTGTGAGAGCAACCTCCTATAGTTCCCTGTGAGGCCTAGGAAGGCCTCCAACTCCACTTCAGCCAAAGCTGATGTCTCCAAATCATTGCCTAGTAAGCTGTCTACAAGTAAATCATTGGCTACCACAACTTTCTTTGGACCAGTAAACCCCTCCACCCCCCCAGCTGAGATTCACAACAGCCATGGGGTGGCTAAGAGTGTTGTTATGAGCATCAATCACTTGGTACTGCTGACCAAGTAGGTGTTGATCAGGGTGAACCAGTTTCTCAATCACCATAGTGACACTGGCTCCTGTATCCCTGTAGGCCTCAACCTCAACACCATTTATTAGGGGGAGTTGCTTGCACTTACCCGTATTAAGGGGACAAGGAACCAAGGTGGCAAAGTTAATACCACCATCAGAGACTAAAACAGCCTCTGTGGTCTCCCTAACAAGGCCAACCCCAACTACATTACCAATGGTAAGCCCAGCTACACCCTTTGATTGGCTATTTGTAGTATTCTTCCCACCACCACTGCTATTACTAGGGGCACTAGAGGATGCAGTTGGGGCTGTGGTAGTGGGAGCCTTGGTGTTTTTCTTTGGACAAGTGGAATCATTTGCACAATGGCCTTTACTTTTACATAAATAACACCATGGCTTATTTTGACGGTTAGAAGAGGATTTGTACCCACTTCCCCCAGAGGATTTTTGTGGGCCCGATAAAGACTCAGAATGTTTTTTATCTTTGTCCCCACTCTTGTCAGAAGACTTACCGTCCTACTTCTTGCCATCCTTGTCACCACCTGTATGAGCTTTTCTGCTCACTTTTGTTCTGACCCATTTGTCTGCCTTCTTTCCCAATTCTTGGGAGAGGTCAGATCTGAGTCTACCAAGTACTGATGTAACAAGTCAGACACACAACTATTCAAAATATGCTCTCTCAAAATAAGATTATATAGGCTTTCATAGTCAGTCACCTTACTGCCATGTAACCATCCCTCCAAGGCCTTCACTGAACAGTCTACAAAGTCTGTCCAGTCTTGAGAGGACCCTTTTCTGGTATCTGTGAACTTTATCTGTATTGTTCAGTGGTTAAGCCAATTCCGTCTAAGAGTGCATCTTTCAAAACTTTGTAGTTGTTGGCATCACTCTCTCTTACAGTAAGGAGCCTATCTCTACCCTTGCCAGTGAAAGATAGCCACAAGATAGCAGCCCACTGCCTTTGAGGGACCAACTGTACCATACAGGCCCTCTCAAGTGCAGCAAACCACTTGTTTATGTCATCTCCCTCCTTGTAAGGGGGGGACAATTTTGTGCAGGTTTCTTGAATCTGTAGGTGGCAGATGCTCCCCCTTAATGTCATAGGTAAGATCGCTCTATACAAAATGATGATATTGCCAGGATTCCTTTACCTCCTTCAAAACTACCCCTATATGATCCCGAACTCCCAATGAGATGGAGTCAATGGCCAAGAGATTCTAGTGGCCAAACTTGAGTGCACGGTTGACCTTTTCCACTTGTCAAAGAGGAATATACGAGGGGCGTCTGGGGATGTCGAACCTGCACATGTACTACCTTGCCTCCCAGCTGCTGGTGATTGAGGACCGGTTTGGGGGTCGGTGGGTAGACCCGGCATACCAACTTGAACTCCTCACACTTGGGTGCCCGCGCATACTGGTGATGAAATACGGTGCACCAGTACCCAACAGCATACCGGAGGTGACCCGAACAATATTTGGGGGATGGAAGGCCGCACAACACTCCACTGGTTGGTGGTCTAAACTTACACAGCAGACTCCACTGTGGCATGGCACATGGTTGAGGGAGGCTGCTTTCCTGGAGGGATTCGGTAAACGGTACACCACTGGCATTACACTCCTAGGCGACGTCTGGAGTGGGTCTCATATGCTCTTCTCTTAAGACCTCCTACATCAATATTCCCTTTCAAATACCCAATTTCATAAATATCTGCAACTAAGACATGCACTGAAATCCCATACCCCCTTGGACGCGGCAATACCTTAGTTTAGTGCGATCAAAGCTAAGTTTCTGATGGGAGCGCTGGGAAAGGGAGGAATATCCCAAATTTAAAACAGCCTCAACTGTGCATGTCTGTTATGTGTTTAGTGTGATTGTGTGCTGTGAGTATATGTGGTGTGTGTGTTCGCAAGAGAATGTGTCTGGTTCTTGTGGCATGTTTGTGACTTGCAATGTATACTTGGGTGTTCATGTACTACATAACTCAAGTGCTGAAGTGGCTATGTGAATTTGCATGTGTGTGTGTGTAAATTCATTTGATACTGTCTGTCACTGTCAACCTGCTCTCTGTTTATCTTTTACTTCTGTGATACTGCTTCTGTTGACCTGTTATCTCTACCTCTCTTTGGCCTATGTGGGCCTGTGCATACTGAGTCACATGGTAAACGACTCACGGAGTACCTTAAAGCCGATATTATCCATTTAGGATTACAGGTCAAGAAAGTTACCACCATCTTTGTACTCAACAAGAAGTTTAGGAAGAATTTCAGTTTATTTTCTAGCAACTGCTCTAGGTACTGAATGGTCCTAGGTATAGACACGGCCGGTTAGCAGCCTGCTGCCCCTATTTGTTTGATGTCTAAGACAGCAGAAGCATTATTTAAACATTAAACAGTATGAGGAAGGTCAGTAGGTCTTGCCTTTGGGACCTATTGGCTTTGCCAACGCCTTTTAGTGATACTGTACAACACTGACACGAAACATCGGCAAGATGCTGTGGGTCACGCCCAAAAGGGGCAAAAAAAGTGTAATGACGAAACCAAGGTGTCTGTGACATTTTGTAGGCAAGATCACGTGTCAGGACGTGTGTGTGCATGTGTCACTATGCATTTGCGCTTCCAAAATGATGTAGCACCATTCTTTTTGTTTACTGATCTAAGATGGAACTTTAAATAAAAATAAGGAAGAAGTCGTGAGAAAGTACATTAATGTGGAGGGGTTGGCAGCAATTTGCTTCCTGGTCCTCCCACAAAAAAAATACAATCTTTTTGTTAAAAAAAAGACGTGGGTGTGGGGGGCCTTGGGAGAGGCAGGGGGTTCCACAGAGGGTGTAGGGATGGGACTGGAAGGGTAGGACATGAGGGCGAGCAACATGTGGGCTTGGGAGAAGCATATGAGCGAGAAAGCAACAGGGAATACAGAAATGGGAGGGAGTTTGGCAGGGTTAAGAAGCAAATGAAAGAGCGTGCAGCACGAGCAATCCAGCAACACTGAGTTTTGGGAGGGTGGGTTTTGGCAGAGAGAAGGACACAAGAAAGAGAGGTAGAAAACGCACACACTCATAAAGAAATAAGCATTGGAAGGATAGAAGAATGCACATCTGGTAAATGGTGAAAAGGCCTATCTACAGAAGAGGGAAAAGAAAACATTTACAAGTTGAGACAAGGAAAGCCATCAAATAGGAAGCAAGCAAATGAGAGTGACAATAAAGCCAGCCAGTGGTAAGCAATTGGTGGACTGTAAGCCCCGGTAAGTTCCTTGTAAGCACACAATGGGGCTTATTCTAACTTTGGAGGAGTGTTAATCCGTCCCAAAAGTGACGGTAAAGTGACGGATATACCACCAGCCGTATTACGAGTTCCATAGGATATAATGGACTCGTAATACGTCTGGTGGTAAATCCGTCACTTTTCCGTCACTTTTGGGACGGATTAACACCTCCTCCAAAGTTAGAATAACCCCCAATATGTCTTATGCAATCAGACAGCTTGCATTTTTAGGTGGCTTGACCTAAAAAGCAGTTTAACCATCATTGACAAAGTCCATGCTGAAAGTATTCTCACTCAGGTGCTTCTTGCTGGAAGTGTGATATAGGAATCTACTTTCCCCAGTGGCAAATCATTTATTTCCCATATTTCAACACTGGAACATATTGTCAGCATAAATGTGCACTTAAATGCAAAATGTAATGATGTAAAAACTGATACTTCACAGTGAACCAAGTAATATCGAAAATATTTTGTTGTTACCTACCAAATGTGTGTTTAATGCATCATCACAATGACATCCCTCAAACCACTCTGCAAAGCTTTAACATTGTCAGGGCTACCATGATTTTACAGTCCATGTTTTCGTGCTGTTATTGCACAAAATACAGTAGCAAAAACACATACTTCACATGGGAAATTTTCCATGGTCGTTTGTGAAACAGCTATTTTCAACATAATAAAAGTTTGAAAGCACTGTGCAAAGGTTTAAAATAATCAGGGCCACTACAATAATGCAGCAAGGAGTACCAAATAATGCAGCAAAGTTATTCAAATTATACAAAAAAAAACAACTTATGCACCACGTTCTCTGTTAGTTTGATTTCTATCTGTTTCAGATGGAAAGAAAATGTTTAGTGAAATTTGAACGATTTGCAAATTATGTGGCAAATGCCGTAAATCCACCATTATGCAGTAAACACTGAAGACACAAAATTTCCTAAATCCACTGACCTCACCATTGCCTATTGTTTTTATTAACAATGTAATAAAAAAAGGTGAACAAAGCCTAAACATTCTAGTTCCAACCATTGCACATTGTTAGCTGCAACGCTTTTAAGCTAAATGCCCTAAAACGAACATGTAGTATATAACAGATATTGGGTGTCTCATCAATCACCCAGTCAATTGCTTTATCAGGTTAATAACAAAACAATAAAAGAATATAATCAACACATAGATTTTAAACAACAATAAGTCCCATATTTATACTTTTTTACGCAAAACTGCGCTAACCAATTTTAGCGTGAAAAAGTTTATCGCCGGCTAGCGCCATTCCAAGAAGCCGGCCGGGCGTCTTATTTATGGAATGGTGCAATCCGGTGCATAGGGTGGGCTAACTTCAAGGAAAATCATGTTAGTCGGGTGGTGGGGGGCTGTATCAGAGAAAGAGGTTTTGCACCAAAAAATTAAGTTAGGCTGCTTAGAGTAAAAAAAAGGTTGACTCTAACCAGCCTAGCTCCATTTCTTGATGCAAAACCTACCATACCACATGACTTCTGTCTCACAAAAGACAGGAGTCATGCCCACCACCCCAATGGCCAGCACAGGGTACACGGGTCCCCTGGGCATGGCCATTGCACCCAGTGCGATGTAGGGGGGCCCATTTCAGAGCCCCCTATGGCACTTAAAAAACAAAAATCAAATATATTCACCTCTAGTTACTTGGGATGGGGTCCCCCATCCTCTGCTGTCCTTCTGGTGTGGGTGGGGGTGTCCCTGGGGCCTGGGGAGGGCCCTGTGGGCTTATTCCATGGTGTTCCACCATGAAAATAGGCCCATGGGTCCCTAACACCTGCTCTGACCCAGGTGTTAAAAAATGGCGGCCTGCCTCCATCCTGTGCACCATTTTTGCACAGGAGGATAAGTAAGGCGCTAGGGCCTTAGAGTCATTTTTGCCCGGGAACGCCTACCTTGCATCTCATTGACGCAAGGTACTTTCCCGCTAGCAAAAAATGACTTTGGGGGTTATTCTAACTTTGGAGGAGGTGTTAATCCGTCCCAAAAGTGACGGAAAAGTGACGGATTTACCACCAGCCATATTACGAGTCCATTATATCCTATGGAACTCGTAATACGGCTGGTGGTATATCCGTCACTTTACTGTCACTTTTGGGACGGATTAACACTCCTCCAAAGTTAGAATAACCCCCTTTAACTCCAATGTTTTGATGTTAGACTAGTCTAGTGTCAAAATATAAATATGGAGTTAAGTTTGCACTGAATTAGCGTAAAAAAAAAATGACGCTAATTCAGCACAAACAGAGCATAAATATGCCCCTAAGTGTCTTAAATACATATCAATTGAAAACAATGGAAAACCATTATGGAATTAAAAAAATAAAGAACTGTAAAGTTTATTAGTGGCTTTAATATACCTACTTAATGCATAACATATCATATGATCTGACATTAGGGACGGTATACACTTTTTGAACTATCCGTTTTTAAAAGAGGAACTAAGACCCTGATTACGATCTTGGCGCACGGGGTTACTACGTCACAAATGTGACGGATATCCTGACAGCCGTATTACACTTCCATTATATCTTATGGAAATCGTAATATGATGGATGGAATATCCATCACGTTTGTGATGGAGTATTCCATCCGGCAAGATCGTAATCAGGCCCTAGCTAAGATTGGTGCATATGCTTATAAAAAAATTAAACAAAGTGCTTAAAAGTTTGTGTGAACATGCCATTACAACGACGCTAGATGATGCATTAAGGTGAAATGCACCATTTTGGAAAAGAGAGAAGGTGATGGACAATATCTAAACAGAAATGTCTCAACAGGGATCTCTCCCAAGAGTTCATCATAACTGATAGATACAGTTCCATTTTCAGGGTGGTCCTCAATATATAATGTGACTTGATCATTGGCTTGTCAAGTTCAACTTGTTCCTTTTTCAGGCACTGACAAGTGAAACATTCATTCTTACACAGCAGTAAGCCTTTTTTAAATATAATGTTATAAGTATAAAACAGGTTGGTTCATCCAAGCGTGTTAAATAATTTCTTAATGTAACAAAATAATGATATCATTTGGTGACATCCCATTTAAGGAAGTATTGATATCTCTGTTAATGGTGGGAGCTGGGTTAGTCTACATTGATAGCCAGAGAAGCAAGGGTGATAATTTAAGTATGTCTTCTAAGTAACACAGCCCCTAGCTCTTCATGACATGAGAAGTTAGGGCTAGTTGGGGAGTGTCCTAAAAGGCGGCAACAAAACCTATTTTCTTCAGCCAAATTTGCACAGACTCATATAACAGCCCAAATGATGCACAATAAAAAGATATTTACATTTGTATACCTCTAGCATATGGTTAGCAGGCTTAAACCCTAATCATGATGCACAACTCCAAATGATTGAATGAAGTTCTTGAACTTGGATACCAAAGTATGCCAGTGCCCAGAGGAATAAACGTTAATGCCCAAGTAATTCAATTAAGTCACTATCTCCATCGTCTTACCTTTGATAACCAGTGAATTGATTTTGTTGGACCTGATGCCACAAATCATTTTAAATGTATTTCTCAGCATAGTTCAGGTCCCGATCATCCAAAAAACTGACAAAGGCATCAATATGATTTTTTAGCCCGTTTGCCATTCTAACCCTAAAAACTGCATCATTTGCATAGAAAAGGGTGAAAATGGGTCTTCTCCGAAATCTTAGCATGTCCTGGCCATTGGCATCTAGATAAGAATACAGTTTGTTAACATATGAAATAATAAGGGTATGGGCTAGCCCATGGCCTTATCAGATGCTGCTACAAAGGTTCAATGGGGCCTTACATTCACCTTTGGGACCATTCCTAACACTTTGAGTGTGGCTCACCAAAAAATCTAAAAGTGTAACGTCAATACCTAAGGAGGCCAGAATATTCCTAAGCTCATTTCTGTTGATGCAGTCAAAGGCAGAACTGATTGGCGATGGTATATTTTCCCATGACTAGATACAAATTAAGGCATTGTTTGGTGGTTTTTAATCCTTCCCTAAGACCATGCTGAACATCTGAAGTTACTGAAGTTTCTTAAGTTCAATTAAGTAATATGTCCAAGATCACCCTCCCAACGAAGATCATCAAATGTGTGACAGTCAGAACTTGTTTTCCACACATGCACAAAGTATTTTTCTACATTTTTAAAGTCACATTTTTCTTCTGCCTCAGCAAATCCTTTTAGAAAATTCACAGGTTCAGCAGTTAAAGCTTCAAGCTTTGTTCCAATTTTGCTCATAGTGTCATCAGCCGTAAGAATATGTGCTTTGATAAGAACAGTGGGCATCTCTGTGTCAAGTTTCTTGTAGAGAATATGAAACAGGATTAAGTGTCCTTTCTCACCTACTCCATAATGTATCCATAACTCTGACAATCCTTGACTTATGAACATTGCAACACATCTAAGTTGCACAATAATAACATCTGTGTCATTTGCCAGTACAATGACTTGATTGGAACCATTTTGAACAGCCCACTCAACATGTGGCACAACAGGAAGGTCAGCTTCCGCCAATTTGGTTTTAAGTTCTTGAACAATATGGCCTGCACCTTTTGAATATATCTCTGCAGGCACCAACTCCTCATTGACAATCATTCCACTTGCAATAATTGGAAATTCAGTGTTCATTGAAGAACCAGCAATGTTTTGGCGAGTTAACATCTCCAAGTTCATCCTGCTTGATGTTGATGACCAGAATTTATCAAGTTGCACAGATATAGGCGTCAAATTTGTGATGTACGAAAGGTTAATTGTTCCACTTATAGAAATGTTTCTGATTCTCTCACATTCTTTGACGGATAGTTCAAGATAACTGTCAAAGACAATTTGCAGTTCTTGCAAGGTGCACACTGACTTTGATATCTGTAGAACAGTCTGAACTACCTCTGAAGTTTTGCATGGATGAAATCTTGACCATTCGCAACTGTGTCTATTAGTCCACAACAACAGCAGATTTCAATGAGGACACCATTTTGAATTGAAATTCTTCAGATGAAAGGTTTTTTTTCGAGCTCTTGCATCACCAGTTTGTGCTTCACCAATTTGGTTTCAGCATTTCCATCAAATAATGCGTTTGTTGGAAGAAGAGCATGCAACAGAATGCCCTAATAAATTCACCCCTTTCTTTTGCTACATCCATCTCTCTATGTTCCTGTGAAAGCTGTTTTTTTGTAATCTGTTTTGTAGTGGCCGGTTAGACAAAACTCCTACTATGGCAATTAAAGTGTGGAAGTTTAGCTGTAGTGATTATGTCAAACAGCTGTTTCTCTTTCAATACAAATCTCTCCTGCTTCAGTTCTGCATTTGGTTTCGTTCCATGTTCCAGGACCTCTAGTAGATGTGTCTTTATATCGTCATCCACATATTGTTTGGTCACAAAGTTGTGTAGTCGTGCAGACTCAGTCATTTCAAAGGGGTTTCCTTGCTGCTGCATGAAATGAAGAAGGCTGTCAGCATTTTTATTAAAACATTCTCCTCTCTTTCCCACAAGTTTGTGGTGAGTAACAGTTTCACAATGGTCCATTCATTTTGACTTTGTCATCTCTCTAAAAACATTGCAAATAGAAAGAACTTAATGGCAAACTAGCTGCCACTGAATAACATATTCACTTTTACGTGTCTGACACACAATTACCTTGGAGCTTTTGTGATCCCTAGATTGCCTGTTCCAGTTTCATATCTGAAGCCACAGTATTGAACCTTTCCCCTCTGTCTTTCACCGCAAAATGTCTTTGGATGAATTTTCTGTAGCGGTATGGTTTTTCCACCTCTAGCTTCTTCACTCTTTCTAAATACCTTGACCCATATCTCAGGTAGTTTATGCAATCGAATTCACGAAACACAGTAATCAGTGACTCCACAGTCTTCACATGCAGCTCCCAATCACCTTCCCATTCAGCATATACCAAGTTTCTCACTAGCGGGATCATGTGTAAAACATTTACCCAGTACTTGCAAAGTTTAGATTTTTCTTCACATTTTTTGACAAACTCTATTAACTTGGGGCCAGATTTACAAGAATCTTGCGCATCAGTACTGATGTGCCAGTTTTCGTGCGCCAATCCTCCACCGCCACCTAGCGACACCATGGGTGCACCGTATTTACAATACAGCACACTATGGTGCACGTTAGGCCAATAGCTTCAACATTTTTGATGCTATTGTTGCGCTTTGCTGCACTAGCGTCAAAAGGAGGCCCATTGATTTAAATGGGTGCATCCTTTTAACACCTGCTTTGAGCAGGGATTAAAAATGACACCAAAGGTGGTGAAATGAAATCTTTTAGCTATCAGTGCGTTGATTTTGTGGTCCTCCTAATGCCAGAATGCCCCACTTGCATACATTATGTTTGGCGCAGGCATAATGTGGAGCAAGGGGTCGTTGAGTGGCACAATGCATGCATTGTGCTACTTTGTAAATATAGTGTGGTGATTTTTATCTCGTTGAGCCACATTAGCGTAAATAAATGATGCTAATGTGGTACAAGGAGGTGCTAGGGCCTTGTAAATCTGGCCTACGGTTTTTAGGTTTTCTGATTTTGAACTGAGTATATTGAACATTGCCTGCTTTGCATTATGGGGGTCATTCTTACCTTGGCGGGCGGCGGAGGCCGCCCGCCAAAGTAACCCCGTCAGAACACCGCACCGCGGTCGAAAGACCGCTGCGGTGATTCTGAGATTTGCCCTGGGCTGGCGGGCAGCCGCCAAAAGGCCGCCCGCCAGCCCAGGGCAAATCAACCTTCCCACGAGGACGCCGGCTCAGAATTGAGCCGGCGTAGTGGGAAGGTGCGACGGGTGCAGTGGCACCCGTCGCGTATTTCAGTGTCTGTATAGCAGACACTGAAATACTTTGCGGGGCCCTCTTACGGGGGCCCCTGCAGTGCCCATGCCATTGGCATGGGCACTGCAGGGGCCCGCAGGGGCCCCGCGGCACCCCCTACCGCCATCCTGTTCATGGCGGGTTTCCCGTCATGAACAGGATGGCGGTAGGGGGTGTCTGAATCCCCATGGCGGCGGAGCGCGCTCCGCCGCCATGGAGGATTCAATAGGGCAGCGGTAAACCGGCGGGAGACCGCCGGTTTACCCTTTCTGACCGCGGCTGAACCGCCACGGTCAGAATGCCCATCGGAGCACCGCCAGCCTGTCGGCGGTGCTCCCGTGGCCGGTGACCCTGGCGGTCACCGGCCGCCAGGGTCAGAATGACCCCCTATGTCTTTTGAATGAAGTGCACCCTGTGCCTTGTTCTCTTCTGATATAAGATATGCAAAATCGAATTTGTCATTCTTGTTCCAGAAAGCATTCCAACGCAATGTTCCTATAGCCTCAGATATGATGAGCATACCTTGTAACAAACAAACATAATGATTTCCTCTCAATACTGACTGGACAGTTTTGCTTCCAAAGATTTCAACCTCAGTGCATCATCTATGCCAAATCCTCTGAGATAACTTCCTGCACACTGTTACACAACTTTTGCCATGTGGAAAATTCCCATCATTGGATAAAGATCATCAAATTATACTGGATTGCTTATAAAAATGTCAACTACAATACGGAAAACACTTTCATCAGAGAAAATTGTCAGGATAGGCTGGTCTTCAAGCCGAGCATGCATATTTTTGATTTTTTTAGAGCTGTGTGTACTGTTGTGTAGTGTGTGACTGGAGATAGTATTGCTGTTAAAAACCCAACCTTCTTCATTGGGACGGTATTCTGGGAGATAAGAGCATGAATTCTAGCCCATGGACTAACTGGCGTTTCTTCATCCTTCAGTCCGCACTGAATAAGCAATATGATAAATTCAGTTAGATCAGTTTTGTGGACTACAGCATCAGCTAGAAGAAGATCCATGTCCTCAGCCACTTTGAAACTTTCTGGTAGACTGGGATGTGTTGATGGCTTGTAGTGATTTTGCACATGTTAGCAAGGCAATTGGGCTATACGTTTGCAGCTTTATTTGTTTATGCCTACAGCTGACACAGCTTGTTTTCCAGCAGCTACTTCATTGGTACAGTCTTGAAAAAAAAACATGGCAGCATAATTTGTAGCTGGATGTTCCAGATAAAGAATAGGTGTCGAAATGGGCCACTCACCTGAAAAGCAGGATGCCTGCATGGGCGATGGTATGCCCCCGACCACCTGGAACACCTCTCGGCACTTCCAGGTGGACACAGAAGCCCCAGCAGGTGTTCCAAAAGGAAAGGGGGAGTGGAAGAGAAAGAGACAAAACACTGCCACGTCTTGCCGGTCCAGCCAGGTACCCTGTCTCTTCGGGGTGCAGGTCGTTGTTGACAGAGTGATAGTAGAGTTAGTGCACTCAACTTCCTTGAAACTGAATCTCTCTTTCTGATATGGACACAGGAGCAATAGAAGAACACCAGGATGCTCCAGCACTTTTCTTGGATAATAATAACTGTTGGCACAATTACTAACACTGCATTACCAAAAACCCAAACTGAGTACCATAACAATAAGTACTGCGACACTAGGGCTGGCTTCACAGAGATTCACTGTTGAACACTACAATTAGAACTGCGGTTGCACTTATCATGCACAAGAAAGACAAACAAGGGCACTAATTATATATCACGTATAACTTTCTTGCATGCATAGAGTTAAACTAAAAGGAACAAAAACAATCAAAGAAATACAAATGCCCACTCTGGGTTTAAACAGTTAAGATGGCACAGTTTGGTTTGGTTTCACTGTGTGTTTGAAAAACCCTTCAAAAGCAAATTCCTCAAACCTGAAACACAGGCATGCATGACACAATTTAAATCCAAGAGTTATGTTATTAGAGAAAGAAAAGTCATGTAAATGCTCTTTTAAAATTGCATTGTCACTTTTTGTAGTACTTGAGCTCAAGCAGATTTCCTGAAGCACATTTAGGCAAGTAACTACAATAATAATGTACAATGTTCAGAAATTCATTTGTCTCTTCAAGATAAGCACTCTGCCAAAATACGAGGTCTGAAATACACCAGCTGTTCAAGGAAAGCGCGGCGCTCAAAGAACAAACTCCCTGGAGAATACTAGTCACTTAGCTGTAGTCTTTTCGGGAGTGCTGGATGAATGCCTGGTGTCAGCTGGTACAGGAATGAAGAAAAGAATTGCCTCAAAAGTCCTGAGTACGAGGATGACAGCAGGGGCTGGACTGCCAAATCAGATGCTGAGATCAGAAAGCAAAACAAAGCCAAGTAGGGAGGCATGCTTCACTCTGCTATTTATAGCCAATCAGGAAAGCATTTGAGTTTCCACATGTGGATGAGTCACCACACCCAATTAGAAGCACATGTCTACACCTGCTCACATTAGCAAACAAGCATTGGTAAAACAAGCATTGATAAAACCAATTGTGTAACACAGCACATTGTGTTTACTTAGAAACATGAAAGTTTAACCAAGAACAGAGATATGATTTAACCCTAATCCCTTGGGATGCTGACAGATAACAAAGGAGGCACCTTGGGGATTCCTGACATCTGGGGGATTGCAACATTTTCATTCATATTTTCTAATGTATACACACATGCAGTTTGGGTGGGCATACAAATCCGCTGCAAATACATTCACTTTACTATTTAGATCAGCTACTCGGCTGAAAACTTCATCTTGGAAGAAACTTGTTGCAGATAAAAACATGTTTGCCCTTTGAGACTCACATACTCTGTACTTTGTTCTTCTGTCAGCCCCTTTGGCCTTTGTTCTGGCTAAACCACAGATAACACATTGAAGATCCTCTGCTTTCTTATCAGCTGTTAGAGGTGGACGAGGGTAGCCATTGATCTTCTAAGTGGATAGGCACTGGATTTGGCTGTTGTCCATTTCTCCGAAGTCTTGGATACTTGTTGTGATTCACTGCTTTCTGCTATTTTTTGACAGTTTTTTACAGGCTTTTTTCCATTGTTTACACCTAATAGCACTTGTTGTTACAATGATAAAATGTTTGATCCCGTTCACCGATCAGTTTCAATCTTTTGTGAACTTCATCTTGCCATATTTCTGCAGCATCTCGAACTCACTTCTGTCCAGCCACAGTTGATGTTAGCTTTTCTTTCGGATTAGTTTGGCATATCACGCATTTTTCTTTGTTGAAGGAGCCATCAGATTTTGTAGTTAGCATCATTCGGTCAGGAGGTAAAGATCTTCTGCTACCACCTGCTTCACTCATGTTTACAAATTTGAATCAACTGAAAACCTTAAACAAAAACAACATTACCAATATGATAGCTAAAACACACTATTAAATAGTGGCCATTTTGGAAAATGGCGGAAGAGTTGCTCTGAAGAGTTATTTTCTGTCTCTATAAGACTACTTGACCCTCCAAACATCTGTTTTGACACCAAAATGAAGTATATAGGTCTCAATGGTTCCTGAAATATTACATCATCAATGCATCACATCCGCTATTTTAAAAAATTCGGGGCAGAAAAAATTGGCCTGGATTAGCAATTTAGCAAAACTAAATTACTTTTCTAATGATACAAAAACACAAATGAAAATCTCTAGACAACAATTTTTTATGGAGTTATATCGAGGGGCCAGGACCAATGTTCCCTGCAAGGTGCGCGCGCGAGCGCGTGTGCACCCTTCCTTCCCCCAGCGCCCAGGCCCCTTGATCAAGCGCGCACGTTGCCACGTTCTTGTAACGTCGCTCCCTGCATCATGCAGGAGAGAGGACATCAGCGCTGCGTTTACAAAATAGACACAGTGCGAGGACAGGGTCACTCTTTGCCGGTGAGCAGGAAGGACATCTTCAAAGACTTCAGGACGAAAAATGAAAGTGAAGCCACCGGATAGATCACTGCATTCAAGCAGGTATGTGTATGTTTATTTAGAGGGCGTTGGGGGCACAGAAGGCATCTGTGAAAGAAAAATGTGCTGAGAACACACGACTCAGCAGCATTTCAGTGTAGTGTTCCGGGATGTTTTAGGCGTATGAGCCAGTGGTAATGCACATAAAAAAAAAAAAAAGAAGCGCATTGGCTCTGACGGAGGTATAGCACTATAATTATCACTTTTAGCTGCGTTGCTGTACAACGTAGCCACAAATAATTGCTAACGCCAACAGCTCTCATAGGCCAGACCTATTGGCTTTGCCAATGTCTGTCCTTGATGAAACCCCCTTTTAGAACTTTCTACGGTTTCCCTTGCGTACAGAAGAACATTACATTTCAATTGGATAATATCCAGTTAATTTCGTCATACTAAGCTTCTACTTCGACTTAAACTCAACAGCTTTCGAGAGACTTTACGTATTTGTTGCTCTCTTCTTCATCACTGCACGGAAGTTCAGTGAAAGGCTACCACCGCTGTTTAGGCCACCTCTAATCTTCTTGGAGAAAGAGACAGCTCAGTCTGCGGTATTAGCCGATTCCGGAGTGGTTTAATCCCCGCACATTCCTCAGAACAATTTACAATTCTGTTCCCATCCCCTGAATCGTCTTGCCCCAACCCAGCACGTGCAAGTCTCCTTTGCTCGCAGCCCTGGAAAGGGTCATGACAGCAGTCCCGTACTGCAGCAAGCAAACTCGACCTGCTAGGGAACGCGTGGGGGCTGTGTTGGTGTTTTTATAGTCAGGTTTGTTTAAAACCAAAACGGAGAGCACTCTAAAATCACATTTACCCAAAGAAGTACTTATAGTTCGGCCAAGATTTTTCAGCTAACATGAGTTCGTACGAGTGTGTGGGATGCAGCTCAAACACAGGTGATGGCAAAACAGGGCACCCGAGATTATATTTGTTACATGGTTGTAGTTGATGTTTCTTTTGGTGGACATAATCGATTATCTACACCTTCTTTTCTACAGCATTCCCAGAGGATAGTTTCTTTGAAATTAAAGGTAGGCAACTTTCTTTTTCCACATTATTGGAATTCTGGAGTGAAAGTATAAGAATCCACTGTAACTACATCTTTTAAAACTAATAAAATCTATATTGAGGGCTGTGCCGTGTTGTTTCTAAAAAAAAAATGTGTTTCTTATTTAGAACTCGGTTGGCGGATTACTCTGTCACAACAGTGGGAGTAACCCGTCTGCCCGTTCTAAATCAGGCCCTAAGACGTGATCATGTATTAAGTTAGCATTTCGGCACTGAGGGGTCCAGGCTGCAATAATGCATTACATTGATGGCCCATTTCTTTAGCTCAGTCCTTTCTCAGCAGTACTGAGAAGTGCAGGTACTCTCCCTTTCAAATTAAAGAAGTGTACCAATTTCCTCTTGAAATCGGTTTCACAGCTTAATGCACAATGTGACCTTCAAACTGTGCTGTAACTTACACCTCTCAATGACCCACTTTTGGCAAAGCTACCACTCATTACGCCTTTGTTACTTTAACAAATACTGACCTCTGTTACTTGTAATCACAAACATTCTCTGATTATAGTGGAGACAAGGCTAGAGAGAATTGTCTTTGTTGTCTGGAAAATGTACATGTTCATTTATGTGCTATAAAATATAATTCCACATTTCAGCATCATGGGTAGACACAGAACAAGTAAGTGCTATGTACAAGACAGTGAAAAGATGTGGGGTGTTTCTCAATCAATCAATCAATCAATCAAACATTTATAGAGCGCAGCAAATCACCCATGAGCAATGTTCCCTGTAAGGTGCGATCGGCTCACCCTTCCTTGCCCCACCGCGCAGGCCCCTTTGTGAAGCGCGCACATTTTTGCTACGTCACGTCGCTGCCTGCATCATGTGGGAAAGAGGACGTCAGCGCTGCGTTTCAAAAATAGAAACAGCACGAAAACAGGGACACTCTTTGCAGCTGAGCAGGACGAAAAGCAGTTAAAAAGGACCAGAAGCCCGCTGTGAACTGGGAGCTGTACATCAGAAGAGGTTCTCATCTTGTGCAGAATAAACACGCGGTTGTTGTTTCTCTTCCTCCGTCTGTCCCATGTGTGTCTTTTGCTCGCAGCAAATGCTTGAGGCAGAACAATAAGCCCCGGCCCCAAAAATGAGTGCCGGTGCTCAGCACCGGAAACAACAAGTACATATTAAGCACTGCTTTCTAACTGTGAAGGTATATAACACTCAGATAGGTACACTCACATATTTGTTTTTGGCCATCTTATTGGTATTTATCCCTATTTATTTTGTGTTTTGAGAATAAATGGAGTCATAAAATAGTATATTGCCATATATATTTAAGTGATAAACGTGCCCTCATACTTTGATGCCTGTCACATTTTAGCAAATTAAGCTTTAAGATTTAGCAAAAACTACACCCACAGGTCAAGGGCAATGGAAGGGCAAAATGAATACTCTATAGAAATGTCTTTGTATCATCATGTCTCTAACTCCACCCAGTAGCAACGCCCCCTTGCTCAATTTAATTAGTACCACCGCTTCATGTAATTGTTCTGTGGAGGATGGACTGCTGAAGTAGAGTAATGTGAATTTAACCTTTTTTACACTGGTTTCATGGGGGACAATTTGTTCAGAATGAAACCAGATTTGTGTTTTTAACCTTCTACTGCCCACGCACATTGAATCTGGAAGCAACGTACAGCGAAATAGCATTAATTACTGCAGTGTTTTATATCACATTGTTGTGTGTCATCAATGCAAAAAATAGAAGGTGGTGGGTTATTGCGGGTATGTAACTGAAGGCCGTGTCACTCACGTCAGAGCTTTACAGATGTAGAATGTGAATGCTCATGGTTCCACCAGATTCTTCCGTCTTAGTGATGAGAGCTCCCAGGGGGCGGGGTAGCTCTCCCCACTTTCAGCTGGGGGTGGGGGGGCAGGGACACATGTTAGACCTGACGGCCTTCGGGTGGTCATCCCACAACTTTTTGCCTGCCTCCCTCCACTTTTTTGACTCTTTTTTTGCTGGTTTTAGAACTCGGTGCCCCTGCTAACCATTGCTAACATTTATATGCTCTCTCCCTTAATCATGGTATCTTAGGTTAATTCCCAGTTGGCATATTGTATTTACCTATAAGTCCCTAGTGAAGTGCACTACATGTGCCCAGGGCCTGTATATTAAAAAAAGTAAAAGGCAGGACTCTGTGCCGAATTAGCGTGATTCTTTTTACGCTAATTCGTTGCAAACATAATTCCACAGCACACTTTATTAAATCCTCTAATGTTGCAGTCAGAGCAAAAAAGTTACTATTAATCTCCAGGATAAAATAAGCAGCAAATTGTAAGAAGACATAAGCTTCTTCTGTCGTTGAACCCACAGCAAATGTGACAAGACAACAACAAGACTTAAAGGCACCTTCATTGCTCATTCACCGTCTGAATGGACAGAACACTTTTTTTTGTCCGCTTGCCAGAACGAGCCAGTAGGCCTAAAAATGGCTCACCCTTATAAATCCGATTAGTCATAGCGTATGGCTGAGCAGATAACTTGAGACCTGTAAAGGTCGCATCATTGAAGGTCTAACGCGTGATGTAGGTTTCCAAACAGATGATAATATGGAACCAGAGTTCATTTAAACTGAAAGCCCAGGTAACTACTCAATTGCTCTGGAACTGTCATGCATAATGTTTTTGTAACTCCTATAGCCTAAGCTAAATATCTTCTTTCCAATTACAGCCGGTCACCATTTGCATTTGAACAGGCAGGCGTGAGTACCAAGGAAGACCAGGTAAATCTGTAGACGTTCCAGGTGGGATTAGGGGTCTCTACATAAATCACGTTCATGATCCACACCTCTGCTTCTTTTCTATTACAGGTTTGTCGGACCGAGCAAGTTAGAGATTTGAATGGACCGACATGTGTAGAAGCATAAGGACCAGGTAATTATTTGGTAGGTACCCCATCTGGGTCACCTGGCACATTATAATATGGCAACATGCTGTAACCAACTGTTAACCATCTTTTCTTTTGCTGCAGGCATCTCAGACAGTACTGGTCATAGATGAGGACGGGCAGACCGGAGTAGCAGCATAAAGAGCAGGTTATTATTTGCTAGTTTTTCCTTATGGTGCAAATGAGCCATTGAAACATTCAGGTGCTTTAATAATTTTTTCCTCTTGTACAGACATCTTAGACCCTGCTACACAAATTTGAACAGGCAAACGTGAGTAGAAGCAGAAATTCAAGGTAATAATGTAGCAGATTTTCATTGTGGTGCACCTAGTACAGTGGAATATGAAAACCTACTTTAACCACCTTACCCACCTTTTCTTCTGTTGCAGACATCTCCGACAGCACTACTCATATATTACAAAAAGGCGAATGTGAGTAGAAGCAGAAAGACAAGGTAATTATTTGGTAGATTTCACTTGTGATGCACCTAGTACATTATAAAATGAAAACATTCTTCAACCCTTTTTTTTTCTTTTGCAGGCTTCTTAGACAGTGCTAACATTGGTTAGAAAGGCAGACGTGACTACAAGCAGAAAGACTAGGTAAATATTTAGTAGTTTTTCCTTGTAGTACATCTTGAACACAAGCATGTGCTGTATGCATGTTTTTCTCCTATTGCAGACATCTTAGACAGTGTTACATCTATAGGCAGGTGTGAAATCAAACAGAAAGGCCCAGGTAATTACTTGCTACATTTTCCAAAAGATAGCTCAGTCTTGCCTGGTAGATTGCATTCAATAGCATAAAACCCAACTTTAAATAATGTTCCTCACTTTAATTAATGTCCTTTTTTTTGCAGGCTTTGCAGCACAGTAGGCTCAGACTGATTGCCACCAAAATGTTCAAGCGCAAAGCTGTGACTTCTGCAGAGAGCAGTGCTTCACCACAAAGGAAGAAATGCTGTCTTGTGTTTAAAGAAGAATGGCTGAAAGAAATTGTGGAGACTGAGACACAGAAGTCCAGGAGCAAGGTTTGCGTACAACTGGGAGAGCTATTTCTATACAATCCAGAAGTAGGCCTGATTTGCAAAGTATGTGCAGAAGCAAAGATCGCAGGGGACGTTTCTACTGGGAAGAAATGGAGTGATGGCTGGAAGCTGGACTACTTAAAACACCATCTATGTAGCAAAGTTCATGAATCTGCTTTGGTGACACTGAAAAATAAAAGTGCTGCTGCCAGGCTGGGTTTTGGAGTGCGCACCATGCTAACGGAAACCGCCAGTGACAGAGCAAACAGACTAGAAGTAGTTGAACGGCAAAGATCCCTGCCTGAAGAGATAAAGATTCTTATCAACAATGTGTTGCTAGCAGTCAAAATTAACACATCAGTGTTATCTGTTCAAGACATCCATGACCACGTCGCATTGTATGTTAAGATACCAGACAGCTGGAGGAGCAAGAACTATGCCTTTGCATTTTTGGACGCCATCAACAGCGTAATACGCTCTGACTTCATGGCAGAACTTCGCAGTGCTCGGTATCACACATTGATAATTGATATTTCAGTTACAAAAATGCTCTTCCTCTACTTCAAGTTCCGATCTGTAACATCAACAGAGCGCAAAACAGTGTTTGGGGGAATTGTAACTCTGAGTGCATGCAATGCGGAGGCTATCACTATAGCTCTAAAAGAGTTCTACACTGCCAATAAGCTGGACCTTATGAAAATGGTCATGTTTACATCAGATGGTGCACCAGTGATGCTGGGAAAGAACAATGGTGTTGCTACCCGCCTCAAACAATCCATTCCTCATCTAGTTGAGCAGCACTGTGTTGCGCACAGAGAAGATTTGGGAGTTGATGATGCCTGGAAAAAAGTGCCGATGATCAGGGAAATGGAAACATTACTGAGGACTGTCTACACTGTGTTCTCCCGCTCACCTTTAAGGAAGTCCAAGCTGGACAAAATTGCTTTGGTCACTGAATGTGAAGCGGTCTCCTTTCGGTCACTCAATGAGGTGCGGTGGCTTTCAAGGCATTTTGCTGTTGGTGCACTCTTGCGTAATTATGAGGTTGCTCTCAAATACTGTGATCATGAAAGAGTTGAGGAGAATGACCCAATTGCTAAATATTGCTACAAAAAACTATTTGACTCAAACTACCATATTTCCTTTGCAGCACTAAATGACATTCTGGGTGAACTTGCATCTTTGTGCAAGTTGTTTCAGAAAAGCTCTTTGACCACCGTTGAAGCTGTACAGTATGCAAAAGCAAAAATTACCCAAATAAAGGAACAGTACTTGGGCGACACTGTCTTTTGGAGCAACACAGTAAGAGATCTGATGGCTCTGTGCAGAGAGGACAGAGAGTATGATAGTGAGCCGATGTTATCTTTCATTAAACTTTTTTGTGAGCACATGGAAAGAAGGTTCCCAGAAGATGAATTGAAGGAATGGACAAGCTTTGATTTCCATACAGTAATAACACAATCACAGTTTGATTTTGGGACTGAGAATGTACAAAGACATGTTGAAAAGTATAAGAAGGTCTTGGTCCTGGGCGATTGTGACACCCCTGATGATGTTGTTCGGCAGTACAGAGATTATAAATATGTGGTGACAGCGCATATAAAAAACGGATTGTTTAGGACCTTTCAAGACATGGTGAATTTCACTCTGCGGAATGCTGCACAGTGTAGTGTTGTATCTCAGCTTGTTGATATCTGTGCAACTTTCCAGGCTTCAAGTGAAGACTGTGAACGAGGATTCAGCCTCATGAACTCAATCAAGTCCAAATTAAGAAACAGACTAGAGGAGAGTCACCTAGATATGCTGATGAGGACAAAGGCGCACCTCTCAAATGGGAAAGTTGACTTAGACCGAGTTTATCAGCACTGGAAAAATGGCAAGGACTGGCGAGAAAAACAAACATGTCACACATCTAACGTTGGCACCTGACTTGTCTAAACTCTGATGCGGCTCCTCCTACAGTCCGTGTGTGGGTGGGGTAGGATCATTTCTCAGCCTGTATCTTGGCAGGGCATCATGGCATTCATCAGCAGTATGTTCATCAAATTGTAAATGTTAACCAATTGTACAACTGGCTGTATTTGATCTACGGGGTCCTCTGCAGCACTCTGAGAGTATTCATTGCAGTTTCATAATGGTTCAACCTCCTGATTTCTGTTTTCTCTAACTGGGGTGTAGGTGGCACTTAACAGGTCATGTCCTTGGGGTGTGCAACCAAGTCACAAAACTGCCTTAATGCCCTATTGCATGGAGCAATGATATCCCTTTTTTGCTTTAGTGGTATGGAGATGCTAATGCCAAAGATCTTGGCTAGTTATGCGCTGCGCTCGCATGAATGGTCAATTTCTTGGCGCACGTATCCTTGGCTGCAGCGCACAGAGACCTCACACTGCCGCACACAGTGGAAAAAAATGAGAGGGAACATTGGCCAGGACTAATAGTGTCATTTATGACACATACATTTCAGTTCTTTGGCACCTGTGGACTTCAATGAGAATAGCTGATACTTAAAGGGTCACCACCAACATTGGATGTAATGGATACATATGGGCATCTTTCAGCCTAAGTGATTTTCTTGTCAATGGCAACCCCTGTTCATTCGAGTTAGTTGTCCATACGTAAGTCAAGAGTCCTCTGCTTTATGATCTACCATCTTTTTCCCCATATTTCCCCATAATTCCAAGGTTGAAAAAGGAAGGGAAAATAATGAAAGTGAGTTGACTCAGCCTGAATTCTACTGATTCCTGACAGGAAATAGACAGGCCCGCCTTAAGTTCAGGGTGCACCCTGATGCGACACACCTGAGTCCTGTACAATGGGGGTTGAAAACATGCCTTATAGCACTGAATCAGGATCGGTATCAGATGGGAATCAGATGGGTACCATTGTCGCATAGGCTTCATTATTCTAAAAAGACTACTGGATTTCAAGTGGCAGAATCGCCCGTGGCTTGGGAGACTAAGGCCCTCATTACGACTTCGGCGGTCTTACTTGAAGACCGCCTAAGCGGCGGGTGCCACTATACCGCCAGTGCTGGCGCTATATGTGGATCCCTATTATGACTTTTCCGCTGGCGCAGCGAACGGAAACAGTGTTTCCGTCCGCTGGCCCAGCGGAAAAGTCACATGAACATTGCAACCGGCCCATAATAGAACCGTCGGCAATGTTGATGTGCAGCAGGTGCAGCAGCACCCGTCGTGGATCGGGCAGTGAAATGTGCGATGGGGCTGTGCCTGGGGGCCCGAGTCCCCCTTACTGCCAGCCTTTCCATGGCGGTGTTTACCGCCATGGACAGGCGGGGGGTTTGGCATTATGACCGCCAGGCGGAAGCCTGGTGGTATGTTGGAGGGGCCAGCGGTATGGCCTTGGTTAATGTGCCACGGTCATAATCCACTGATGGTACACCGCCAGCCTGTTGGCGGTGTTACTGCCGGTGTACTGCCGGCCGCCAGGGTTATAATGAGGCCCTAATTCTGATCCACTGCAGGTGACGCCTGTCACTGCAATCCGGGTTTTGCTCCGGCCAACTAGCAGTGCCTCATCTCTACCCGAGGGCGGGGATGACTGGGCAGCCGAGCGCATGACATAACTGGTTTCTCAGGGAAGCCGTGGTCACTCAGATCTCATCCGTTTCTCTCAGTTACCTTAGTCTCATATATAAAATGACAAACAGAGGCAGTATATGTTTTAATAATGATTTTAATAAAACTACTGCATCTTAGATAGCAAAGCATGAGCTCCAATAACCAGGATGACACAGCATGACAGTATTAAAATTGTGACGAGGAGAGTGAAGAATAAAAATAACACTATCATATTGTCACTACGGTCAATAGACTAACTCCTACCTAGGCTACGATAGAGCACAGTGTGTTAAGCTCTAATTCTGCCCTTCGGGTTCCCCTGGGAAGACATCATCCCCCAAACCTGAGCAAAGGCCTGTAGTCTGCGTTAGCATCTGTAGCGAAGCATTTGGCAATTAGCATACAGTTGTGGTTCTCTGGCTGGAATCTTCCTCTAACGTGTAATGGACTGGGAAGTGTTTTTATAATAACACAGCTGATGTTCTGAGAAAATGTCCCTACGTAAGGATGTGTGTTTTCTACGAATGTTGGAGACTAAACTTCTACCATGTTCACTGGCAATGCACCGTGCTGTAGCCTTGATAAAGCATAGAGTGAGCAAGAATGTCTTGTTTGAGAACAGAGTGCTGGCCTAGGTAAAAACAGTTAGATAAACAGAAAATAAAACAAGACCGTAGAAGTGGCTATTGTAACAATAATAAAATAAAGCTGAATAAAATATATCTAGGTTAGAGAGCACAGCGGCTTGGCCTAGTGTGTTAAAATAACGTGCATGGAGCTATAGCTAAAATGGCTACACAACACCCTTCCCTTGTCGGTTGAAGGTGGTTCAAAGCCCAATGACATATACAATTGCTACTAAAAAGCTCAACCTAAGATATACATGTAAAAATGTATGTCAATTATGACAAGTCGGAGGGACACGTGAGCATATAAAAGGACAATTTAAAACGTGAACATGTGGCATTAAAGTCTGAATTTCAATAGTCAAAGTTATTTTTGAAAAGTTCCAATCGATTCTGGGACCATAGAAAACAGGAAATCTTCCACTTTGGCAGGTGTTAAAGTTGGAAAAGCATCGCCGAGAAGGACCAAGGAGCAGACGTGTTCCATAGCCTCAGCCAAGGCGGCATTCCGTGGTGTACCCAAAGATGAGTTAAGAGCCACATCCTCCAGAAAGGGCAACTCATAAGTAGCTTCCCGTAGCAAACGCAACCTCAATGCGCATGTCTGGTAATGAGCCCTCAGCGAGAACATCAACAGATCAGCGTCCAATGAAAGCAAGCGCTGCGTAGAAAGACAGACTTCCAGTGCATGTTCGAAAGAGCACCAGAGGCATCGAAACACGGGCTGCACACAATGCAAAACTTGTCTAAATGACAGAGACCAGTCACACTCCAATTGCTCCAGGTGTGTTGCTCCAAAATACTGCATCATGGGTTCAAGACACGAGCGCTTTCATTCCTCCTTGTTGCGGCGAGACAGCCATTGCGCATAAAAAATAGCAACAGCAAAATGCCAGCTAATAAAGCCAAAGTTATTGGAAACCCCCCGAAAATACTAGAAAAAATGGAGTGGATGGCCGATGGTATTAAACTGAATATAGAGGAGAAGGTGTGAATGAAACCAGAACCGGCCTTAACCTTAACCGGCCTTAAAAAAGTTTACGATTCCAGTTGTACTGGATGCATTAAATATCCGTCCCACGAGTTCACCAAGGTGCCTCGGAAAGTTTGTACTTAAAAGGGACTGTAACTCTGCTGACGACCTTGCTACCTGAAGTGCGTAGGTCTCGCGTGCAGATGTGAGGGCCACATGCTTTTGAAACACCAAAACCTTGAGTATGCTCAACTTGTCAAAATTCACATTCGAAGTAGCAATGTGAGGCCAAATGTCAGCTACTTCTTTTATCTTAGTAGGGAGAAAAAGTACGTTCCCGCTGCATGTAACGATCTTGGAGACCAAAACAACATAAACTATTCCGACTCGCATCCCACAACAGTCCTCATCATTGAGGAGGACATAGCTGCTGTTTGAAAGCACCTGGAATGTAGGTCTAATCAAGGGGACCGGAACTCCCTTCAGATAACAAGCTAAATTTGCTGCAGACGCGTTACACGCCCCATGCAAGGACAGCTGTTTATAAACCATTGAATGGCTGACTGAAGTCTCGCATTTACTACCGCTAAGAAAGACTTCTTCCATGCCACTGAGACATTTGTATGAGAAGGGTAGCTCCCACACCTCATGGATGTAACTATCTTCCAGCCTTTCATATCTGCCTACCGGAATGTGTTATAAACAAGAGGTGAATTGAAGTGTAGAAATAGGCAGATGAATGACCCTGTGTATTAGCCACTCAGCAGATGGTATTATAGCCACAGTAAAAGGCAACTTTTCGAACTTCTCGATGTTTAGCATGACATAAGCCGCTTCTTTCTTAGCCATTAGTTGTTGTTGTTGTTGCGTTAAATTAAAGGAAGAAAATATTTCCCTCGTGCTGACATGTTGCCAGGGAACACAACCCGCCTTCAGCATTTGAAGTGTCCAACCCAACTGCATAATGGTCCTTAGCAGACTCTGTCCGTGCTGTAAGGAAGACATATCTGTTTGTATAAGGTCTATAGCTGAAGAAACAATGCTATTTAAAGTGTATATCCGGTCGGACAGGGTATTAATTCCATTATCCACACCAGCTAATGCCTTTTTAGATTTTCCTGGTCTATTGCTGGCATAGTTTCCCTACAATGTATGTTGTAACTATACCCACATGTTCAGGTGATAAATAGCGAGGGTCCGGCCTATTAGTTCTAAAACCCCCCGAGGAGTTGATAAAACGTTGGTGAAACCCATTGGTATCTACTGGCCACAATAACCACCCACCAGGATGTGTCAGTGAAGCATTAAACGTATCATTCTGGACCGATGAAATACGAGATGGCGTTGCTTTGTCTTGTGTATGGCCCCGGCGGTGTGTAGGCAAAGGCGCCTTTGATAGTGGTGTTGTTGGTGGAGAGCTGGAAGTTCATGTGTTCCATGATTGGTGTGGTACTGTCGTCGGTGATGGTGTAGGTGATTGTGTCTTGTGTATGATGGCTATACCGCCTCCATGTCTGTTTGAGTGGTCGCCATGTTTGATCTTGTAGCCATGGGTGTTGCTGTGGCGATGTCCAGGGTTGATGTTTGGTTAAGCCATGTCTCTGTGATGAAAGTTACGTCGGGGCGATGGTGGAGATGGTGTCCCAGATTTTGATGGCATGTTCGCAGAGAGACCTGGCGTGGGGCAGGAGGCATCTGAGTTGGTTGGGTAGGGGCTGGAATGGCACGGGTTTCAGGCTCATGGTCGGTGCAGGCAGTGTCTCGCAAAGTCCAACGGCGGTAGTTGGTTTGGGCATGAAGCTAAGGCGGCAGTGGAGACAGGTGAAAGGACCTGTTAAGTGGTGGGGCAATGCGAGGCAGCAGTTAGTGTTGCGACTGGGATCCAGGGAACAAAGATCGGTGGCGGAGTACCTGTGGGCATCTGAAGGGCCAGGGTTCCTGGTGCTGGACATGATCCGGGCATGGATGGGTGCAGATGGGCTTGCCTTTGGCACATTGATGGCACGCCCAGTCGGCAACTGCAGTACGGCCTCCATGAAATAGACCTGCGAGGGGGGTGGGGAGAGGTGGGAAATGTAGGAAGCGGGAGGCAGAAAGCAGGACTGGTTCCAGGACCAGGAACCTGGCGTGCACTGCTAGGGGCTCACAACAGGCAGGCAGGGACCAAGCAGGCAAGTGCTGCCAGCTAGGCTGGCAGCTATGCAGGGGGCTGGCAGCAGCTGGGGGGGGGGGGGGCTGTAACAACCTACATAAAATCACCTTGTATCCTAGTGTTATTTACATATCTTTTGTTAAAACAAATATAAGTGAAAAAATGGCATGGCATAAAGCATACATGCGGATGTACAGAATATAATATGCTATTTATTACCATTGGTGAGAGAGGGGAACCTTGAGCCATTCGAGGCTTTGCCTCTCAAAAGGCATGGCTCTCCCCACACTCACCAATTTTAATAAATCTATGCTTTATAAAGCGTGGTAAATCACCTGTGAGGGTCTCAAGATGCTGAATTGTAGGCACTGGAAGATTAAGTGACTTTCCCAGAATCACAAGATGTTGAGCCGACCCAGAGGCTCCAACCTGATTCCCCCAGTTCTAAAGTGTGCAGCTCAGGCAGTTAAGCCACATCCTCTGCATATCTGCATTTATATACACATATTCATAAATGAGATACATAGGGAACACCAATGTAATATGGTCCAATATTGCCTTTTTACATTACACATTTGTTTGGGTTAGTAAGCTTGAAAACTATTTTGTTCCAAACAAGGGATGTTTGTTCAAAATAACCCCCCCCCCCCAACAAATGGCAATCACCACGAGGCAAACACCGTGTCAAGAGTGTTCTGGTTTTAATTACACGGTGAAATGTCCACAAATCAGCTAGTGGAAAGTGGAATTCTGTGACTGTGGTGTGTAAGGTAAAATTATGATTTTTGCTTTTAGCTAAATGTGTTAAAATAATACTGCTAAAACATTTGGTGCATAATTTATCTTCTCTTCGCAGGACACTAAGATTATCCTGATTGATATTTTGGTCCTTCGTTGTTGTACAATCCTAGCTGCCTTGCCAATGGCAAAGCTATGCAGAGTGGCATGGCTGACGTTATGATGAAGATACCCATATTTCACAGAGACCCTTTAAATGTTTTCTATTTGAAGGCGAGTTTTTAGATTACTACATTGTTTGCAATAAAAGAAAAGTACCCAACATGAAACTTTCATGAGAGGGTCTAAAATACGGGGGTCGCAAAAGGGACATTTAACTCCTATAGGATTATTTGCTGTTGCATACAGAAAATAAGGGCAGAACAGAAATACACCAAAACTGCCATGTAGATAGAACGTGACTCAAGGAAGTGCCTTTAATTGGTTTGGTGTAAATCCGTTCAGCATTGAAAAAAGTATTCTTGTGTTTCTGTCTAGAGATGGGGAGGTTACATTTTAGAGATATCTGGACTGCACATTTGCAGATTCCCTATGGATTTGCACATAAAATTTAAAAAAAATAAAGGTGTACCATTGGACCTACCCTAACCCCCCCCGAGCCTATGTAAGGAAGTTTGCTAATGCCCCCCATCAATAAAATATAATTATTATTTTTATAAAGGCATTTGTAAATCCTTTGCTGAATTTGCGAATCTTGGACCCTTACTGGGTCCTGTAGACCTACATGGGCCTTGGGATTGGTGAATACCACACAGATTTTGTGTAGTTTTGTGGGAAGTAAAGGTTTCAGTGCGGTGCTGCTGCGTTTGGCCAATGGCCGTACCTAGGGTTGGACCAGGGTAGAAGCAGGGCCTGGACAGGCCTCGTCTCTGTCCAAGCACTGCAGTCAACACCTCCACTGTACACAGTTGAAGAGTGTTAGTGACCTACAGAGTATTGAGTACAGGGCCTTGCGCGGTAGACTTAGGCCACCTACGGTGGGTTGGATACAGGCCGTGCTCTCAACTCCACTGCGCATGGCTCCAACAATGACAAAAGGAAATGTAAGCAGGCATAAATCAAGGTGTTAAAGTGTATAGTAATAAAACCCTCGGACAATGGTGGCAATATTGAAGTATGGTCTAAAGAAAAGAACACAACGGAAGCACATAGCAAACTGCTTGATCCTGCATGTCATAAAAAACTGAAGAAGGATCGTACTTTGAGCATTAAGTAAAATACAATGAAAGAAGTGAATGATGACGATTATAACTACCTAATGACTGAAGACTCAATTATGCCTATAAACTACTTCCTACCCAGTGTTCATGAATGTTTAAGCAACTGGGAGACCAGTAGTTTCTGCCATTGGCTCTTTGAACATGTTTCCAAGTATGTAGATTCTTTTGTAGCACGCTTTGTAAAACAAATGTGCTTCTTTCTGAGAGACGCAACAGACCTGCTATGGCAGCTACAGAGTGTTCCATGGAATGACAGTTACTATTTTGTAACAATGGGTGGCGCGTCACTCTCTTCATGAACTGAGCATGACTTTGGGCTATATGCATGTAAATATTTCCTGAAAAACGAAAACTACTGCCAGACTGGGACATATGAACGTGATCATGGAAATAATGAAAGCTACTGTAGTATATTTGTTAAGGTATTTGCAAATGCTTGTTACTGTGTCTTGAGTTCTATGCTTAGAACTTGCTTGCACTGGTTGTTGTCTCGGCGTTCTGGAGTTCGGGGAATGACTCTGTCATTCGGCCGTTACTTCAGGACACGGAGGCTGCTTATTGTTGTGGGTCCTCTTTTATTTGAAGTAATAAACCTTACTTCTTCTGAAGCCTGCATTCGTCATATTTGACTGTCACCCTCACTACAATTTGGTACCAGAAGTGGGGCGGTCATTCCACCGTCGGTAAGGGGACCCACCAACGGAGTTGCTTCGTAGTACTCAAGACGAAGTACCCCAGCGTTGCCTGCTTTTGTGGTTTCGGCGTGAGGGCGTCTGGATGCTGAAAACGCCCATATAGGAAGGTTGGTCGCACACGCTTCTGGCGTATTTCCTGGTGCCGGCTAAGAGGAAAGACCGTTGGGCACGATCCTCGTATGTACCGTTTTGCGTTGTTGCCTAGGATACGGCAACAACGCTCACTGTAAGCGACTTTTGCGCACGATCCTCGCTCGTGTCACCTTGCGTTGTTGCCTAGGATACGGCAACGACGCTCACTAAGAGGAAAAACAGTTGGGCAAGATACCCAAGTGCGGTGTCTCCGCACGGTTGCCTAGGATACGGCAACGCTCTCAGTGCCTGACACTTTCGTATCTGGAGCGTTGTCTGGGTTATGGCACGCACGCTCTTCATGCTGGATGCCGCCTGTTATATTTCTCGTTTGGGTGTTGCCTAAAAACTACGGTGACCACACCTTACATTCTACTTTTCAAGACGTTTTTTTAGTTTTGCTGGCAAGGACATGATCCAGATATTGTTAAGTATGGCAGCTAATCAAGACATTATCCAACCTCCAGGATTTTTACAGAAAGCAGGAAAACCAGAAATTAAATGGTCTGAATGGTTACGCATTTTTGAGAATTGTCTTACTGCCATAGATGCTGCTGACTATTCCCCTCATAGGAAGTTGGCTTTGCTCTTTAACCATCTTGGAGTTGCAGGCCAACGAGTTTTTGATAACTTACCTGTGATTTTGTCGCCTGGAGAAGGGAATATATTGTGGAACTCTTTCATTGAAGAAAAAGAACGAATGAAGAAGCATTATTCTGATGACTCTAATGTTTTACTTGAAAGATTTAATTTTGCAATGTGTAAACAATTGAGTGATGCGACTGTGGAGGAATATGTAGCTAATTTAAGAGTTTTAGCTGCAAGGTGTGAGTTTGGTTCAAATGTTGATGTTCACATACGTGATCAATTTGTTTTCTATTGTTATCATAAAAAGGTACAAGAAAGATTTTTAGCATGTCGAAACCCAACTTTGGAGGAAGTTGTTGACTTAGCAAAGGGTATTGAAAGGTCAATAACAACCTCCAGAGTTTTAGCCAATCAAAGCAGTACTGTAGATTGTGTTGTCAATGATGGAGCAGTATGCTCTATAAATAGCAAACAAGAGAGAGCAGACAAGTTTACTCATGGACGGTCAGGAAAATCTTCACATTTGTGTTTCCGCTGTTGTTCGAAGTTTCATTTTGGTAATGATTCTTCTTGTCCTGCGATTGGTAAAAAATGTAACATCTGCCGGAAGATGGGTCATTTTCAAAGCATTTGCCAATCTCAGAGTTTTAACAAAAACTCTTTTAATAAGGTGAAGATCAACAATATAGATATCAACGAGGAGGTTGTACAGTGCTCCAGTCAGTTCTCAAATGTTTTGTTGACGGTTGACTTTCCTGATTCCTCTGGGGGAAAATCTGAAAAGGTCATCAAGGGGGCTATGTGCGATGTGGTCATTCGCTCAGAAACTATATCGGTCTTGGCTGATTCAGGAGCACCTATCACTATCTTAGCTGATAGCACTTTCTTTGAATTGTGGCAGAATACCATAGTTTTACAAGTGCTGGATATTAGTCCAAAGGCTTTCGGGGACCATGACATTGATTTATTAGGTTATTTTTTAACTGATCTGCAGTGTCTAGGTAGATCGATTTTTACCAAAATTTATGTTGCGGTTAAAGTACGCAACATTGTGGGTTGGAAGGATTTGGCATGTCTTGGCATAATACTTCGTCCGAGACATGAAGTTCCCGTTATTTTGGACGAATTACCTAACTTAAGCCTTTCTGATCCGGTTGCAAATCTAATATTGTCACAAAACATCACGGATCGCATGGTCAATTTGTTCCCGGAAGTCTTCAGAGATCAGATGGGAACTGTTCATGGTTATGAACACTGCATTAAATTGAAGAAAAATGCAGTTCCTATAGTGCACAAGGTTAGACCTGTTCCTCTAAGTGTCAGATCGGATTTGAAGTCCTTGCTACAGAAATTACAAGAGGAAAGCATTATTACTCCGACGGATTCTTCAGAGTGGGATTCACCAATTGTGATCACGAAAAAGAAAAATGGCGAACTTGGGTTATGTGTGGACTTGAGGTCAGTTAACCAGAACATCATGGTAGACTGTCATCCTCTTCCTCACATTCAGGAATTGATCACAAATGTGGGTGGTTCAAAGGTACTTTCAACTATAGATCTTCACACTGCTTACCATAAAATTCCTCTGAGTGAGTGTTGTCAGGACATAACTACATTTGTAACTCCATTTGGAGTGTATAAGTACCTGCGGTTGCCATTTGGACTCGCCTCAGCAGCCAGTGTTTTCCAGAAGTTGATGGATGATTTATTTTGTAACATACTACAAGTACAGGCTTTTTAGGATGATATCCTAATTCACACAGAAACTGACGGTGAACATGAGCAGGTCTTAAACAAAGTTTTGCTTATTCTCAAGAACAAGGGTATGACAGTGAAACCCAGTAAATGCAAGTTGATGGTGACAGAAGTGGAATATTTGGGTCATGTGATTTCATGGGAAGGAATTAAACCTACATTTTCTAATGTGGATTCTGTGAGAAAGGCGTGTCTGCCTAATGATAAGTATGCTTTGAGGTCTTTCTTAGGTCTGTGTGAGTATTCTGCTAGATTTGTTCCTGGCTATGCTATGGAGGTACAACCTTTGAGATCTTTGCTTAAGAAAGGGGCAAAATTTGAGTGAACGGACAAGTTGAATTCTGTTTTTGGACGAGTTAAGGATCTAGTAATTAATGTTCCTACTTTACAAGCCTTTAATTGTTCAGGAAAACCCTTCATTATGGTGGATGCTAGTCTGATAGGGATTGGTGCTGTTTTTGGTCAGTGGGTTAATGGTTGTGAGAACACTGTTGCTTTTGCTTCCAGGATGTTAACTGAGGCTGAGACACATTATAGCACTATTGAAAGGGAAGCTTTGGCGTGTGTGTGGGCTGTTCAGAAATTAAAAACGTACATTTGGGCCAATAAATGTGAGTTGTACACTGATCACAAACCCCTTGTTTATCTATTGAATGGGAATGGTTTGGGAAAGGCGTCTGCACGTTTAGTTCGCCTGCTATCCAAGTTGCAAGAATATAATTTGGTTACTAAATATATTCAAGGTGGCAAAAACTTTCGTGCCGATTGTCTATCTTGCCTACCTTTGCCTTATGATTCTTCGTTGGAATTGGATTCAGAACAAGAGTGTGTGGTGGCTTTACTGGATGTTTTAGCTGTGTCCAGCAATCATATCACTGAGCAAGAGTGGGTGTCTTCCATGTCTGATGATATTGTTCTATCTAAAGTATTAGAATTTCTGAAGACGAAATGGCCACCCGAAAAGAGCCTGTCTGGTGAGCTTACAACCTTTTGTCAAGTATCCAGTGATCTTTCATGTCAAAATGGAATTTGTTTTAGGGGAGAGCTCATAGTCCCTCCTCCTAATGTCAGGAACAAAATAATTGGTTTAGCCCACAAAGGTCATTTAGGCATTTCAGCTACTTCTAGGAAACTGCAGTTGTCGTACTGGTGGCCAGGTTTGCACAAATAAGTAGCTTATTTTGTTAACAAGTTTCCAGAATGCACGCTATCGGACAAGCACTGGAAAATGGTCTCTAAACCATTATACCCGGTTCCCATACCAGAAAAACCTTGGGAAAAAATAGCATTGGATTTTTCTGGTCCCTTTCAACTTCTACCAAGGCATATGAAGTATCTTTTGGTAGTGGTTGATTATTTTTCTAATTGGGTTTATTATTCTTTTGCTTCTGATGTAGTCATCGATTTCCTCAGTAAGTTGTTGAGACTCGAAGGCCCATTCAGTACAGTAGTAACTGACAATAGTACGTATTTTGTGTCAAAAAAGTTTTGCGACTTTATGATTTTGCATGATATCAAACACCTCAAAGTGGCTTTACACAGTCCATCTTCTAACGGTTTGGTTGAGACTGTTAATCGCATTTTTAAAGAAGGTATTCAAACTGCTTTGGCGTCTAATTTTGATGTTACACAATTTTTGCAAGAAAAAATGTGGGCATATTTATCTACCCCTCATTCTACTACTGGATCTACTCCTTTTAGGTTACTTAGGGGGAGGGATCCCAGAACCAAACTTGTACCTAGATGGATGTTAGATGTTTTGCATGATAATTGTAAGTCTACTGATTCAGCTGTTGACAGTGCTCTGAGGAGCAGAGTTTTGGACAAACAGCTGAAGCAGAAGAATAATTTTATCAAAGAACTAATGCCAATGAACTGAGCATGACTTTGGGCTATAAGCATGTAAATATTTCCTGAAAAACAAAAACTACTGCCAGACTGGGACATATGAACGTGATCATGGAAATAATGAAAGCTACTTTAAAAAAAGTGTCTTTATATTCATTCAGGAAATAAATGTTCTAGCAAATACGAGACACTGCTATGGGAAATGTATTTACCCCCAGCTCTATCCACCTAATGATTAGCTTGTTGGAGAAGGAGTTTGCATGGACCGAGCAGCATAGAACGTATCTCGCAAAAATTGTGTTGTTTCTCTTCTACACTGACAGCTCCGTTTGATGTGGGGTGGAGGGATAAAAGATCCAAATGTGTTTTAAGAGTTTTCATGAAAATGAATATAACATTCAACTTACTTATACATATGCCTTCCACAAGGAAAAACATGTTTTTTTTCCTGTGTGTGGTACAAAGCTTTTTTTGGAAAGGCACTGCAACAAATAGTATATACATACCATAAGTCATCACCGCTAAAACTTAAAGTGGAGCACTCCGTAAGGGAGAGTGAGAACAAATTGTTCATTGGGTGAAGAAACTTAAAACTTTTGGAGAGAGTAAAAATAAGTTTCCAAACGAGGAGATTTCTTCGTAATGTAATCGAAGGGGCTGGGAGTGGAGCTCTATTGTAGAAAAAACTATTAATAATTAAAAAACAAAGAAATGAAGATCATGAAAAGATGAGAAGATCAGATTCATGGCAACATGTAACATAGATTAGCCTGAATTCAAAATATTTTGTATGCATTTGCATTTCTTGAAAAATGGCCCAGACAAAAAAAACAGGTGCTCATCTAGCTACTCCCCTGACCTCCTGATTTATTGAACTCTGACTGAGATTGAATTATTTTAAGACAACAATTTACAAACTGAGGAAGTTCCCTTTATTAACAAATAATTCTGGGGGAATTACATGCTGGGTGGTTTTTATTGCACCAATTGCAGTTTCATCTCCCCTCTCCATAGTAGTGAAAGGTGTATGTCCTGCGGCCTTAGAATAATACTACTTTTTCAAAACCCTCATTTGACGATACTAGCAAAAATATTTTATGTACTTCGGGAATGCAGTAAATGTTCCTAACTTGAACATAATCTACACAATAATAATAGCTGATTTACTTGGCTTCTAGCAGTGAAAACAGCACTGAAATTCTGAACCACCTGCAAGCAGATTGTAACATCAATGAACACACTTAACTTGAGGTACTGAATGAATTCCAGCTGTTTAACAGTGAAATAAATACTATGTAGAACACACTAGCCCGTATATGCTGCTGCGGCCCACGTTGTGACACTGCAGAAAATACCCTGGTCACTAGCCCAATCAAGAAGCAACAACAAATGCAAAATACCAGTAGACGGAGGAGAAGGAGATGGGCTACTGGGTCATTCCACATGAAGAACAATCCATACTGCATGAGTTCAGTTCCCATCCTCACAGGATACAGATTTGACCTGGGCAGCATCATGCCCCTTATGGGCCTCAACAAAGAACACCTTCCACTCAAACAAATTACAACCATATCACCAGCCATGAACCTGCTATCTGTTTTACATTACTGTGTCATTGGTGCCTAGCAAATTATGATTACCTTGCCATATGGCATCTTGCGTGCATCATTTTCTACTTTCTGCAGCAGGTCACGAATGCCATTTTGATGTAAGTGGCATATTACATTGTATCTCCTGAAGGTGGGCACATTGTGAATACCACGATAACCCAGTGTTATGGCCTTCCAAATTGTTCGAATGTGGATAGTACCATTGACTGCACCCATCCAACCACTAGAGGAGGTTGCTGTAATCAGACAAAAAACGCATGATTAAATGTGGTGCCTTGAAGAGACTCTTAGGCCATATTGTCAAACCGAATGAAACATGTGAGCTGTAGCTCCAAAAGTAGACACATAAGTCAATTAAAAACATACTATGATTGTCCAGATAGCTGTGGCGCGGATCCAAAATTAGCATACATATATGCTCACTTCCGTAGCTTTGAGAGTGACTATGTTTCTCTGCAACATCAGCATCCCTTATGTCAAGAGGCTACACCATCCCCAGAGTAGGCATTCAGATGTCCTTGGTGCAAATACCTCCAAACAACGACACCATCAACTCAAAGAAAGGGTCAATCAGATGCTCCTGAGATACTCACTCACTGCTTGTATAATTGTCAGAAGCTCCCACAGGAGCACTCGTGATAGATGCTTTGCTGTTCTCAGAAACGTATGCAATGTCCGTTAGGATAGATAGAGCCGCACCTAGGCTCCGGACTTTACCAACCGAAAACTGATCATTTATGATTATCTAGTAGCTGATGGACCTATAGATAAGCTAAAATACACGTCAAGCTCGGAACAACTTGCTTTTGGCAGGTATAGTTTTATGAAGATCATTATTACAATCAGAGTACAGTGTTTCCTAAAAACATTTTGCATTTCCCAGATAAGAACGAGGTGAAAATGTAATAGCCAGGAAAATCCACAGCACCAACATAACCTAGAGGTTTAGCTCTGATTTGACAGTGCAGTTGTCTGTATGCCCTATTGTTACCAGTTCTTTAAAATATTTATAAAGTGGGCTTTTGCTCTGCCTACAGGGGTATTTCTATAGTGTCTTAACACAGTTTGGTGTGTCATTCCACCTCCCATGGGGTGCTTGCATTCCAATGCATGAGAAACTATTTTACATCTCAAAACTATAAAAAAACTTCACACTTCAAATTCTTTATGTCGTATATGCACTGTATATAGAAAGTAATAGTTTTTAGGCCGGGTTTGATAGTGCAGCTGCCAGCAACATCTGCTGTGACAAAGTCTTTAAATATAGGTAGAGTGAACTTTGGCTCCACTCTGAGGGGTATTTCCCACTCATTTGGCCTTTTGGTGTATCATTCTAACTCAATCGAGTGCTTTCCTTTCAATGTATGAGGAATTATTTTACAACTAAAAAATACACAGAACCATTGCATATTATATTCTTCAGCCATACATGCAAATGCAAGGCTTAGAGGGCCATATGTACGAACACATTTTCCCATGGACACAGATTGGGAAAAACCCTTTGATACATCTGGCCCATAGAAACCTTTTTTGTTTCTTTTGACAGTTTTAGTCGGGCTCACATTTTGCCTGTTGGAGCATTCCAAATACACTAATAAATCATCATTTGGAAAACCAATAGATATGGCTATAATATGCCGACACAGGTATGCAACAAATGCTGTTTGCATATTTTTAAACATTAATGCCAGATCTGTTAGCTTTGCCAGTGCATGTTTCTTTCGCTGCAACAGTCTGTTTTTAAATAAGTATTTTAGTCACGACTCAAAATGCAAGCCTGTTCTAACGGCTTTGCTAATGCTTTTTTATAAAGGAGACGTTTGGGAGCGAAAGTATCTTCTGTAGTCCTCTGAGCAGAGTATATTAGTAGGTAAACTAACTTTGTTAATGAACTTGCTGCATACATCTGCCGTATGGCCTGTAGTCTGTGCCACATGTGCATCAGAGCTTCTACTCAGAGCCCGAGAAAGACATCTCTACCATCCTGGGTTTGAGCACCTGATACACTCCTTGTCTCCTTGGCATCCTCTGACACTGCCATGGCAATGAAGTAAATCTGAATCTGTGTTGCACAAAAGCTATTGTAGTGTATTGTAGCCTCAGTACACTGCCTCATACAATATCTGGAGCACTAGAAATGTTTGAAACGTTTGTTGTGATCAAGTGCTTGGCGGGGAGCTACAAACATGTTGCATTGACCAGGTGGCTGCCACTCCTTTTGTTGTACATAGTCACCTCATTGGCAGCCATCCAATTCCTACATAATAACATTTTGTTATACAGTGCTCCTACAGAAATGTTGCTATTTTTAAGTACTGTAAGTAAAAGCTCTTTCTATTCCTCAATCTATTAGTGCATCATTTATCAAGAAGTAGAAAGGATTGAGTAGCGCCAACCCTAAAGCACCTCCTGCCCTCTTTCCTCCTCCTCCTTCTGGATACTCCTCATCCAGAAAATCTGTGATACCACTCCCATCGCAGTTGTGGGAGAGGCCCCTCCTAGACCCACGTCTCTAAGAAGTAGCTTAATTTCAGCAGGGAAAATTTGCATTGCCTTGAGAAACGAGAAGCAAGTTAGTTCCCTTAATTGCTTTGCTGGGTGCTGCAGGAAGGGAGACCAGTCAGTATCAAACGACCTCCATCTTCCTTGATGGATGTGATCAACTTCTCCAATGTTAAAAGCTCCCATACCTTGTGGGGCCCATTACTCTCAGTGGAGGGGGGAAGGAGCGTTAACCCTTTCCCCAAAAGTGTAAGATACACTGAATTGCCATTCAACTTTGTCAAGGTCATTTGCTTTTATATGACCGGATACCCTGATAGGGGAGACCGAGCACTGCCACCCAAGGGTCTCATCATATATTAGTTGAAAGCATAGTCTGACACCTTCACAAATTTCTCCCAATAGTTTGTGGACAATTTCACAGCAGGTGTGATAGGGTGCTCATAGCTCCAACACCCCTCAAAGGGGCAACTTGGTTTTGTCCCACTTGCGCTACGTTCATGCCTGTGATACAGATAAAAACTTTATACATGGTCTTCATTCCATTCACCCTCCTAAGGGCCCTAAAAACGTTCTCCCTCTCAACTACAATTATTGGTGGTCCAATAAGAGAGAGAGAGAGATATATAGATATATATACATACATACATACACATACGCACACCAGGTGAGGGAAGTAATAAAGACGTCCCCACAGTTTTACATTAGCAGCTTTTTTCACAGCTTGACAGGATGTTGAATCTAAGAACCTAGAAAAAACGGAACACCAAAGAACGGCAGAAATAGAAAAAAGAACAAAAGCAAGTACACAAATCTTGTCATCCCAGACAACAAAGATAATGCTTAAGTACAATCGCAAATAAGTGACAATAAGGTATCTATAATCAACTTGTCAGATACAACACTTGACAAAGCAGAACAACAGATCCTGTCCTTGGGTTTGTCCTTTGGTTCAACAAGAAACTTTGATTATGTGCAACCCCTAGTGGACATATTCAAATTTATTAGGGAGCTAAAAAAGTAGTATATGACGCAAGTAAAATACACACCAGCCTGACACAAGCAGCAAATATTCTAACCTGCTAGTGTCTTGACATTAAGCTCCTCATAGAACTGCAGCAACTTGAAAATGAAGTACAGGAAGTGCGAGAGAAAGTCACAGAAGAGGGTGTCATCACATCCATGGGCTTGTAGGTCTATGGGGGCACCACAATATGTTTAGATGGTGCATCTAGTTTCACACCAAACCTGCAGAGAGCTAAACTTGACATATTTTCTGACCTAGTTGTTCAAGAGATAAAACAACTACAACACAGAAAATATGGAACCAAGCAAAGTGGTAAGTTAAAGGGAAGAAATCAGGCATACAATAATCTCATGAAGAAACTGAAAGGAGATCCGAATTTGAAAATAAGGCATGCAGCTAAGGGAGGGAACATTGTTTTGTGATCAAAGAAACTATATATGGAAGAATCAGAGCTCCAACTGAGAAATGCCACATGATAACCACCATAGCACAAATGATGGAAATAAAGGCAGCATGCCAAGGAGAGCTGCCTAAATGGAGAAACGTAGAATTATTGACCCAAGAAGAGTTCTTCTTTCTTAAAAAATGGCCACCCAAGACTGCCAGTATTTTACCTTGTACCCAAGTTGCACAAGTGCCCTCAAAAGCCTCTGGGGCGCCCTATTATCACAGCCATTGACAGTTTACCAGGGAACACATCTAAATATGTAGATTACTTTCTACAAGATTATGTGAAAGGCCTCCCCTGTTACATAGTGGATTTTTTAAAACAAGTTTTTACTCTCCCATGGGACGATATTTTCGTTTTGGTTCCCACGAATGTATCCTAGCTATATATAAGTATACAGCATGTAGATGTACTAAGGGCAATGCAGCATTTTTAAATGCCAGACCACTTGCACTATTGAAACACACAGAGATGCTATTGAGTATGGCCAAATAGTGTTTAGAGAATATTCTATTCTTTTTACAGAATGTGATCTAGAGACAATAAAGAGGTACAGTAATGGGTACCTGCTTTGCCCCCAGTTATGCAAATTTGCATACGGGCTGGTGGGAGGAACAGGTGCGGCAAACAGAAAATGAAAAGGAACAGAATGAGAACATAGTTTTATGGACTTGTTTCACATATGATCTATTTGTGATTTGGAGGGGGACAGAGGGTGATGCCAGGGAGTTTGTTAAAAGAATCAGTGTCAACAATCTTAATTTACACTTCACTAGCACCATAAGTAAACAGAAGTAATATTCATTGATTTAAAGGTTTACATACAGAACCAGCAGCTGGAAATTATTCCACACCTATTGCAAACCCACAGCGAGAAATACCATTCTACATGCAAGCAGCCTTCACCCTAACAACCTAAAAAGTAGCATACCCTGTAGGGAGGCACTTAGGACCCGATGCAACTGTAGTGAAGACCATCAATTTGGAACTCCTACTGCAGACCTGATGGGAAGATTTCAGGAAAGAGGTTCTCCAAAAGCAATAGTGGATAAAGTTAGGAAAATGAAGAGAGAAGCAGTTCTGTTTAAGAAGCATAACCCCCCTACATTCAATGCACATGAATATAGATTTATCACACCTTATAGCACAGAACATCTAATTATTAGAAAAATACTCAACAAACACTGGCACCTAGTATGTAATGACCCAGTCATAGTGTCCAAACTCCCCAACAAGTTGGGATGCAGCTTCAAACTAGTACGCTGTATGAAGGATGAACTGGGGAAAAGCAGTTTACCAGAGCCCGACAGAGTAGTTGGCTGGCCAACAGTCTGGGATTCAGGAAATGCAGTAGATGCAGAGCCTTTGAGTATGGTGTAAACAAAACACTGCATCACTCCCATGGAAAGTAAACCACAAAAGATTAGAGAAGCATACACTTGTAAGACTGAGTATGCAGTATACGTTCGGGAATGCCCATGTGCAGTTTCTTATGTAGGAAGCACTAAACATCAGGTGCATAGGTGCATACTACAACACGTAAGAGCAATAAAGCACCAAGATAAGACCTACTCTGTAGCTATACATTTTGCAGATGCACATGGGAGCAAAGATAGAGATCTCCAGTACTTCGTCATAGATGCTGTACCCCAAAACATTAGAGTGGGAGACAGGGAAAGGAGACTGAGAAGGATGGACTCATCATACATCTTAAAGTTAGACAGCAAGAATCTGGGGGGCATGAATATTGACGAAGAGATGCACACACACACTTATGAAGAGGAAGTACACCCCACCAGGGTCCACTTTAGGATACATTGAAGTGTGTGGTGCGACTCAGTTCATCGTTCACCAGACCTGGTGTCCATATCAAAAGGGCATGAAATGTGGTTAACTCTTCATGTGCAACCAGGAAACCGGGGGCGGTCCAAGTCTTTGCATCCCAAACATGGTGCCTCCTGTCCTGGGAGGTGCCGAATTGGTAACTATCTATGAAGTGGAGTCTCTGGCTTGGCTGGGCTCCACTGTGAACAGATTTTCCCAAGGCTACCCTTTCCCTGTGCATTGCAGACCTGGGTCCACATCTGAAGGCCGGTGTGGAGACCCCTGAGTGAACTTCCCAACTGGGGACCAAACCTCCATTTGTTGGCTGTTGCCTGATCAGCTATTCTCTCCTTCTTTCCCCGTACCTGTGCCCTGGGATCTTGACTAAGTGTAACCAACGGCCACGAGCAGCTTAGTATCTGGGGAAAGGTTGCTTTGTTTCTAACTCTGAGGGGGGTGGGGATTGGTTGTAGGGTGGAGGAAGATTTGGGTCCAAGAGGGGTCTGCAAACTCATTTACACTGCACCTGCTGGTTGTCAGAGCAACGCATTAGGGTTCTGGAAGCGGGTGTGTGCTAGTGCGTGTAGGCAAGTGTGGCTGACATCTGTGGCACTGCATAGTAGTGTGGAGTCTATGGGGGTGAGTGTCTCAGCTTGATTTAACCGTGTAGCAGCATTGCCATGCACGTAGTTTACTATTGTGGTTGAAATTGACGTTTACTGGTGCGGTCTCGGCCGCTGACCTATTTCAAAAGTGTTATAGTTCTCTGTATGTATACATTGATGCTATCGTTGGTAAAAAGGATGCATCCTACAACTGTCTTATATAGAATTGGGGTGATCGTTGAGGTGAGTCTTGTGCTGCCAAAGCATTAGTACTGCACGTGGGTGCAGAGAGTGAAAGTATTATTTTTCTTAAGTGTACATACAGATGATTTATCATTAACACTGTTGGACCTTGTACTATAGTGATATTTCTGAATGTGATTTATGCCCAGATTTACATGATGTTCATGTGGTGTTAATTATTGTGTGAACTGAATACAAACTTCATTTATATACATCTTGTTTTATTTACAGACACAGTCTTGTTTGTGATGCTCAGTGTACTTATTGTGTGGTTGTGCTGTGCCAATGCTTTACACATTGCCTCTGTGATGAGCCTGACTGCTCTGAGCCAAGCTACCTAAAAGTGAGTGCAGGTTGTACAGTGAGTGTAATCACCCACCCCTGACAAGAGTGGTAGGTTCTGCCTGGCTAGGGCCTCGCCTCAGCCAACCAGAACGTGCCACCTCCAACAACCACTATGGGCTTGATTGGGTCAGAAATGAAAGAACACTTCAGTCATTGGCTAACATCACTGTGAGTGATGGCATTTTGCTCTTTCACAAGAAGCACATCCACCCACAAAGTAGTTCTTTCTCTGTAAGGGACTACAGTGACAATATGTGCATTTGTAAACATTTTGCTTTGAGACATTTTATTTTATATAGATATGGCAGCATCGACATCCCTACATTTTTACAAAAAAATATCAAAATAAAAGAGGAAATGATCAAATTCAAAAGCCTGCCAGCCAATGCTAGATATATTGGCTTCTTTCACATTGGAATGACTTGTCTCATATGTATTGCACAATGTGCAGTCCATGTTGACACTGCACCCCTATTTACAACAGTTGGATTATTGTGCACCATATGATGAAACCATTCATTGTTCAGTACTGAACGAGGCTTGCATTGATCCTTTATGCCATGAAAGGTCTCCATTGCATTACTTGCTTATTTGGGTTCACAAATTAGGAGCCTCTCCTTGTTTGTTATAAATGACCAGAGGTAGGAGACTTTTGAACTCAATACACAGACAGAACAATGTGTTGAATTATTATTTTATGTCTCTTAGTTGTCATTTTGTCTCTCCATGGGTAGTTCATTGCTGCCTTGCTCCAAGGAGAAGATGGGACCTTCTGTCTTAATAACTAGGAAGAAATTCTGGTAACTTGGCAGAATACTCCATTCTTTAATGCATCTGGGGTAGCAATCTGGAGGTCAGTGGATCATTAATTACCACCATGTGCCCCATAGAAGGTGTAGATCCTTGGAACTGCTAGCCCTCTCATTTGGAACACATTTCCAAGCCAATCACTGCTTTCCTGGCAATAAGGACAGCAATAGAACCCCACCTGATACATGCAGAGAATCCCCAACTCACAATAATGGTATTATGGACTGACCAAAGACTACTCTGCCAACTTACCAATTGTCTTTATGTAAATAATAAAAAATATATAAAAATACATAATGGGTAACTGTGCAATATGGTACAATATTGTCATCTAGGGGTTCTAGTGACATCATAAACCACTAGACAGAAAGATGAATAGTTTGTTGTAAATGTCACCACAATCCCAAGAAGGCACTGTTGACTTTGACACTTGAGTTGTAATATCACTGCATTTTGTCCAATAAAATCACCCAAACATGTAATATAACCATTAATGAACACTCATAATCCACTGCTCATTATAAAGGCGCTGAGCCAACCATGTTATCGGTACCACTTGGGGAGATGGGTTGTAATATAATGTATTTGCAAGGTATGGACACCTAGAGATGGAAAATGTGTGATAGAAAGTCATAACTCTTTGCCTTTTGTGAGTTACCGCTCCACTCCCAAGATACCTTGATGTAAATGGAAATTATTTCACATTTTTTATTATTGTGAATTTTAATATAAAAAATTACAATTACAGTAAATGTAATTATATTAATTGATACGAATTACAATAGTAATTATGATTATATTAATTACACCAAGTAAAATGTATAAATGTTTTAATTCAATTCTTATTCCAGAGCTGGTGGTGAGTGACCGTGTAGCATCATGAAGAAGTCTCAAACAAGCACAGCCTGTCCCTCTGATCTCCAGTGTCTAATCAGTTTATGGTCAAATGACCAACATGGAGTTACACTGACAAGCCAGCAGGACTACTCATTATGGAAGACTTTGTTAGAGACACCTCAAGTAAGGAACCACATTCCACTGTTAGACATTGCGAGAAATGTGGAGAGCAACACGGTTCCCCAAGTATTTTACCACAGGAAGTGCAGGAGCCTGTTTACTATGAAGAGAGATTTACAGAATATTAAGCGAAAAGCTGAAGCTAGTGTCTGTGATGATGCTGGAACAAGTGAGTGCACTCATTCCAGTTTAAACAGTAGAACATCATTAAAGTCAAACTTGTATGCTGAAGAATGTATATTTTGTGGAAAGATAAAATGCTATAAGGGAACATCAAAGCATGAAAAATTAATCAAGGCCACGGAGCTTAGAGTTGACAAAAGGCTTCAAGAGTCCATTAATTGTGATTTAAAGATCTTAGCAGTTTGTAGTAGGGACACAGTGGCTGCAAAAGCCCATTATCATTCATCTTGTTATAGATTAGCAGTCGGGTTGCCCCCTGTCCAAGCAAGGCCCCCTCACTCTAGTGAGGGCAAAGGAGAAACACACCTGGTTAACCCCCGCTCACCCACTTGGTAGCTTGGCACGAGCAGAAAGGCTTAACCCAGAAGCAATGTGTAAAGTATTTGTACCAACACACACAGCAATATAGAGAAAATACTACAAAATGACTCAACGCCAGGTTAGAAAAATAGCCAATATTTATCTTGGTATTATCTGTGCGAGGCTCGCTTCCTGTCTTGTAACAATCCTGATTATGTTCTTATTTTGTGCAAGCTTGAATAGGGCAATACATTGCAGCATGACTTTGGTACTTGTTATCAATGGCTGAGGCCCAACTCGTTCACCAGAAACGTACATGAACAATTCTTCAGTATTTGTGGTGGTCAATGTGCTTTTCTTTTCTTTCTCAAAGCTTGAGATAGGAGCTTTAAAAGGTTGTGGTCCAAACAACTTGGGCTGCATAGCTATACTGTTGACCTGATGAGTTGTCCCCTTACCATTATTTGGCAGATATTTGCAATTATGCCAACCGACCTGGCAACCTCATTTTGACTTTGAAGGGCCTACCATGTCAGCATCGCACTGCAGTTCGTGAATTGGCTTCTGTTGTGCTGTTCGTGAGTAAACCTGTATTTCTGTGTTGGGATTGGTTCCAATTCTTGGCCAGTGTACTGATCTGTTATTTTCAAAGCATGCCATTGGCATGTGACCCGCTTTTTCTTCTTGCAAGCAACTTTCGTAACTTCATCAAGTCGCGCGGCCACATTGCTTAGCAACTAGTCACCTGAGCGACGCTCTGTCTTCATCTTTAATCACGCATGGCTGCTATCATATTCTGGGCATTGTAGCAGGCCCAAGATACTTTAGTTCGTCAAAGCCCCGCTCGCACCTACTGCCTTGCTCTGATACTTTCTTCTCATGGCAAGCCCTACCTCATACAAAAACCAATGGCGATCACATACAGTGGTCATATTTTAGGAAACAATGTGTTAGTTAACCTGAGCTTCAGCGATCGACATGCCTTAATGATGATTTATGTGCCGACTTAATACAGTGATTGGCATGCTTAAATAAAAAGAAAAATGCAGAGAGAATATACGATTGCCTGCAGTAAACCATCACAGTTGCTTTGTATGCTCCTAGTTCAAATTGATTAGGATAGAGAACTAATAGAATTCTGAAAGAAGGTATACAGACAGCACTAACTTCAGGTCAGGATGTAAGTAAATTCTTGAATGACAAAGTATGAAATTATAATACTACTCCTCACAGGACAACTGGGGAAACACCTTTTACATTATGAGAGGCTTTAAAGCTCACACAAGTTTATTTCCGAGTTGGTTAAAAAGTCAAACGGACATTGAACAAAAAACACATTCTAGTGAAAGCATTTCACGCTCAGTAGCTATGAAACAATCTGAAATGAAAAAGTATTTTGACCAGAAACATCATTCATATGGCAATATATTCAACATATGATATTGGGTTCTGATTAAAAATCCCAGATATGTTAATAAAGGAGATTCTACATTTTCTATACCAGTTCAAATGGTAAAAGTCACCACAGGATCTATTATACTAGATGGAAAAAGGTGGTGGAATAGAAGGCAACCGATCAAAACTTCCCCTGAACAAGCTAACATAATCAAAAATAGGAGACAGACAGATAAAGATTCGGACTGGCAAACTTGGCTTCACCCACAGGAAATAGTCGCAGAGAATGACACCTATTCAGAAGATGACGACAATGAATGTGAATGATAAAATAGTGTTTAAGTTCACTCATGGCATATATTGCCTATGTAAGATGTGACTATTATTATTTAAAATTGTAAGTGAAAATGCTGCATATATTCTATATCAATATATAAGGAATACCATGAAGTTTTATTGTTATTATTTTAAGGGCTATATTGTTATTATTACAATCAATAATCATAATTATTTTAAAATTATATTGAATTTAACCAATCTGGTAGAATTAGATTTTT